>NC_058049.1:15762359-16078609 GCF_020085105.1 Siniperca chuatsi
GTGATTTTTGTACTGCACTTCCACAAGGTTGGGAGGCCGGAAGATTAAAAAAATTGTGGTCAAAATCAAAGAACCAGAGGCCGAGACTGACTTTTAGTCCCTAATGTGGGTCAAGTTCCAAAAACACTGGATCCTGCCTTTCATCATCAGGGTTATTTTCTCAGGTTTTAGACATCTCCTTCCAGAGCCACATAAGACATTTAACAACTGTTTTCACAAGCTAAGTAGTACTCCACCCTATGACAAGTAAACTACCTGTGTGAAATGGGTGCTGGTCAGGACAAGAGATTATTTCTTTGTTGTGTCAATCTCATCTGAAAGCTACGAGCTGCAAGATCGTTCCACTTCATTTCCAGTGGAAGATGGAACTTATACTTCTGATCTACCCCAAAGTAATCCCTTAAACGAAAGTCTGGTGATATTCTATATTTTTCTTATTTGTCCCCAACAAATGCACTATTTAGTCCTATTTGAATTATGTTAACTAAAAACTAATTTGCCCGGCTGTTTTACAAAACTGTTTTGCATATTTAAAAATGAAAGTATATATTCTTATTGAGCCATTTTTAAAGATTTACATATGTAGTAGGAACGAATAGGATTAGACCTGAGAGCAACAGACAGGCTGGGGAAGTTTTGAGAGATGGACTAAGACATGGTTTTGGTCTTTTCATGGGATGTGTTGACAATAACAAAAATATAGAATATTGCCAGCCTCATGCTTTATGCCCTTTTTATCTATGTAATGTTTATAATGATGTGTTATCTATGTAATGTGATATCTGAAACTAACTTAATATACTCATTTAAATCTGTCTATCAGGTGATATATTTGCTTCTGAGGCAGTTGGTTCATGTATTTTAACTATATTTAAATGTAGAGAATATTGTCTCTGAGAAATTTCCTCTCATTACTTTAATTTGCAGGTTTCTGTCTAAATTCATCTTTTTCCCATGCTGCTTCCAATGCAACAACCTTCTGATCCTGACTCTTATCCCCCTCTCTCTTCCTCCTCTCTGTTCTCTCTCAAGAGGGAGTGGAGGAGGATGAGACGAGAGGAGCTGGGTTGACAGCCTTTGAAGAGCCTTTCTCTGCGGGTTGGATTTTTAGGACAAGCTTGGCACAGTACACGTACACATAGAATAACTCCCACACTGACGCACACTCTTTCTCTCGGTTTTTGGGTCATTTGCATAATTTCTAATTAGTTAGTTGAGTAAGGGAGAGGTTTGGAAAAGGACGAAAATAGATATGAAGGACAAATGTGAGAGTAGACTGAGAAAGAGAGAAAGTGTTCCTATGTGTTTATAAGAGATGAAGAGTGATCTGTGTCTCTCGCCAAAGGAAAGTTTGTGAGGTGATAATTTGACACCCCAACTGTCAGCTATATGTGTGCTGATCAGACCAGCTGAGGCTCACATATATATATAAGACAAGTCAACTGTGAACATGACTCTAAATCTCCAAATCCTCCTTCTCCTCTTTCGACCCAGACTCAATTGTGTCTTTGTCACAGCTAGTTCTGGAGACCTGTTCGGTAACTAGTGTTTTTTGCTCCATCAGAACCATGTGTCAAATCTTGGTTTGTTGTTTGTTATACCATGGTTCCTTTTGCATGTGTATTTCTATTGGTTTGCATCATGGCAATCTGTTCTCATCAGTATCACAGGAACACATTACATCAATGTGTGTATATGATAAATGTGTCCTGTACTGATGTTAACCTTTTATTCATAGCCTCTTTTGCTTGAGGAGTGAAGAGTTCTGAACATACACAAGGCATAAAATAACAGCAAACACACAAACACAATCTCCCACTGACCTATATAATTCAAAATGGCTGCATGGCTTCAAAACAGCTGTCCTCCCATGCTGGAGAATGAAGAGTGGTAAAGGTGTGTGTGTGTGAGAGAGAGAGAGAGAGAGAGAGAGAGAGAGAGAGAGAGAGAGAGAAAATGGGTGTGTGTGAGGAGAGGAAATAACAGAGTAAGCAGGTAGAAGAATAAAAATGACAGCATCCTCAGGGCACAATCTGTCACACTTGTTCTGTTTCTCTTTGCATCTCTTCTCTTTCCTCACTGCGTCCATTATTTGTCTGTCTATTTTACCACTTGCTTCTGTCATTCTTTACATTCCTCTTCTCACTCAGTCTCTCCATCCATGGTCGTCTCATTTTCATTCATCCCTGCCTCTTTAATCTTCCCACAGCATGAATCGTCCTGCTCTTCATGGTGTCTCACCCTGCGTCTTACCCATTCCTTCCCTCCTTGTTTTTACACACTCACCATCTCCATTCCTTCATCTTGTCACTTCCTCTTCCTCTAAATGTCTCTTACACACTCATCTTTCCCACTTTGTCAGGATCAAGTTGAGTCTAATCTGACATTAGCAGTGAGTTGCTCCAGATGTCCACTAATCCACACACATACACAGCCGCACCATTAAGCCATTTGTGTGTTTGTCGTAGTAATGTGTGTGTGTGTGTGTGTGTGTGTACGTGTACGTTGGAAAGAAAGGGAGCATCCATTTTGTGTTTTATCATTCAAAACACAAGCCTGTGATGTTCTTGAGGGCACATACTTGTGACTGTGTGTTCAGCCCAGAAGTCAGTGTGGTAACTATTTCAACTGGTTGTCTCTATTAATTTGCAGTGAACAATGTTAAGTATCCTGGCTGCTGATGTGGTGTTGTATGACTAACTGACATATTTTTTGTGTCTTTTTTGCACATAAATCAGATATGTCACTTCATGGCATGCACTGACATATCTGCATGGACTTGTTATGATAAAAACATAGCATATAATTTCTTATCTCTTTGTTTATCTCACTCACTCTGTGTCTTTCTCTTTCTCAGCCAACCACCGACGAGCTGGTCATGCAGTGACCAGCATCCTGGCCAAAGAGCTGATGCAGGAAGACACGCCTTCATCCAGCAAAGTGCCCACTAAGAAGAAAAGGTCAGAGGAGAAGGAGGAGCCTAAACTAGAAGGAGCGGAGTCATTAGAAGAGTTACTCGAGGCTGCTACTCCTCGGTCCCATTAGGCACCCTGGGCAGGAAGTTTTTTTACTCAGTCAGTGATATCCAAACACAAATGTATTTCGTAGCCATTCCAGGGGCCAATATCAATCTGAGATTAGTTTACTGATTTTAAAGGCCCGTGCTTCTTCCGACCTTTGTCTTAACAGGACCATCATCATTAGGGTAGCATTGACTGTGTCTTCAGGGAGGACAGGGAGAGGCAGGGGATGAGAGTGGGGCTCTCCCCTCAGCCACGACGCCTGGATGTCCCTCATCAACCTTTGGATCTTTGCCAGTGTCATAAAGATTTAATTGCTTTCTTCAGCATGTGCACATATCTGTTCATGTATTTTGTCTGTTTCTGTTTCTCTGTATATATACACATCACTTGATTCACCTGTCACTCATCAAAGGGCATCTTGAGCGAATCCAAAGACTTACTCAGGAGGCATCCACACTTTGTTTTTGCTTTTGTTTTGTTTTTTGAGGTTATTTCCAAATCCCAAATTTAGACGGGGAATGTCGGGAATTTGGCACATCCTGCAGGTGCTTCATAGAGTTTTCTCTGGATGTTCCAGGCCAAGACCACTTTGCGCTTTTTCACATTGTTTTTTTTTTTTTTTTTTTTTTTTTACCTATGAAACATACGGCTTTGTAACTGTTAGATATATTGTTTGTTACTGTTTGTAAATGTTAATAATTTCGTTGTATTATTGAAAAAAGTGCCAACCAATAGAAATCCAGTCTTCTCATTTCACTCCCAGGTTTTGTCCAGTCACAGTTTGCACTGGGCTGGTGTGTGGACCAGTCCAACATCACCTGGGTGTTTCAGTGTGTTTTTTTTTTACTGAGAAGGGCTTTAGTTCACTAGTGTGCATTCATAAGTTAAATCCACCTAAAAATTGGGATAATTTACTTAAACTTGTCTAAGCTATGTTACCACACGTGCCCAGTTACATGGATAATACATGTTCATAACTTACATACATGAACATTCCCATAAAGCCCAGAGGGAAGTAGAGTTACATGCGAGGAGAAAGTTCTTCCACAGTAAGTTCAACCAAAAAACTTTGCTTTTTAAAAGGGTGTTTCCATACAAAACCTAACCTAGCCTAAGGAGCTTGCATGCCTGTGTGCTTATGTGTATGAGAATATCTGAGTGTGTGAAGTAAGCTGCCTATATTTAGTTTAGTGTGCACACTCGACTTCCTACGTGTGTGTGTTTGTTTGTGCATGTAGTTTTGAGTTTGTGCGTGTGTGTTGCCATCTGTAATTACTGCATGGTACCGACCATGTTGTCATAAATACTAGGTTTCATAAACAGCTTTGTGGTCTTTCTGCTGAGGATATAGCACACTGGAACTGCCCAAGAACTGCTGAGACAAGTACGTGTGTGTTCAGTTGTTTGTGTGCGCGTGTGTGTATGCTATTCACCCACTTTCCCTCCCACTGAACTACAGCAGTAGTGACTGAATGTCTGGCCTTGCTCTTATTTGTATTCAGTAGCCATCAGCATACATGTTGCCATGATGTTGTGGTGTAATATCTGACAGGAATCCTGCGAGGTGATGTCAGCTGCTCCATGCAATATTTATTCCTATGCAAACACAATACTGTAGCCAGCTTCAGGATGTAATAACTACTCTTTATTAACCCACTGGTTCAAGATCAGTGCTTCATATTGCTGGTGATTGAGAAAATCTTTATAGCTCTTTTATAGTTCTACATTTCAGGAATCAAAAAAATCTATTTTTTCTCTACAACACCAGCATTTATATGACATCTTCCATAGAAAGTTTAATGTCTTTGGACATAGAGTAACTGGCACTTAAACATAAAAAGAAATTAGGTTATTCGATTACAGTAAGTGAAATCCTTGTTCTGATCAAGTGCTGATGCTTCATTGTAATCCAGTAACAAAATAATTGAGTGCAAAGACTGCTGCGCCTGCTCTCAAGCACAAAATATATCGTAGCTGCATTTAAACCAGAGACATGACTGCTGTTTTATGTCTGCGATATTCTCATCTCTTCAGGTGGCCAGTGCCAGGTGATTGTGTGTACCAGATACTAAAAGTGGCTGTTTTCAACATTAAAGAGAGAAAGATTTGAAAAATTAAAAGGATATCAGAACATCACTGGAATATTTGTTTTCTAATTCGAGTCATTCCCTTTGTTCAGTAATTTTTTTAAAGAGATTGTTTTCTATGTGAATTTTTACGGTTGATTATTTTAATGTATTTGAATGGAGACAAGATTTTTTTTTTTTCCAGAGATTGCTCTATGTATACAGAATAATGCACATAGCCATTCTGTTTGCTGCACAGAACTATTAAAAATGTCTTAAGTACTTTAATGATGTGACTGGCTCATTCTTTGGTCATGTCAGATTTTATGTAACTTGCTGAAGGTGTGCACGTCATCTATTGTGTTAATGTGATAAAATGTCAGTGTGTGATTTCTAGCTCAGTTGTATTCCTGTATGTTTGCCAAACTGAATTCCTTTTGAAGCACATTTCTCCGTAGGTCTCGCTCTCTCTCGCCCCTCTTTCCCCCTCTCTCATGTAAACACACGGTGCAGTAAAATGCCATATAGTTTCTGCACTCTGAAGCTATCATTTTATTGCCAAAAGGCAGCAGAAGAATGAATAAACAGTGGAATTAGTTATTTTTACAGATAAATTCCAAGATTTTCCATGGCTCCAGGGTTTCCAGAGACATTTTCCAACATTGATTGCCAGTGTTCAACATGATCCTTCACATTAAACAGTGTTTGTGTGTGTGTGTAAGGCAGAGAGAGAAGAACAGTTGATGCCGTATGTTATTTTTTTCATCGTTTGTGTTCCCTCTCCATTTCTGTTTCAACCCTTCTGTCACTGTCACTAATACTCTATGACCTCCTCCTACTTTGCTCCAGTATTTCTTTCTCTACAAATCCATCTAACATCTAAACTGGGATAGCGAAACTCCAAAAACAAAAAACATCTGTCCTCAGTTTATTTCTTATGTTGATGCTTGTTTCAGCAAACAAACCTTCAGTCAGCCTAAGGAATAAAATGGTTAAGTGAGGCCGGACTATTGAGAATTCTTGTAACTTTAGAGTGCTGCTAACCCACTTGAGATATTGTGACTTTAACAGAGCACCCAGTTCAGTCAGAGGAAACACACCTGCCTTCCTTCTCACAATCACTAAGATCATCATCTCGTACCTCCATCTCCTGTCCTTGAGACTGTCATACCAGATACTCAAAATAGCTGGAGAAGTTTCCCTGGCCTCAGCTTTGTTCTGTAAGGTGAGTTGATTCCTTTCTTTCCTTCCACATCTCCTAAATCTTTTTACAGTTTCTGACAGGATATTCTCACTGGCTGCAGCTTGTTCATACTGAAACTTTTGCATCTGCTTTTTATTTAAACGGAAAAAGAAAGGCATCAATTATGTCCTTTATTCTCTGGCCCTAGTGTTAAGTTAAATCCACCTGAAAAGTGAACTCACTTTTGCTCTCCCTTCCTCTGTGTATAGGTCAGTCTGTTAGTGAAGATGATAAACTTTAACCACAGTTAGAGTCAAGAAAGCAGTTTATTGGGTAATTAAACTCCAGGGAAAGCTGAATGGAGCACTCACTCTATAGATAATGTACCACAGTATAAGAATGAGGGTTTCATTCCAAACCTTTAAATACGTTTACCTGATGTAAACTGCTTTGTGTGTAGTAATACAATATTAAATGTGACTATTTTCTAATTTTAAGAATGATCCACAGTTTTATTCTCATGCCGGCAATAATTTTTAAGACATTAAAATATTCAAACATACGATTAGTGCACAAATTTAGCTTCTTCCTCACTTTAAATGGAGCATTTACTAGTGTTCTCTCATCTGACATCACAGAGAGTTTGAGGAAAATAATGAATTCTGTTTTTGGAAGTAATTTCGTGTCAAACAAGGAATCCATTTCCCTCTGGCTCTCTTGTGCAATGTGAATGAAGGCCTCTGCCCTTTACTGAACCTGAGCTTCTACTGCCGTCCCTTCAGCTCATTAACTGCCCTGTTAATTTAACCAGAAAGCCCCGACTTCCTTTCATAATTTACGATCGTTGTTTGGGCACGCACACACACAGATGTGGGCCAGAGGGCATTAATGATTCTGGCTCGACACTAAAGAAGATGGTGAATCAAAATGTCTGTGCATCATTTCTATCCATGTGTGTGTCTTTGTTACTCTTCCTGTTTCTTTGAAGACAGAATAATCCTCATAAGCAGCCATTCTCCAGCATCTGATCCTAATCAGAGTAAAACCATAACGGGGCCAGTAGCTCTTAACTTCTCACTGGTATTTATTTGTGTGTGTTCCTTATGTTATCCACATAGGGGTTGCTGGCGTGATTTGTGTGTCCCTGTGTGGTAGAACTGCACAGGGGATGTCCTTGTTAGTCATGTTGTAGAATGGAAGAAGTTTGTGTCTTTGACTAATGTTGGCTATAACTGCACAAATATTAGTAATAATAGCAAATCATAAAATCTTAAACCATTCACTTACATTTTCAAAATGCCTGGAACATATTTTAATCTATGCATACACATTATTTCATGCATTAAAATACCTGCTTTGACAAAGTAGAAATATATATTTTTATATATAAATCAAAGTAAGTGGTTTTTCCCCTTAATCATTAGCATAAGAGCAGACTGAGGAGCATAAAGCAACATAAGGTTTGCCTTCACTTCAATTTACATGTATTTCTTGCATAACATTTCACCTTAAAAGGTTTAATTGGGTTTTAAGGTAAAAAGATACTTTTGTCACTTTTTGTTGGATGCATTAGTACTTTTTCTCAAAATGACTACAAAACTGCCTTGAATGTTACTGCCTTAGTTATTTCAAGATTTTATTGCTAGTGCTTCTGTGAAATGACCCCAACTGTTTTATTTACTATTAAGAGATCTATATATACACTACAGTAAATAAACACAAATACTGTGTGATAACACCAACCAGTAAAAATAAATTGTCAGCAGTTAAAAGCAGTAATTTCTTTTCAGGTCATTAATACTCAACTGCAAAAGTTTCTTCTTTTTAAAGAGCTATTCAGTGAAATTGCAGCTACTCTACATTTCTACCACTATTCCGTCACAGGATAAATGTAGGAATGTCCACTACAAACCAGTTTTTAACATCCATCTGCAGATTCATACATTTGTTTTCTTCCCTTTAACCTCTTGACACAGTTGTTTGTTGTCTTTCTCCACTCAACGTCTCCCCCTCTACAATGCTGTCATGAGACAAACATTAACCTTTTGAATTTATGTCCACTGTGGATTTTTGCTTCTAAATGAAAGGATTCAGGTGTGAAAGAAGGATATGTCTGGATAGGAGAAGGATGAACCTTTCAACAAACAGATGATTTACACAGTAAAAAGGAAACACTATCATAAAGAGGTCTCCTGATTTCTGAAGAAGAGAGCTTGAGTGACTACAAGAGTTTGGGAAAGAGGGAGGGAGAGGGTGAGAGCTGCAATTAAAAACAGTGGGGAGGTTTGAGAATGAATGAAATGAGCATATAGTAGAGCAGATGAAAGAGGTTTTGGGGATTGAAACAGAGAGTAGATGGGAGGGAAGTCTGGCGGTGATGAAGTGATTACCTGACAAACAAAAGTGGAGGTCTCTGGATTAAAAAGCTGTGGACTTTGTTCACACCAACAGCACTGTGGGAGCGGCTGAGAACAGATGACCTGGCTCTGTGTGTGTGTGGATTTCAGACTCACGCCTGTTGTGTATGTTGAGTCTTCTTTGTTGAGTTTGTTTGGCACATTTGCATCGTTGAGTAGATGTAGCCTACAGGTGTGTTCTTAAGTGGGTGTGTCTGAATGTGTGTTTATACTGTGTTACACTCATGCTTGTGACAGGTGGCTGTGGAAGCGTGAGCATATCATGCCGTTTCTGTGTTTTATTGCACAGAAGAGTTCATGTCAGGATCTGAAAGCAAGATGGGACAAAGTTATATGACACAATAGATTGAGAGGCTTGTCTTCAGTCAGTGACTGTTGTCTATCAAAGGTCCCACACTTATTATGGCTGATTAGACCCACTTAGTTTACTCACCCATGTTGCTTGTTAATCTATGTTGTGTCATCCTGCTAGCAGTGTTTCAACAGAGCCAAATTGTTTGTAAAGGTCACAAGAGTCGTAAGTGGAAAAAGTCAGGCGGACAGACTACAGAGGTCATCTTATAGACTACAACAAAGCAAGCCCATGTTAACTATGCACAACTCTTGTCCGGCACATTATGGCTTTTTCACCATTGTTTTCAGCTATCATGCCTTCATCTGGCTAAACATTTTTCACTATCTTCAGCCATTTTTCACTTTTTGCGAGTTGAACATTTTTAATTTTGATGGACTTGAAGCTCACACTGGTCTGCACCTGGCTGTGTGTGCATTCTCAGAGTTAGAAATTGTACTACTTTGGATTTGCAAGAAATGGAAATGAAAAGCTGTGGTTTACATTTGTTTTTTTTTTTGAGTGAAATGTTTGGATGGACTATTAGATGAACGGCCATGAATTTTGAAACTTCACCATGAAAAGCAATTTTTATTTATTTATTTTTTTTTATTTTTAAAGGAGAAATCGTAATAACGGATCCCCTGACTTTTCATCAAGCGTCGTCATCATCATCAGGTCAAAATCTGAATGTGTCAAATACTTTGGTTTGTAACTGACATTCCCATCAGCCTCAGTTTGACGTTGTGTTTGGTGCTAATTAGCAAATGTTAGCATGCTAACATGATGGCAAACATGGTAAACATTATACCTGACATCAGCATGTTAGCATTGCCATTGTGAGCATGTTAGCATGCTGACATTAACATTTAGCTTTTATAGCCTCCATTTAGTTTGACCTCATATAGCCACTAGCATGGCTGTAGACTTAGTCTTGTTCTTCAAAGTATTAGGCAGACTGTTCACATTCATTGGTTGGCAGTGATAATCACTGTGAAATCATCAGAGAAATCATAATTGACAATATTTTTCAATGGATTATTTTTACAATATCTGCTTGTGGTAAACGTGGTTATGGTTTGGCAATTAAAACCTCTTTAAAGTCAAAAACCAGATTGTGATTAAATAATAAAAATGTCAATACTGACTAGTAGTATGATACAGGAACCAGGCAACAGGTGTTGAAGGGAAACTGTTCTCTAAGCCTCTACACCCATCATTTTCATTGAAGTATATAAACTTAACATGCTTCTTGCAAAATGTTGTACAAGAATTGCTATGAACATAATTTGTGTAGGAGGCAGGGTTGCATAGATACCACTTGGGCTACCTGTAGAAGAATTATGCTAAGGGTTAAGTTTAGTAAAAGAGTTAAAAAAAAATACAATATGTTTATGAGGTTAGATTAGAGATATTTTTTATAGCTGTGGGTTTATTCTGGTCAAGGATATAGGGTCGCTTGTGGTGGGATCTATAATGATGTCTCATTACTATGAGTTTCAGGTCCTCCTGATTCCCAGACTCCCTCAGTCTCTTGTTGTGACATTCTGGGGAGTTGGGGGAGATTTGTATATGTGTGTGTGTGTGTGTGTCTGTGTCTCTGCCCTTATATGCGTGAAGGGGGTCTGCTGAAAAAAAGAGGTCTGAACAAAGAAAGGGGGCAGTATAATTGGCTTCAGCACTGCCAGACGACACAATGACACGGCCATTGATAGTGGAATGAGTTCCCGGGAGCAGTGGACCAATGGAAGAGCAGGAGTCTGTTTTTCTCAGCCTCTGATTGGCTGGCCGAGGGAGGCTGTCGGTCTCCAGGTAGCAAAGTGAACCTCGGAGAGTATCTGCCACCCCTCTCTGCCTCCTGGAGGAGAGATGGAGGGAAGGAGGAGGGGAGTGTTAGACGTGGAAGAGGAGATGTGACCTCAACTGTGAATTTACATGCACACAACATATTACCTCTTATATTCTGTATGTTTCCTCTCCCCTGCTATTTTCTTATTCCTTCTACATCAAACTCTCTTTCTTTTCCTCTGACCGCGAAGTTTTTGTGTGTGTGTGTGTGTGTGCATTTCTCTGGCTGCTGTTAGTATCCACATTGCCAGGGCTCTGTAATATATTTGCTTCATTTGTCTTTAACTTGGCTGTACACTCCACTGCTTCTCACTCTTTCTCTCAGTCTCCATTTCTAAGAACTGTGGATTAAAGCCTCACTTCATTTGTTTAGATTGGCCAGTCCTGCTGTTTCAGGAGAGAAATACACACTACTGTGGCATTTAAACTCCAGAGAAACCGGGTCTGAGTGAGAATGCAAAAAAACCCAACTGATGTTTTTGAATGATTGTATGTATGTAATTGTCTTTTTGTGTGTGTGCTTATTTGCATCATTTTGAATTTGAGTGCATACATACAATGTGTCTCTGCCTGCTTCATTCAGTCTCCCTGCATCGACCATCATATCTTGATAATATCCCCTTGATCAAATTACTCGGCTGCTTGTATAACACTCTCCATGTGACACACAATTAGCAGACAATTAACATGGGCCAGTGAGTGTCAACCGATTGGTTGTGCCATCACACCGCTGAGTGACATCTCCATCATCACAGCACTGCCCGTATCACCCTGAAGCACCACGGTGCAGAGATAAAAACACTGTCTACCTGTCTCAAGCAGAAATCTGTCAGTCTGTCTGGTTCCCTGTCTCGATTCCTATCTGTGGAGTTGCTTCCATATATGATTCTCTTTCTCCTTATATGTCCATGCTCATGAATGTTTTCTTTGTCATTGTTTCTACTTGTTTTTCTGTCTCTCTTCCTCTAAGCGCTCTTCTTCCTGGCTTCCTCCATCCCTTTTGTTTCTGATTATCTCTCCATCCCACATCTGCCTGTCATCTGATTTTTCTGCCTATTTGTCCTTTGTCTGCGTCTTGTTTGTGTGTGTGTTCATCTGGAAGTGAAGCATGTCTTGCACTAAAACAATATGATGTGTCTGCTGAGAAAACAGTCAGCATGTCCTGCATATCAGCGTGAACTTATGTGACTGGCATTGTTATGAAAAGGACTTCTTTAATATGTGTGTGTGTGGCTGTGTTTGAGATCTGAAGACATCTGACATATAGTGACAACTTCAGCATTAAATCCTATTAAAGAGCAGATGGGGCTTTTGTAAAGAGAATTGTACATTATCTGAAACGGGTCTCCTTGTGGCTTTTTGAGTAAATGTTTGTGTTCAGGAGAGGCTGAAGAATTTAGGCCTGTTCTCATTTTCTGCCTCAACCTCCTTCACTTTTCTCCTTCACTTTTCTCTTCTACTCATCATCCATCACCTCTTTTCTCTTGTCATCATTGTAGCAAGGAAGCAAACTAGCTTTTTGTTCTGCAGTCAACTGGCATGATGAAACTGAGAAACATCATGCAACATGTATTTATGTACATACAGACTTGTTTATGTCGCCATTTTTTTTTTTTTGCCAGAGATTCCCTTAAATTTTTAAGGCATGCTGATCTCCCTCCACCCAAATTCACCATCAACCCCACAATCCCTAAACCACTTCAAACACATAAATACACATGAATCCTGCCACCACCCACAATTTTCATTTTTGAGCGTTTTCTTCCCCTAATCCGCAATGTCATGGCTCATTCCAGCGGATCATCGTCTCTTTCTGGGGATGGATTTCTCCCTTAAATATGAGAGAGAGAGAGAGAGAGAGAGAGAGAGAGAGAGAGAGAGAGAGAGAGAGAGAGAGGAGGAAGGAGTGTCTGTCTGCTCTGCAGGCTGTGCTGAAGGCTCATTCCAACAGAATATCAATGAGCATCAGGGGTCACACAGCCACATGCATGACCATAGTGCACGCTCTCTCTCTCTTTACCTATACAGTCGTCACATACATAATAAACAAATACTAATGGTTGATGCATAAGAAGCTTGTTTGTTGCTGAATAGGCAAATGCTCTTGTGGTGGTGTTTAGTAGTAGTAGTAGTAGTAGACTGACATCAGTGTGGAAATAACAAGCTATAGCCATATTTAGTTTCATAATCTTACACTTGAGTGCTCCTAATGTTTATGGTCGTGACAATGTGTTTATGTGGCCACAGTTGACTGATGTGGGGTTTCTTTGTGAGTCAGTACATAGCATTTGAATGTAAGAGTGCAGGATTAAAACTCAAGACATGCAGTCACATCTGTCTCCGTCTGTCTCTTTTTCCGTCAGAGCAGTTAAAATCTTTCATTGGAGCGTTCTCTCATGCATTTCTTATTAGGCCGTATTTAGCAACCAGTAATAGAAGTAAAAAAGACAGAAAGTAGGTGACCCGGGATAGTTGAAACAATGGAGATGTTTGGTGGCTCATGCTGATTGTTTGTAGTTTATAAGAAAATAATTATGATTCTGTCCCTGTATGCAAATATGTGGTACTTTGCTATGTTCTGATAAAGCACATGTTCTCTCAGGGCTGAGAGAACACTGATTTATTTTTTTTTTTTTTTTTTTTTTTTAAATGGACAAATCGTCTTTTAAAGTCCTACCTTGACCTCAAGATATTCTGGACCTCAGCATGAGGAAGGTGTGTTGGTGCAGTGCATGATAACACTGTTGTGAAGAAGTTGAAATGATGCTATTATCCACGTGGACCCCTCAAGGCTGTTGTATCTGTCTGGACTAGTCAGGCTTTAATCACAAGGATCTGAGCCCCTGATCCATTTAATTGTTTATTGTATGTTTTCACACACATGTGCATGCTGTTTTTATACAAGGTGCACTTTGTCAATGGTTATGTTTTCACGTCATTTTGGAAGAAAGAATCGAAATCAAGAGTTTGTTTTTCGTGTGTGTGTGTGTGTGTCCTTCCTTCCTGCCCCCAATCTGTACATACCCATTGATGGAGGTAGGGCAGTTGTCAGTCAATTGACCTACATTAGCTGATCCTGCAGCAGTCTGATTTCCTCTGGGGGCAGTAAATTTCTGGGTGTGGTCTATATATATTTGTGTGTGTGTGTGTGTGTGTGTGTGTGTGTATGAGGTTGTGCGTTCATGCATGTCTACAATTTTGTGTGTGTGTGTGTCCTATATAAGGTATAATCCCATCTCGGGTGAATATGGGGTGAAGAGAACAAGCCTATATCCGCAGTGACATTTAGAGGTTAAGCAGAGCAGATTCTAACAGATACAGTCATTTAAACCTCACAAAATGCTTTACTGTTGATGAATCAGTTTCTTTATTGACAGTCTCTCAGTCTTGCTGATTATTATGGAGAAATTAGTGCAGATGTCCAATGTCGACATTTTTCATGTCGACCTTTTGTGAGCTATGTGGACGCACACATACTCGTTCTTGAGTATATTTTAGTACTAAAATGATAAGTTGAGCTGAGGGTTAAGAACAGACTCGTACTGCCAACCCCCAAAATACCCCCACCATGTCAAGCACCTATTAAAGGTGATGACATTACTCCTTTGCATGGTAACCATGGTTACACTCAGGTCCTGCTGGCAAAAATCAGCACCCATAGCTGACTTTCCTTGATTTTTCTTCTTTTTTCCCCCATGTGTCTCGTCTGCTTCCCTCACCTCTGCTCTAACTCACTTTGTTTCCTCTTTCATGTCTCTTTTTCTTCTCTCATCATTTCCTCTTATTTCTTCTCTTTTTCAACTTCACACCTCTATGCATTCCCTTCTCTCTTTCATGTCCTCCCCGTCTATTCCCTATTGCTTGTTCTTTCTCACAACATGCTGGGCTTAATGTATTTTGTTTTCAAGGTTTTCTCTTCCTTTGTTTTATCCTAAAATGGAGGCTGAGGTGGCATCATTAGAGGAAATAGAGGGGATAAAAACAAAGACAAATGCAATACCTACATAGACAAAGGAAACACAGATGTGAACATACTATAGCTGCAGCTGAAAAGGCAGTGCATCTTAAACAGAGGGCAATAACACTGTTACTCAGTCAGTCAGGCATAAAATAGGGATTGCAGCAGAGGCAATGAGAATATAAGGTCAGGCCTGTAAACAATGACTAAACTGAAATTGGTGGACAGTTACAGCTGGACAGTGCAGGCAGTAGGAGTCACCGTTCTACACTGATAATGTAAAGGACAGATGGCTCAAGTGCTGCATTAAAATCCATTCCAGAGACGTAGTTCTGCAGAAAGGAAGGGTAAAGTGCTGTGTCTTCCCGTTCAGAAAAGCTACATCCTAGAATTACCCACTGTAAAGAAGTACATGGGGATAGGGAGCAGTGCGCTGCATCACAATCCATTTTGCAGACAGGCAGGGTGGGTGGGGGGTAAAAGAGGAGTATTAAAAGGCATTGTGTAGCTGTATTATAGTAAGCAGCTTACAGTCCCTGTGCCGGGCTGAAAGGACAAAGAGGCGACACAGAGGAGGAGACCAGGAGAGGCTAGAGATGGCATGGAGGGTAGGAAGACCGGGAGACTCTTCTTGGTGTCCTCCCCTGTTGAGAGATGTTTGTTTTTTTTGTCTTTCTTTCAATGTACAATCACCAAACCTCTTTTTTCTCCCTTTTTTTGTCTATTACTTCTCTCATTATTTTTATTTTCCTCTCCCTCTTACCTTCATTCTCTCACCTTCTACTGATCTACTCTCTGTGATGCTAACATATCTCCTCCTTTGCTACATGTTGCCAGGGAGGTAATCACTGCCACCACCATCCCTCTCTACCACCCAACTGAGTCAGAGAGAGGACGGGAGGGGAGGATGCAGATGGTGGAAGTTGCCATGGAAACTGGGAGTCTGTTGCCTGCCGACATCATCTGTTGTTAAGCGACGCGGAGTGGGCATGAATATTTGAGCTTTATGTACACAGACAGACGAATGGCACAAACTGCTCTCTGGACCTCCACTGCCACCTCAGATGGAAATACAGAGAGGTCACTAAAGGGGGAGAGGAGGGAAGGGAGGGATGCATGGATGGAGGAAAAGGTGGGGTCACAAAGGGAGACTGACAGACCTCCATTTTATCTAGGGCAGAGAGTGTCTGGTTGTCTGGGTTAGCAAAAGAGAGATGAGGAAATGGATGTAGGGGCAAGAATAGAAAAGAATGAAAGTGATTTTGACCACTTAAATGAGTTTTGTGTGCTGACAGAGATGCAGACTAGATGATGGGAAGGGGAGAACAAAGAGAGAGATAGAGGGTGGGTGGGTGACGTGCCATTAAAGCAGTAAATTGGGGCACTGGAGCTTGTTTTTCTTCTCTTCCCTCCTCCTTTTTGCTCCTAATTTCTCAGAACGTCCTGAAGTATTTTCTAATTAATCCTCTTGGAGGGTTGTTTCCTCTGCCTGCTGTTAATACACACATACACACACACACTCCTGCAAACAAGCTAGTCATGATTCATGCAGATTTCCAAATGAGAATGAATTGACTTGGGAAGTTTAATTGTGCACAGTTTTTGACTGCACTGCGTCAAAAATCACAAAGTAGAACAAATATATGGCTCACGTTCTTGTATCCTCTCTGGCTTACAGCTCTGTGTCATAAGGCTTCTTATGGATTTTCTTGCGTTCTTAAAATACATTTAGCATAATACATGCTAGTATGGGCCTTATGCAGTAGGAATGTGTGTGTCTATTCTTCTACATCTGTATTTGTTAGAATGATCAGTTTAAACCTCTGGTATGTCTTGTATTTCCCATGGTCCAGGAGTAAATTCCCAGCTTTGAGTGTCCTCCACTGCTTATGGGTTTAACACCTGTCCCATAGGTCCTGGCGTGCAGTGGAGTTTCTTGTATCCCACCAACACTGCTGACATTCAGACCACTGTCAGAATGTGAGATATAGCTCTTGAATTTTCCCATGCCCCCCCTTGTTGTTTTCAGATGTGTTTGTCCAGTTTGTAATTCCCTGGTGTTTCACAAATATGCAACTTTCTCACATAATTTCCAGTTCTCTGTGTGTGTGTGTTCCGTCTTGATTGTGGCTAGATGTCTGTTCATTCTATTTGTGGAGTTTACAATAAAAAATATACAGTAATACCTGATATCCGAGGTAAAAAATGCTGCCACATTACTATCTCATTCCCAATTACATTAAAAGGCCCTGAAAACATTTTTTTTTTCTATCAGCTTCTTACTATGAGCGATGGGGTCCTCCATGAACTTATTTTCTGGCAAAAGCAGTGCAATACTTTTTTTTTTTTTTTTTTTTCCCACGTGAGACATTTCTATTTGTCTTTTGTCTGTACTCTTCTCACATATTTCTGGTGGATGTGGCTCTGCTGGAAAGAGGGGAATTTAACAATGTGAGAATCAGGATCTGTTAACCGTTGTGGGGTTGCTTGCTTATGTTGCCTGGGAAATGACCCTGTCACTCAAATGTGATCAAACCTTACCACACCCACACAGTCCTGATGAAGCAGATTAGCCGAATTTTTGACAGCTCTTAATACATATCAAATAGATGTTTTCCCCCTAACTTTGATTGTTGCTTTTTAGTCACTAATATTTAATGTTGTAGACAAATATTTAAAGGAATATTTCAACATTTTGGGAAATGTGCTTATTATGCTTCTTGCCGAGAGTTAGATGAGAAGATTAATACCACTCTCATGTCTGTGCATGAAGTACGGAGCTGGATTCGGGAGGTGATTAGCTTAGCATAAAGACCGGAAGCAAGGGGGGCAGCTAGCCTGGCTCTAGCCATAGTTATAAAATCTGCCTACCAGCACCTCTAAAACTCAAGTAACACGTTGTATTTCCTTTGTACACAAACAGAAATTTAAAAACTACATGTTGTTTTTACTAGGTGTTACATGCTCTATTTCTTTGCAAATAGCCTGGAGTCTTGTCACCAAACAACGGTTTGCCAAGAAAGAGTTACAGCGCGTAACTTCCTATAAAACCTCAACTTGTTGTTTGTACATTTCTGTTTGTGTACAGATTAAATAAATAAGCTATAGTGTGTTAATTAGTGAGCTTTAAAGGTGCTGGTAGGGGGATGTTTGAACTCCGGACCGACCCTAGCGAGCTGTTTCACTCAACCTATCTTAGCATAAAGACTAGAAGCAAATTGTTCTCGGCTCCAGCTCCATACTTTAGTAGATATTATGGGGGTATTGCCTTCTCATATAACTCTTGGCAACTGAGCAAATAAAAGCATTTCCCAAAATGTGAAACGATTTCTTTAAGGTCTGAAATCAAGTTTTCAGGTGATTTAAAATAGTCTAAAATGTTCGTGTTTTTGGAATTATAGGATTTAAGTTTGGCGTAAGGTTGGTTTTTTTTTTTTTTTTTCCTTCATGACAGCAGTTACCTGGTCAAAGTGGCTGAAGATTTTGTAAAAGTGAATATCTTGTTTAGAATATCTCAACCTCTGCATCTGGTTCCTTTTTTTATCAAACAGCCAGTTGAATATATATATATATATATATATATATATATATATATATGTATATATATATATATATATATATATATTGTTGTAATAAAGAATTGGCATTCCAGCCTCCAATATCAGGCAGGGGTGTGTTTGGTTCAGGGGACAGAGAAGAGGAGTGGGGGGGAGGGGAGGGGAGGGAGCAGAGAGGAGCTTGATGGTGCATACTTATTAGCCTGAAATATCCATGCAGCAGCTGCACCATTTCCGCAGCAACACCTGTTGCCATGGCGCTGAGTTGTCGACATGCCTCTGTATCAGTGTCTGCATGTCTGAGGCGCTGCACATTCACAGCGTGTCCGACCTCTGAGAACGCACACACAGAGCGCACACACTTCCCTGATGAATGCCTTGGCATGTACAAAATCTCAATAACAGCATCCTTCATATGCAGTGGTGCCAACATGTAGACACACATACACACACCTCTGTAGCAGTAGTGTTGAAGAAGCAGTTTTAAAGTAAGAAAGCAGAAATAGAATTTTTAGCTTTAATGGCTTCTTTGTTGCATCCGTACATATTGAATTCTCTGCTCCCTCCTCGCTCCATTCCCTTTCTCGTCACTCAGATGGGGAATTTTGCGTTTCCATGACAACCACAGTGGTGAAGGAAATGGATTAGATACTCTGCACTGTCTGTGCTGGGGGTGTGATAGCTGTGTGTGTGAGAGAGAGTGCTGGATGGGGGGGGGGTTATGGGGTGTACGGCTTGTAAAGATGGATTGTGGTTATCGTTGAGTGTAGTTTGTGTGTGTGTGTGTGTTGGAAAGAGTGTAGACATGGGGTGGGGGCAGGAGATGCCCTCAAACCACACTGCACCAGATGGAAGCTTTTGATCCCCTTAAAACGCACACATTGTTCTATCTCGTTGAGTGAATGGAGACCAAATTTAAGTCCATTAGATTGCCCTTCATTTTGTCTTCTCTGCCCCATTACCTGTGAGCAGATCACATGACTTTACTGCTTTGTTTTGCACACTTGACCCTTGACTTGTAACCTAGTAGAGTGAAACCTGATGGAAGTATGAGACACTTCTACCTCTTATCATCGCTCCCTCCAGCCTCACTGCAGCAAAATCATAACGACGCAATTAACCCTGTTTCTGTCACCCTTTATTCCTCACTATCCCCCAGTCTGTCTTTCTCCCCTTCATTCCTGTCTCCCCGTCTCCCCTCTGTCTGATTTCCATCCTCCCAGCTGAGAAAACAGGCGCGAGAGCTCTTGGCAGAGGAGATGAGGCAAGAGAGGGAGAGCAAGGGTAGAGAGGGGGCTTTTCAGATGAGTAGAAAAAGAGTTTGCTTCTGTGAAAGGGAGCATTGTGTTCTTCTTCCACATTGCTACAGCTCCATCTCTGTGATTTAGGCGAGCCAGCAGCCAGCACATTACTATGTCTCTTTAAATCAGGGTACTGTTAGCCTTAGCAACGTTCAGGCTCCAGTGCTCCAATGCTCCTGCTCAATGGCTGCCTCCTCTTTCTTTCAGCCAGAGACCACTGAGCTCCCTGTTAACTCTGCCTGATGGGCACATTCCTCTCAGCTGAAATGATAAGTGAAAACAGACTTTCTGGAAATTTTGTAAGAAATATAGTAAATATGGCGTGTGTGTAGCAAAGCATAGAGAGGATGATTAAAAATGTAAGACAATGCATGTATGGAATGTGTTTTCATACTCAAGCAATCAGTGGATATCACTTGGTATTTGTTGTGGTGCAGGACAGTCAGGGTGTATTTTTGGAGCTGGCTGAGTGTGCCAACAGAAAAAAAGATTCCATTCCTTTCTCTCCCTGTTAATTTTTTATTAGGAACATCCATCCAAAAAACAGCAGAGTTGCTTTCTCGCTGTCTCTGCATGAGAAGAAATCATATTAACCCACTGTTGTCTGTTTCTGGGTCTCTGAAACTTTCATATATAATCTCCACTAAGTGTGTCATTTGGATTTAGGCCCTGCTTAACTTGACTGTGGCTATATATACGTTGCATCCCAGAGTTCTTCCCTGGTAAAGTCCAGATTAATGTTCTTTATCCCTGCTGTGTTTCCAGTGTGCATATCCACAGAGCAGGGCTCTGTCCTCCAACATGTGGTGACCCAACACACTGCAGAGACAGCTGCAGGATGGGAGGAACGAGGGAGTAGGGGTGGGGGGGGCAGGGAAGGAAGAAAAGAAGTCAGAGGGGGAGGATCAGGGAGAGGGTTCCTTCCTTTCGCTGGAGGGGGGGGGGCGTAAAAGAGGCGCGGAAACTCACTTCCTGTCCCGCCACAAGCAGCCCTTACATCACATCCTGCTCTTTCCCCACACAGATCAGATATGATCCTCTTCCGCCTGAAACGAGATCCTTGTTTCCTCTCGCTGGACTTGCCTGGCAGCTCACACACTGTGAGAGAGGAGATGCAGCTCTGCTCTACTTCCTGCTCCAATATTCTGATGAGAATTAAGACAAATTAGAATAAATTTGATTATGAGGATATTCAAGAAATTTGCTTTTCCACACTTGTGAATGTGTGTGTGTGAATGTCAGCCTTCTCCACTGGCTCATTGACTGACAACAGTGTTTATGTGTGTCTGTGAGCCGCCACATGCCTTCTTACATGTACACACATTCAGGATGTGACGATGCCTGTTATTCACTCTTGTGTCCAGGCTGTCTGACTAATGTTATTACCTCACACAGGCAGTCCATTGTCAAATTCCAGTCTGCTACGATTTCCCTCTTTGGACAACCCTGATATACATCACTGGTTTGAATTTTTTTGCCTGTGTGTGTGTGTGTGTCAGTCTATTGTGTATATCTCTCTGTGTATGATTAGCGGGAATGTGCTTAATTAACCGAGATAGGATGGGGGACCTAAAGGGGGCAATAAAAGAACAATCTCCCCATTCTACTGGGTCTCCCCTCCGGGAAATGGGTGACACACGGGGACAGTGAGGACAGCAGGAGTATCTGTCAGCTGATGTTTGTTATCCTGTGACTCATAAAGTAACTCTAAAGCTATTGTAAAGTATAATAGTATATGCATACTGTACCCATATGAATAATACTTCAGTTTCCTCTGATTGTTACACAAAATAGCTCTCAAATGAAAGTTCATACTGTAGATCTCCAGCAAATCAAACTGGGACAAACCCATATTGTGCGTTATTACCTCTGACTCATCCACTTGTGTCTGTGTGTGGGATTTCGTACGCTCTGCCATGTTTCCTGCATATGTCTCTGTCAGAGTTGCCAGGTTTGACTAATGGCTGAATATGTTTGTCTTCCTGCAGGTCATTCAGCACAGCCAGGCCCTGAGCAGAACCAATAATGGCCACTGCATGGATCTGTAATGAAGATGTGGAGAACAGAGAAAAGCATCCAGCTGCTGGGGCTGACAGTTGCCGTGGCAACTACATAACACAATGAGAGCAGGGTGAGAGGAGTCAGCCATTTTGGTTTGTGAATCTGCAGTGTATGATGTGGGAATGCTGCTGTGTGAGTAACTGGATTGTCGAGTTAAAATTATTGTATTTAATCTAAAAGAAGGAATGGTTAATAAGAAGAAATTATTTATGAAAACTAGCAGATGGGGATCTTTTTTCTGGTATTCTCTCAAAAGTCTCACAGCTTTTGGTCATGTGTAATCTTCAAGCAGGAACTTTAACTTAGAAAAATTGCATTAGCTGGCATTAGACGGGATGTCACGCCTGAATAACACTCACATCATCTGCGTCCCTCCTTCCATCCTCCAACATCTGCAGCAGTGAGCTAAAGCCTGCTCCTTTTGTTTTGCATAGTGACGTCCCATGGGCTATTTATAGGGACGTATGTTATTGTGTAAGACCTTGTGAAAGGCACAAAAAGCCTGAGCAGGCTACCATGTTCCCTGTAGTGGCCCCAGGATCTCTGAGAGGAAAGCTAAAGAACATGTGGCTCTAGTATGATGAGTTAGAGAAAGACACAGTCTGTTTAGGTAGAATGAATAGACGGAAGACATGTTTTTTTTACTTTAAATGCAACAAGACATTGAGGAAACTATTAATCTATTTTCTGTATTTAGACAATAGCAGACATCAAACAATATAAGGTCAGGTGTTGGGCAATGTACATATATTTTGCCATCTTTTGATGATATAACATATCAATTGTATTAATCATCACTATAAAGACAAATTCGCTGACATGCTTGCACGAAGTAAACAGTAAGGGAAGCTCAAGCGGTACTACTAGGTTTTCACGACCAAAATGAAAGATAATATAAAAATATATAAAATACCACATTGCTTTTACTAAAATAATTTTCTTTCTGCAGTGACTTTCAAGATGGTAATTCCAGTCAATTCAGTAATATTGTACAACTCAATTAGACTCATAATTTAGTAGATTTGATGCATATAGTTGTGAATCATTTTATCAACAGAAGTAGCATGGCAGTATTCAATTTATTACTCCATTTTATCATGTGATGAGGGAACAGTAGTTACAAAGGGTGCAAAGTCTGTTTATTTTGAACTGACACATCACTGGAAATAATATTTTGTAGCCTTGTATGTTGTCGTCTTTTTACATCCTTTTATCTGCCAAAGAACACCTGAAATGGACCAGGGACAGAGCAAAGCTTCCTCGTAAACATCAGTAGTGCTTCAGTCCTGCTGAATGTGGGTCACACAGACAAAAATCCCCAAGAAATATTTTTAATGCATTGCACACTGCATCTTACAGCATTTAATGCTTTTCACAGGTGAATGTCATGAATTATTAAGAGTAGCAGCATGCACAAAGTTAACTCACTCAAACTGTAGCCTGTAGGAAAATTACACATATTAGTATGAAACAAATCAAACACACAAGTATTTCTTAAATGATTTCAGAATCTTTTTATTTGAAATGTCAGTGTTCAAGAGAAAATAAAACAGCAATATAAATATTAGCATAAAAATAAGAGTAACACAGGGGTATAGAGTGGGGGCTAAGCATTTGATAAGAAAGATAATACAGCAGGATAGAATAGCATTAATTCAGCAGCGGACAGACTTACACATATATAATATTTATAATCATTTGTTCATATGGACAGAAAGAGAATGAGAGGCATTCTTTCACAAATGCACAAGATAAAATCACCGCAAAAGAACATTAAGAGGTTACAGAAGGATAGAAACATTTCCATATTTTTTTGTTTTGTTTCTTTACAGGGTGATAAAAGATAGTAGAGAGAAAATGAACACAAAAATATGAGCAACACATATCACAAGTTAACTAGTCTACGTGTGTCACTTTGTTTACTTATCTAAAGTTATCTTTAATTCATTTATTTACACTGAAGAGTTAGTTGGCTTCCATGGTGCTTAGTTACTACATTGCAACACAAACTGTTGAAGAACATCTCAGATCTTTATTCATTGATTTATTTTTTTATTTTTTTTAACTGTGGTTTTCTTATTTTTCTTGAAAAACAAAATGCAACACATTCCAGTAGTAAGCCACGGCTTGTGGAGAGGGACTTGAAAATGTTGGACGTTGTCCCTACTATACAAACAACTGGCTCATACCATCGACAGGACTTGTGTTTATTTACAGTGGGGAAGAGCCTCGCAGGACCAGGGAGTGGAAGGGAGAGGTGAACGGTAGAGAGGCTAAAGTTTCCCATTGCTCTCAATGGAGGAGGGATAGTTCAAAGGGCTCTCGAGTGGTATCACCTCACCAACAGGGACAGCTGTGCTTGGTTCTGTTGACCTCTACCTGGGTCAGTGCATTAGAGAAGGTTTAAGGGGTGGGCGGGTCAACAGTGGTTCCTCTGTACATTCAGTGGGTAGAGCCAAGGTTGTTTCCAAAGCTCCTGGTGGATGCAATGGTGCCACCTCAGTCTGTGTACCCCTCATCACACCCACTCCACTCCCCCTGACCCAGCCTGCAAGCTGCCTTTTCTCATGCAGTTGTATCTGGCCAGAGGCCTGACAGAGAGATGGACGGTAAAGTAAAGACTTCATATCTTATACAAACAATTCCTCTATGCTATCTAATCATTACCCCCCCTCCCCAAAAAAAAAGTTTTGTGTCACATCAAGAAGGTTCTTCAGCACTTCAGGATAGTGAGGGGAAATACTCTAGTGTCCAGAAACGCCTAAGCACTTAAATTTAGCACATCTATGCCTTTTCCTAAAGACCGAAGTGATTACTACCCCTACATCATCTCATTTTAAGAATACGAACAGTGCATTTCTCTTTGTTTGGCTCTCAACATGGGATAGTGAGTGAGGGGAGGACACGAGCTGGGTGTGAAAGGGGGGGTGCAGGACATCTGGAGGTGTTATACAAGAAGCCAGTCCCTGCTGCTATACCACCTGCATGGACAGCATGGCTCGTGACTCCATGACACAACGCCATGTCACCCCCTCCTCTGCCAGCCCTTCCTCTGGGTGCATGCTCAGTTCATAAAAATATCAGGAGATTAAAGTCATATTTTTTTTGAACTATGATTACAAAAGTAATTTTCATTTTGTGTCAAGTAAATGCTACATGTGCATTATATTGACCTGCGATTGGAGGGAGGATAACCGATTCAGGATGTCCTCCTCTTTGCTTTTGCAATGCATAGTTTGCAACTCTAAACTAGTATATGTGGTTTGAACCTTAAAGAGCATGCAGAAGAGTTTGTAATACCTGTCAAACGACAGCCTTATATCCACAGGACTTATGCTTTAAGACCCTGCTAGGCTAAACCTATATAGGAATCTAATGGATGGCAACTAGCGTACTTTACAATGGCTGACTTTCCACCTCAGGGAAAGAGCACAATAAATCCAACATGAAAGACACTAACATTTCATCTCTGAATACATCACTGCGTATAGCCTTGTCAGCCCAGCAAGGTTCCTTACACTGAATCTTTTTGTCCATGTTCATTTGATTTTTGTCAAAATAAAAAAAAAGCAAAAAAACAATAACCCCCTATACCCTGCCAAAATTATCCACCGACAAAGATTATGTGAGCAATACTAGACCTTTAGCACAGCACGGGTTACCAACACCAGTAACAGCCCTCAGCACATTCAGATTATTCACAACACTCTTTCAAAGAACCATCAACATCGTCCATGTGATTAAAAGTGACTTGCTGTCGTTATTTAGACCGTGGCTAGCATGAGTGACAGCAGAGCAGTAAGATACCAAATGGGAGGGTATGGGGGGTTGAATTTCTCCTCAGAT
Organism: Siniperca chuatsi; assembly: GCF_020085105.1. NCBI lineage: Eukaryota > Metazoa > Chordata > Actinopteri > Centrarchiformes > Sinipercidae > Siniperca > Siniperca chuatsi. The sequence goes on from NC_058049.1 coordinate 15,787,951, forward strand.
CAGGCCGGGTTTATCTTTCCTCCACCTCTCTCCATCCAACTCTACTTCTTCTCCTTCTTGGTGGACTTCTTCTTGGAGGCAGGGGTCTGGGCGGCCTTGGGGGGCTCGGGCTGGGCCGAGGCTTGGGGCGGGGGCAGCGCCTGCTGGGTGGCCTGCTGGGCTGTGGCCTGCTGCTGCTGGGGGTTGGAGGTGAGGGTGGCCGTGCTGCCAGGGATGTAGACGTTCTGGCGATAGTCGGGCACGTGCTGCAGGGTGAACTGGGGGCTGTAGCGGGTGCTCAGACCCATGGTACCGGGCCCCAGGGTGGCTGTAGCCTCGCTCACTTCTGGGGGGAAGAGAGACAGAGTGGGGAAATAAGGGTGAGGAGGGAGGGGAGAGAGGGATGAAACTTGTTAGACAACAAGAATTTGAAAGTTTTAGTATGACAGTGTTATATCAAAGTAGTGAAATGAAAATAGGTCATAAAAGGAGATTAAACCAATTACTTTTAAAGCTTCTATGAGAGATAAGGTACTTGATTGAAGGGAGATTATGTGTGTACGCTAGATTTAATTTAAATATGTCCCAATGCTCAGGCAAAACATGAGGTTGCAGTGAGCTAAACTAAAAACTGGGGTATGAGTAGTAAAAATATGAAAGAGGTGTTACAAAATGGTTGATTGTGTGCATATGTTTTTTCTTTTAACAGGGATGATGAAACTGTCTCCCCAGCATACTCCTCTGTTTCTGGTTTTCTATCATGCATTCCCAGTGTGTGTGTGCGCGCATGACGTAGCTGCTCAGCTCATAATTCTCCCACAGCCCCTGCATTGCAGAGCCAGAGACACAAATGCTCCCTCCTCCACCCTGGAGTTCCTCTCAGCCTATATAAACACACACATACGCACAAGAAAACTATCATGCTGACTGTCCAAAGCAGTAACTGAAAACCTTTTTTTTTTTTTTATACTCTTTCTGCCCTCACACAGTGCTTTGTTAATTGATTGCTCCTGCGTTGTGCTCAACACAGTGACGACCTTCACTATTTATCACATGCATTGTTCTTTCCTTCCTGATGGCACCAACTGTTCATCCTGTCTAACTTTGTGCTGATGCATGCAGGACACCACTCCATATGTTCCCCGTTAGAAGACAGAGTCCCAGTGTCCTCACTCCATCAGTGGTTAACTCCGTTAGAAACAATGACTTAAGCCATTTGGCAATACATCTTTGTCGAGTTTATCCCTCCATCATTTCTGTGTATTTTGTGTTTGACTGTCACTATATTCAGTGTTGATCAGTCCCTTTTCAAGGCCAATTTTATGTGTATTTTTCCAAGTTATTACTAAGGCTTCCACAGTAACAGCCCAAAGATGAATCACTGTGTGTGTCCCCTCAGTCACTGCAGGAACAGAGAAATAGGACAGTAGAAGGAGGGTATGTTGTGCAATATGGGAATCTTTGGTTATGCATGAGCCCGAAGGTTGTATATTACATAACTGTTCATGTAGCTCTATAGCCTTCTGCTTATAATAAAACACTGTGCACGTGATCAGTGTGTACAGTGAAAACATGCATCTCTGTTATGTTATTTAATTCAACACAACCTTGTACTGTTTATCTGAGGAACTGCAGGTAGTCATGTCCACTGTGTGAATATCATCTGAGGCTTCCTCTGGATGCTTATTAGCACACAACCACTGTATGGAAACATCAATGTGGACACATAGAGCTATATCAATGAGCGAGTCTGGTTAGTTGCCCTCCAACCAAACAGGAACCTAAATAAACCACCCCTTCCCACGCACCCTCGCTAAGCTTGTGAAGAGAAAGAAACTGTTTTGGAGAAGAGAAGATGAATAATAGAAGGGAGGAAAAAGATGAGGAGGTATAGGACTCACCGTTAGCTGCAGCCATCAGGGCCTGGAGCTGCTCAGCCTCAGTCGGGGGCTGGGGCCAGGGGCCAGTTCCCATGGCAACCTCAGGTCCTCCAGTTGCCCTGTGGCGAAAACGAGGAAAGAACAACTGTAAACAACTGGTGGTTCATCCTCTCCTGTGTGTGTGTGTGTGTGTGTGTGTCACTGGTTTGACAGTTGGTGGTTTATGATGTAAAGGCAAAGCAGCTGACGGCGAGGTACACAACCTGAGGAGAACTCAGCAAGGATAACAGGAAGGGATGTATAGTTTACAAAACAGGGTGTGTTTCAAACAAATGCGCACTCTTAAACACACTCTTGTTAAGGCATGTACAAATGTGTCTGCACACAGACACACAGTAGCAAGCGTGTTCACGCATTCACACACAGTAAACATGGTACAACATTCACTCTCTCGCCAGTATGACCATGAGCACTGCGCTGTCTAGTAAATCTGATTTAATATTTAATGATCCCACCTTTTTAAAGGAAATAGCTGTCTGCATAGTCACACATGCAGCGCTCAGTGAGCACTGAACATTTCCATCTGGGCAAACTTCACCTTCAAAGGCTTGTTTATTTAAAGTCTACAATTTGCATGTGGGGGCAACAGAGGAGAAAGCAGACCTGCGATCTATTATGCTCACCTACTTATTTCCATTCCCACACTTGTGACACACCAACACGGGCTGTATGACTGCCAACTAGATCGCAATGCTTTAATCCTGGTTCCTGTTCCCAAAGTGCTAATAAACCATCTTTGGGTTGGTGGTTTTGTTTGCCAACAAAACTGCAGTATGTTATATTCATGCTACACTGTCAGAAAAAAAAACCTAATAATGCCACTTCACTTCATAAGAAGACCAGCAGAAGTCACATAAAGCCCTATAAAACCATTATGGATGCTGCTGAGTTGTTCCAGAGCAAAAACAATATATATGGTTTTAGCTACTCTTTCAACCTCCTGAAATTCTGTGCCTGCATGTGCATTACATTGGTTATTTGACTGTTTTGGGGTAATAACAAACCACCTGAGGGCATTTAGTGGTTCATTAGCCCACAGGGACATGTGTAAAAGGTTCTGGTGGAGTATACGGCTCCAAAGAGGACAGTAAATGACATATCAGGGATAAAGAGGACACCAAGGTTTCAGTTTCTACTTTATGACAAATATAGGCTGTAGTAATAAATGAGGAAAGCAGAACTGTATGTATATAGATAGTGTGTTAAATACATGGGATATTCAGAGGAACACTCTCCTTTCTATTTAAAACCAAGAAAAAAAAAACTCTCAAATTGCTCTGCTCCATGGAATCAAAAGAAAGTAAAGGACACAACGAGGGAAAAAGTGGAGAAGGAATTCTAACATAAAAACAGGGATTTGTTTAAGAGCAGGTTGCCAGATCTCACTGCCAAAACTCTGAAGTGGTTTTCAGTTCAGTGCCAGAGAGAGAGACTGAGGGAGAGAAACATGTATGTCCTGTGCCAGGCAGCCAATGAGAAACAGGCACAGTCAGTATAGGCAGGGCAGCCATTTTGTGCCTCTTCACACCACTTAAGATAAAAGGGAATGCTTCATTTGTGCTAAATTAGCATCTCTCTGTACTTATCACATCCTGTGGTTGCGTTAAGCACTTCCTGTGGTCAGGATTATCACTTCCTGTGGGCAAGAGGGATGTCATTAGTTGGCCAGACAGAGCTATCGTTTTTCCTCTGCAACCTGTCTCATCTGCATGTTGACCTCGAGAGTTTTATGTGGAGAGCTGTTTACTTCATTGAGGAACGTTTTAACCTCTAACAGGCGTTTTAAAGAAATCAATCATGAGATAGCTGTCTGCATTGTCTCTTTCTTGTAGTTGTTCAGTGGATATATCACATGAAAAAGTGGTGATGTTGAGCTACAACCATCACAGACACACATCAAAGGCAACACTGTATGGTAAGCCAGTCTTAAGCCAAGAGAGAAAACGAGCTCTCAGACTAAAATGACTATAATATAGCACACATACAAGGCATAACAAATCTACAAAACACTGCACGCAAACTCAAAAGTGTCACAATCCTTTCTACGCCACAGCAGGCATTGTGGCCTATGCACATCGATCAACAAACCCCATCAAACTTTTAGGGAGATTAACAGAAGCTATGGGTTAGGTACATCTACACACAGCACAGCACTCAACTGCAGTGCACTACCTAAAAGACTTTAGCCACTCTCGACCCTTATCAGCTGATGTGTGATCAGGTCCTTCTTCCACCGAACAGTGAATTGACAAAACTGAACACTGATCAGCTGCTAAGGACAGAAAGTGATCATATAGTATCTACGTCTAAATTAGTACCTTGTCCCACTCTTCGGCGTCCATCGTATGTGTGTACCGTATGGCATGTGGGGACTAAAAACACAACAAGTTATACAGTCTGAAAGAATCATAGTATATTTGACTGAAAGCTGGAGTTAGTGTAAGAAAAAGGGAAAATGCTGAGATATTGTGCTCTAGATCTCAGTGGAAAATATGTCGAGTCTGTCACATCCATTCAAAATACCAGAGATGGGACGTTTTCTTTTTCTCCACCACTAACATGAATTATGTCCAATGTATCCATAATAATCCCAGTGGTATTCTATAATGTCAGTGGCCTGTGTTTGTGTGTGTCTAACATTTTCCTGACTTGGCTCAACAGCGCTTTCTGCCCCAGCTGGTATGTTTCAGGGAGAAGCCTTGACTCATAGAATGTGTTGTGTAATCACTGTTTTAAAAACTGTTACTGCATGCACTCCATTTTAGCCCACACAATATGGGCAAATAGCAATAATCAACCATCAACACACACGCTCACTAAAACACACAACTGAAATAAAGAAACACAATTCATCTTTTGTCATTTAATAGGCGAGTCGCTAGTGTCAAAAATGAAATTTCAAGTAACCAGTCAGTACGACCTCTCAGATGGCAGAAAATGAAGAGATAAGAAGGATACATACACTGTCCCATCCCCCCACTAGCTCTGGTCACCGTCCCTCATCAGTAGTACTGAGTGATGGCGCACAGGCTCAGAGAGCGCAGAGAGGAGAGGAACAGGAGAGGGAGGGGGCGGGGGAGTGGAAGCTGCGGCAGCCATTTTATAAAGCAGCCTGGAACCAGGCAGAGATGCTCATTCAGGAGTATAAATCAAGAATCTGAATTCACTGAGCAGAATCATGCAGTAAAATGCAACCATAAATTACTTCATCACTAGAATGTAGTTTAAAGTCAGATTCAGATGGGTGCATTGTGACTTTGATGTGATTAGTACTTTACAGTCAGCACCCTGCAAGCAGCCAGTTCTTATATTTACAGCACTCACTACCATCCCCCTCTTTTTTTATTCCTCATCCTTCATCACTCCGTCTGCCTTTAGCTCGTCCTTGTGCAGCACAACAACATGTCCTTGACATTTCTGGGCATTTTATCATTGTGTGTGTGTGCGTCTCAGTTTACTCACCCGCTAGGTCCGGGTCTCTGTCCCTGTGTGAAGCGCCAGTCATTGTTGGGGGGCTTTTGCTGTAAAGAGAACAGAAGATGCAACATGAATTGCATGTTTCATTTCAACAACAGTGAGATGTTTCTGAGGTGTAACTTTTGGTTCAAAAGATGTTGCTTTGTGGCTGACACATTTGTGTGTGATTGTGTATGTCTGTGTGTCTGTCTGTGATTTAGAAAACCTAGTTTTTCAGTGAGGCTCAACAACGTATTACAGATGGCAACAAATATCTGTATGGTCAGGCATCCATGTTGTTCCAAAAGCTGTGGAGCATAAAATGCTGCAGAGGAGCACACAGACAAACAAACAAACAAACACACAAACTGGGGCTTTGCTTATAGAAATGGGACTCAGAATTAAACTAAAGGCAGATAATGGCCAAGTAAGAACTACATGATCAGATAACTGAGCAATGAGCTTTAAAATGGTGTAATAAGCCCTCAAAATGCACCAATGCAGCCAGAAGATGAATCAGACGTCCAAAGGACTCTCATCTAAAAAGGAGTTTCCCAGTGGATGACCACACAAAGATCAATCTAAAATACAGAATTTAACAGATCAGGCAAAACAAAACTATGACATTCCCTCATGACTGTGACTTACTAAAACTTTTTGATGGACACATATCTCATAAAAAATCTTTTTAATAGATGCAGTGGGCAGAGATAGTCCTTTGAAGATAATGTTTGTTATTTTGATACCAAGACCTCATGGACATAAGGCTACGATGGTGCCTCAACAGTGATAAAAGCCTCTTTCATCTCTGTATGTCCCTGCTACTCTCTATAAATGTCTTCAAGCCCATTGCACTCTTGTCCATCTCTACCTCACTGGCCATGCCACTATGTCTTTTCCATCTCTCTGGCTCTTTCCCTCTCCCTCTTGTTGTGCAGTGATGCGGTGAATAGACCCTTGGCTCAGCTCCAGATTCTGCTGCCTAATCGACACAAGAGCGCTCTAGAGAGAGGCCGGCAGGATGATGTGTTGCATTATTAAAAGAGCTGTTCTACCCAATGGAATGATGGAATGAAGCAAGAGAGCAGGAGAGAAAAGAAATACCTACACAAAACAAACAGTACTGCAGGATAAACTGGTGACTATCATGACTAGAGGTAAGTAAATACAGGTAAATAAGGAACAGATGCACCAGTGACTTATTGAATGCACAAAAAGAACAGAAAAGGAAACACGGGTTGTTGAAACAAGTGAAATGGGGAATAGTGTTCAGTATCCCAGACAAAACAATTGACTGCACAAAAAGAGAATTGCAGAGAAGATCAACAGCAACTTACATGGAGGAGTGAAAGAAGGGATTGTGCTATAGTGTCTGGTCTACTAAAGACCTGTGAAGGACACTACAGGGTGAGAGGGAGTGTGAATGACAATCAGTGTTTGTTCAATAATAATAATCCAATTTGTCAGTGGATTCAATTTCAGTGTTGTCTACAAAAGGGCCTGTTTCACCTTGGTGGTCACTCAGCACTATCAGTCGAGTCTTCAGCACTAAGGAAAAGGAAGATAGAGTCAGATAAAGAGAAGACAAGTCTGCTTGGTTATGTCCTCATAACAAACTGCGACGCCAGAACTCACAAGTCGTCATTATTACAACTTAAAACCATAGTGGATGAGAAGAGGAGGGCATAGCTGAACTCTCACCCTCCTTCAGAACCGAGCGTGGTCGATGTTTATCTAAAAATGGACGATGAGTATATGTGCGTGGGCACACAAGTCTATCTGAGCTTTGGTAGGGAGAGAAAAAGATCCGCACTGAGTGGAGGCAAACATCCACAGAGAGGCCCAGCATTCCAGCTGTGTGACTCGTTCTCACCACACAACCGCTCACAGACACACGGTTGTCATTTCCAAGGTCAGACCCCACTACAGGCATGTAGAATAAAGGGTAACAGACTCTGTGCTGTGCTTAAGGTAAACACCTTGTGCACTGTTATTCTGTATACTTCATTATTGACAGCTTGGCTGCACATACACATCACTAGGAGACAGTACAATGCAATTCTCTTCTGCTCAAGAAGAAAGTCAAACTGAGGAACTTTTCACTCAACCGAACCACAGACTAAATTAAGATGGTTTAGACAACAACAGATGCCAGGGAAAACAAATCTCAAGCCAGGTTTAATGGCATGCAGGCAGGGATCAAAATCTAATTGACTTTAGCTACAATTATCTGAGCATCTTTAGAAGTGCTTGTTTTTTTTTTTGGTTATATTGTCTCTGAAGTAAGTTGATCCATTAAGATAGATGAGACAAAGATATTCAAAATGCACAGGACTTTTTCAGAGTGGAAGTTAAATTTAAAGGCAGGAGATAGAGAGTGATGGTCAAATAGACTACTCAGGGAGACTAGGCCAATGGAGAGAGATGAAGGGATTAAAGTTCTGTGGGCCTGAATTCCATCCAATAGAAATACCTTCATACCAGCCTGGAAACTTTAAACACTGTCAGTCTGCTTCCCTTACATTTTTAATTTGAGCCAAAGAGCTTTGAGGGCTCCCCAGGTGAATTACTACCTGACTGAGTAGCTAGTGCAACACAATGTCTGTCAGTCATTTTAAGAGATGAGATGGATATTCATTATGTGAGATTATGTGAGCTGGATTCATCAAGGGGTATAAACTGGACTGATCAGCGCATGGGCACATCTGGACTTCATCCAGCATGTTTGAAAGCATGTGAATGTGAACTTGGCTAAAACATCTGGTTTACCGGTTAACCACTTCTCTATCATGATACACAAAGATTTATCCTGGTGTACAAAAGAAAAACAATGTCATCTCATCCCTTTCTCACTCTCTGACAGTGGTGAAAAAGTTTCCTAACACGAATACAAATTGTATTGGTGTTAAAAAAAACTGTGGCTGGACTGCAGCTAGTGCCTGTGTCTGAAAAGAGGAAGTTGTGTCTGCTCTGTTGCTCTGATAACCTTCAGTGTACACACACATACACACCACACCATATAACCCTCAGAACACAGGCATACATTCACTCATCCCAGCTGTCTTACATTGTTTCCAGAGACAGTGTTCTTTAATGCTAAGCAATAATTACGCCAGTAGAAATCTAAAAATATACAGAAAAATAGGATATGTAACCCCTAAAATGCTGGATCGATTACAGTGTAAAAGCACAGGTGTCGTGCTTGATTTTAATATTCCTCTCCCTTAAACAAACATCATGACTCAACTGACCAAACCCTCGAGGACAGTTTTCCTGAACCGCATGAGCCAGTTTGTTGCATGTACAGCTTTATCATCCATAAAAAAAGTATATTTACAAAACACTCTGCCTAACTCAGTGCACGTGTCAAACCTTATAAACTCCCACAGACTCAAAGACTGAAAAAACACATGGTCAAGTGAATATTAATTTCCTGCTTTAAATCTATTATTTTAGAAGTATAGAGAGGGGAATAATTGCAAAGATGGAAGAGACAAGTGTTAACAGACAATTTAGTAAGTGAGTCAAACTCATGACATCAGGATTACATGGCATTTTTGTCCACTGAGCCAGAAAGCTCCCTTCATCATGGGACTATTTCTCTTTTAATGCAAAGATTTATATATTGCAGGCCAATTGGAAGGAAATAAACCTTTTAATTTATTTACCAATGTTTCAGGGAAAAAAATCTTCAATACAATTTCCCCCCAAACTTTCTGTGTTAGCACACTGTTAAATAGAGTGTGCCAAAACAACACACTACAAATTAATAGAGGATTCAAAGAAGGGCAGTGAGAAGTGACTGACAATCGTGCACTAAGGCCCCAGGGTCCTACTAAAATTATACACTACTGGAGGGCTCCTCGTGCCTGATGCTTTGTACAAACAATTTCACACGCAAGCATATAAACACCCACAGTGATGGCTGCTGCTCTAAAGCCATTATAGCCTGTGCCATCTGTGGCACAAGTGCATAACGCCATGCTTCCTTTCCCTTTTTCTGTCTCTCTTTTCCTCTGTTGTCCTCATTGCACACGTGTCACTAGAGCAGGGAGACAGATGGTACCCTGCTGACCTCAGGGACAACCCAATTCAGCACAGTCTCTCTCTGTCTATGTAATACAGACTCATGAGAAACCTGAGAATCTTATGGATATCAAACAGACACTAGGGTAAACATCCTGTTGTGTGGAGAAGAAATAGTTATCACCAAATTACCACAGCAACTATAATGACCTTCAATCAGCAACTCTACATTAAACATGACATGACTAAGGATAAACCCTGAGGATGAACAGACTGAGGAAGACAGAGTGAAAAAACCTCATGCTTTTTTCCCCCATTGAGATCTCCTAAAATTAATCATCCTGGTGAGAGCACTGTCAGCCATTTTCTATCCCTGACAGTGCTTCCTTTGCATCAAAACACTAAAAGGGTTGTCTCTGTCTTATGCATGTGAATATTATCTGGCTAGCTTTCCTTAGAAATGTCTGCACAGAACTCACACACCCTCACTCATGTGATGCTGAGTCCTGGAACCAATCACAAAAAGTTCAGAGGACAACAGGAAGTCAGGGGTCAGGCCACTGACCCCATGAATTCCTGTTTTTCAGCTACTGCTTTATTCTTTGACTCTTTCCCCACACCCCTCTTACCATTTCTTTCCTTGGCCCTTTTCCTCTCCTTCACCCCCCATCTCTCCCTCTGTCATCCTGTCCCCCTCTGTCTCTCAGCCATTCCACTGAGCCAACACTGCAGGACCTATTTTCATCTGTTTATCTCCTCTCCATCTGTTAGGGGCACTTATGTTTCTCTCTTTCCCCTTCCTTTGCCTATCTCCACCTAACTTCTTTCTGCCTGACTTTGCCTTTATCTGTATCATTCTTATCCACGAAGAACAGTTCCTCTCTGTGAGTTTAGTTAGAGATAGTAACCACATTTCCTAGCCTGGAGTCATATTAAATATTAAGCTGCTTTTCACTCTGTCCAAACCTATCTGGTAGGACAACAAAGCTCAAAGAGCCTTTTCACTATGTAGAGAGAGAGAGAGAGAGAGAGAGAGAGAGAGAGAGAGAGAGAGAGAGAGAGAGAGAGAGAGAGAGAGAGAGAGAGAGAGAGAGAGAGAGAGAGAGAGAGAGAGAGAGAGAGAGAGAGAGAGAGAGAGAGAGGTCCTCCTGCTAAAACAAGTGGGGTTTCAGATAAAATACTGCGGAGCTACATGACTGAGGAGATCTAGGTTTGCACAAGACTGTCGAGAGTCAAAGCATTAAAACGGTTGGCATGATTTTAAGCCATTCATTGTATACATATATACCATTACAATATCAAAACTGCATGTGAAAAATATTTCTTGAGATACTTAATGCATTTCTCAAACCTGTCTATAGATACTGAAACACCTGTATTGGTCTTATCCTACCATGGCATATCCCACCAATGCCATGCTTGCTCCCCCACTTAATCCCTCACCTCACTGGCTGAGTTCATAAGGTGCTTCCTGCTGAGTGTCATGTTGAGTGTGTTGTTGTGACTCAGCATGGGTGTCTTCATAAATACAAAGTCACTCCGGCTGGATAAGGTGGAATAGCATGGCCTGTAGGTGCGTGTGTGCGGCTCCTGGGGGCCTCCCACAACCTCCATGTAGCGTATGGGTCCATCAGTATTGAGCTGCAGGTGCAGGTCCTTGCTTGGCCTCTGATGGTAGCGGCTGGACCTGTGGCGACCGTAGCAGCAGCAATCAGAGTCTCCTAGCCCTGGGCCACGGTGCCTTAGGCAGCGTACCATGAGGATGACAAAGGTGATGAAGGACACAGCTGATACACAAGCTAGAGAGATGATGAGGTACAGGGTGATATCTGACATCCCAGTGCGGTGATAAAAGGGTGTGTGGCGAGGGCTGGCTGGAGCATCGTTGGCTGTGCTCGTCTCATCCACAGTTACTGTAATGTTCACAGAACTGGACTTTGGTGGGTCACCATTGTCCTGAATGATGATCACAATGTCATAAGTCGAGCCTGCTTCCTCCTCTGCCCACTTGTGGGCTGTGCGGAGCTCACCGGTGTGTGCCCCGATACGGAACAAGCCAGTATATGGTCCAGGGGCGATGGAGTAAAACAACCATGCATTGTGCCCACTGTCTGCATCCACCCCTACAAGTTTGTTTATGAGGTGCCCCGGGACAGCAGATGGGGGCACAGTGAGCTGTAATCTTTGGTCTTTTGGGAAGGAGGGGTGTACAATCACTGGTGCATTGTCATTCACATCCACCACAAAGACATGCACAGTGATGTTGGCTGTCCGTGTGGGCACCCCAGAATCCCGGGCCTGCACCTCAATACGGAAAGCGTTAAGCTGTTCATGATCCAGAGAGCGCATGCTGTAAATGTGACCACTCTCTGGATTAATGTAGACATAAGATGAAATGGGTGAGCCCTGGACCATGCTGGGAAAGATGGAGTAGGAGATGCGAGCATTGTCACCTAGGTCTGGGTCAGTGGCTGAAACAGCAGCGATGGGGGCACTGGGAGGATTGTTCTCTGGGATGTCCACAGAGTATGAAGGCTGAGAGAAGGTAGGGGCGTTGTCATTTACATCAGAGAGCTTCACCACAAAGGTGGTTTGTGATGAAAGGGGAGGGGAACCAGCATCAGTGGCCTTGATGACTACTGTGTACTCTGGGACAGTCTCACGGTCCAGGTTTCCAGCAGTGGTGAGGCTGTAATGCATGCCAAAAGCTGAATTAAGTTTGAATGGCAAACCTGACTGCACAGTTAATGTAACCTCCCCATTCACACCAGAGTCCAGGTCCTTTGCACTTATGAGCGCTATCACAGTCTCTGGTGCTGAGTCCTCTCTGATAGGACTGGTCAGTGATGTCAGTGTCACCTCTGGTGCGTTGTCATTCACATCAATGATGTCCACTATGACATTACAGGAGCCCTCCATAGCAGGAGAGCCACCATCTCTGGCCTGCACTGTGATGTGGTATGCAGTGGCTTTCTCATAATCCACATCGCCCTTCACACGAATCTCCCCGCTTTTAGAATCCACACTGAAAAGGCTGAGAACGCGTTCCGGTGTGTATTTACTAAACAGGAAAGATATTTCTCCGTTGTTATTTGAATCCGAGTCAGTCGCGTTCAATTTCGTTACTAAAGTGCCCCGTGCAACATTTTCTAATAGTCTAACTTTCTTAACCTGCTCGTCAAAGACGGGCGAATTGTCATTTACATCCAGAATTTTAATAAGCAGAAGTGTTGAGCCAGATTTCTCCGGCTGACCTCCATCTACAGCACTGAGCAACAGGCGAAACGAGGCCTGCGTCTCCCTGTCCAAAGGTTTATTCACCACTAGCTCTGGAAACTTGCTGCCGTCACTTTTAGTTTCCACATTCAAAATAAAGAAGTCATTTGCTGCGAGATAGTAAGTGCGTAACGAGTTGGTCCCCACATCTGGGTCGTGTGCGCTCTCCAAACGGAACCTTGTGCCCGGCGCGGCCGCCTCTGATATCTCCAAAGAAATGTTGCTGGTTGAAAACTGCGGTGCATTGTCATTCACATCCAGAATGTCCACCACGACGCGATGAATGTCTAAAGGATTCTCCAAAAGTATTTGAAGGTGTAGTGAACATGCTGAGCTTAATTCGCACATGTGCTCTCTGTCAATTGTTTGTTTAATAATCAAATCGCCGGTCTCCTGCTTTACCTCAAAATACTGCGTTGTGGATTCCGAGACAACCCGCAACCTCCTCTGAACAATCCGCTGAGCAGTGAGGCCCAAATCTTTAGCGACATTCCCAACGACAGAGCCCGGGCTTAGTTCCTCCGATACAGAATAGCTGAGCTGAGCGGACGCACAGGAGAGGCAAGCTAGATAAAAGCAGAGCCTCCACAGCCTCCCTCCTCCGGAGCGCTTCCTCTGTCTGGAGTCCATTGTGCTGCGCTCCGAGGATCGGAGAATGGGAAAGTTTTTAATTTCTTCTTTCACCGTAACGTATCCATAGTAATGTTAAAACGAGGCTGCCAGGCTTGATGGTAAACATTTCCGTTTTAAAAATAGAGCGATGGGAAGTTTTGATGTGATCATGACGGCCGTCTTTTAAGAGAAAACGAGGAGGAAAATCAAAGTATTTTCTGCCTCCAGTGAAACTCTCTGCTCTTTCTCCTCCGCCTCACTGCCATCGTGGGCGGGGAGAGGCCACAGAGGCCTTTCCTCTCATTGGGAGACGGGGCTGGACCAGCTCTGACACACAGCTCACACACACACAGAGTGAAAACTGTTCAGTGACTCCACTTCCACTGACAGGCAAGTATCAACTTAATTCTCATTTTGAAGGTTTGAGAGGACAATGAAAGCTGAATAACAGAAGGAGGAATACAAGCAATCTTTCATAATCCAAGAAAAACTATATATGGAGGATAGATGTTATCTTATTGTTATACCGTTGAACAATTCAGTCACGTGCTCTCAATGAGAACTCCTCATAGTCAAAACACCGTTTAAACAGATTATAAAGCAGCTGTTATTTATAGCAATGCTATTTGTATCCGCAGGGGGGCATGGTTTCCAAACTGGTTTTCCCCCTACTCAAAGTCTACGTCAAAGGAAAGTTTAAATGGGACTTCATTATAAAGTTAAGGCGTTCTAAAAATATTTTAAAGTATATGGAAACTATAGAAATGCCACGCAGCGGACAATTCGAAGATACAGGCCATGTAGCCAAAATTTGAGAGCAAAATGATTTTGTTCTAGAAGAAAAAGCTATAATAAAGTATCATTGTTGCAAACAATACAAAAGAATGTTTAAATTGGCCAATGAAAGAAGGTTGGGCAGAAAAATAGTGATGAAACCCTAATATCCTTTAAATTCAACATTTAAATTGAAGTTTTTTTTACATAAAGAAATGCATCGTGAAATTGATAATATGTTTTAGCTAAGGTATTATATATTCATTCACTGAAATAAAATATCACGTTATTTTATTATAGCATATTAGCATAACCAAAGTATTACTTTTACCTCAGCATAATATATGACATGCTAAAGTGATTAAAATATAGGCCTATCGCAAAAATAAAATGTGCTTTGTCACGTAGCTCATAAGCAGAAATCACAACCCTAGTGCTGACTAGGCTAGCCATAAAAAACTTCAGTTTATACTGAGTTTGTGCGATTTGGTTTCCATTACAGAGAAACAGTACACACAGCACACCCAAGCAAAGAAATACAGGAAATACGCGTTTTGCTCCTGAATATAAAAAAAAGAATAAAAACAAAACAGAATTGGGGGAATTCTGTTTAGCCCACATTTATAGATAAAATATCACACGATGCCTTGTTGTTTTCTGCTCACCTGCTGGCTCTCAAAAGTCCAGGTGCTGTCGGGTAAAGACGCATCCAGGACACTGATCACCTCCTTAAAGTCGGTGGTGCTGCTGGGTTTAATCAACGTGAAATCACTGTACTCTGACATCGGAGACATACAGGACCTGAAGGACTGACTCTGAGACAACATGTCTCCTCCCAGGACCTCCACGTACTTTATAGGTCCATCGGTGTTGAGCTGAATCTGCAGGTTTCTGTTGGGGTTCTTGTAATCATCACAGTCGGTCCGTCTCATGCAGCAACTACCGCTGCTTCTGCTGTTCCTGATGCATTTAACCGCTAAGATGAGAAAAGTCAGCAGAGACAGCACGGACACCGAGGCCAGAGAGAGGATCAAATAAAGGGTGATTCTCCCAGTTTTCTTGCTGGGCTCGGCCGCTTTCTGTCGGAGGTCTAAGATGGGCTCATGGAGGCCGTCCTCCAGCAGGATGGACACCGTGACGGTGGCGGACTGGACCGGTTCCCCGTCGTCCTTGATCTCTATAAGCAGCCTCTGAGAGGAGTCGTCCTGCTCGGACGCAGCGCGTTTAGTCCTCACCTCCCCTGTGTACAGATTGACGGTGAACAGAGAGGCGTCTGTGGCCTCCGCCAGTCTGTAGGAGATCCAGGCGTTATGGCCCGAGTCAGCGTCCACGGCCGTCACCTTAGTGACCAGGTGACCCGCTTTAGCGGAGCGGGCATCCTCTGATGAGAGAGGAGCCCAGGGCAGCGGAGGAGGGTAAATAACAGCGGGGGCATTGTCGTTCTGGTCCAGGATAAACACGTGGACAGTGGCGTTGCTGCTGAGAGACGGAGAGCCCTGGTCCTTTGCCTGAACCTGAATCTGAAACACCTTCAGTTTCTCATAGTCAAACGAGTGCATGCTGTAGATGCTGCCGTTATCTGAGTTAATGTAAACATAAGACGAGACAAACACGTCCTGCACTTTAGAGTCCAGTATAGAGTAAGAGATTTTGGCGTTTTCACCAAAATCCAGGTCAGATGCTGATACTGAGTACAGTATAGACCCTGGTACCCCATTCTCTTTTAAATATACATTATAGGAGGGCTGAGTGAATACAGGAGGGTTGTCATTCACATCAGTGATGCTGACAGGTATAATGTTCTTACTAGAGAGGGGAGGAGAGCCTGAATCAGTGGCTGTTACCTCAATATTATACTCTGAGAAACTCTCTCGGTCTAAAGCACCACTGGTAACCAGTGCGTAATTATTAGAGAAGGAGGGTTTCAGATTAAAGGGAGAGCCTATGGTGAGTTGTAACGTTACTTTACCGTTATCCCCGGAGTCAAGGTCTCGCGCACTGATCAAAGCAACTACGGTGCCACTGGGTGCGTCCTCGCGTACTGGCTTTGGCTGAGAAGTGAAAACTATTTCTGGAGCGTTATCATTGAAATCAATAATATCAACCTGCACGCGACAGTGGCCCTCCATTTCAGGGCTGCCTTTATCTTTTGCAGTTACATCAATATCATATGACTTGGTAGTTTCATAGTCTAACTCTCCTTTCAGAGTGATTTCACCTGTTAAAGGGTCAATATCGAAGATTGACAACACAGAATCTGGTGTCCGAGAACCAAATGAGAATTCAATTTCACCATTTGAACCTTCATCTGCATCTGTTGCTTTGGGCTTTATAATAATACCCCCATTTGTACTTTTTTCACCCAGGGTTACTTTGTACACATTTTTTTCAAACACCGGGAAATTATCATTTATGTCAAGCACGCTTATGGTTATTTGTGAGGTTCCAGATCTTACTGGAGTCCCCCCGTCTAATGCTGTCAGCAATATTTTGTGAACTGCTTTTTTCTCTCGATCCAGAGGCTTTTCTAAAACAAGTTCAGGAACGGTCTTACCACCCTCTATTTCTTTTATCTTAAGGGAACAACACTCATTTTTACTAAGAGTATATGATTTCAATGAATTTGTTCCAACGTCGGGGTCCGTTGCGCTCTCCAAAGGAAAGCGCGTGCCAACTGCTGCTGATTCTGCTAATTTTAAAGATAATTCATTTGAAAGGAAACGTGGAGAATTGTCATTAATATCTCTTATTTCAACCTCAATTCGGTGTAACTGTAGCGGGTCTTCGATAACTACTTGCAGAGGTAGAACACAGCTGGCGCTTTGTCCACATAAAGCCTCTCTATCTATTCTGTCATTCACCACCAGCTCGCCCTTCCCCGCATCCACACTGAAATACTGCTCACCAGCCTCCGAGGCGACACGCAGTTTACGGTCAAAAATCTCAGATAGTCCCAAACCTAAATCTTTGGCTACATTTCCTACCACAGAGCCCTGTTTCAGTTCTTCCGGGATGCTGTAACGAGTCTGTCCGTCTATTGTACTCCACAAGAGAAAGAAATGATGCCACCAAAGAGCAAGCCATCTCCAGTCTCGGTATCCCATTGTCTTTGTCATCCTTGATTCAGTAAAATACATCATTTCCAATCCACAAGAACAGAGAACATAAAGTCAAAATCCATATTCCGAGAGCGTGACATATTCCGTTAAAAAGATGCTTGTTCATCGTCAAAGATAAAATTAAGATATAACCTTATACTTAGAGAATATGAACCATTTACCTACTCTCCCCCCACTCCGAGCATTGTGGTTTTGGTGCTGAAGCTGCATGGGGGAGGGAGTAGATCTCTTTGTACAGTTCTGAATGCTATTGGTGCACAGCATCTATCTCTCACATCCAATGAGAGGAAAACTGAGCAGCATCGTTAAAGACACAGTAACCCCTTTACACTGTCATTATAGAGCAAGTGAAACGCCATAAGGTGATGCCATTAACATTTCCATGACTTATATAAATGTAAAACAAATAAATGTATTAAAATCAAAGTCTGTACATCAAAAAATATATTTACTGTTAACATTGATTGAAATGAGACCAACTTTATTTTCCCTAGCTTGGATTTCTAATGCCTAAATACCTTCTTTAGCGTCTATGTAAATCAATAAATACAGGAATTTTAATAAGTGAAAAATAGTTATTAAGTGTGTTAGTTCAATGTTCATGCAGTTTCATTGTTACCCGATAAAGACCATTAACAGCAATCTATTATCGTGCCCTCTGTACGCCTCATGGGTGAGAGTCGCTGTCCATCCCTGTGGTGCTGAAACGCACAGCTCTAAAAGCTATTCAACATCCAACACAGTCTTCAGGTCAAATAATTACAGCCGCTGTGTCACAAACGTTGTCGACGATAGTTAACTTTTCGTTTGGATGTAAATGTCCTATTTTCATTTAAAATATATGACCATATACGACCAACATGGTAACAAATATGCCACATTTTAGAGGATGTGTTGAACTACCTTGTGATTATTATGATTTCTCACTGTGAAAGCAAAAGTTGTGATTTGTGGTTACTGTAGTTTAAGTAATAGTCTTACAAAACTGTATATGCCATTTTTGTTCTACTCACTGCTCACCTGCTGGCTCTCAAAGGTCCAGGTGCTGTCGGGTAAAGACGCATCCAGGACACTGATCACCTCCTTAAAGTCGGTGGTGCTGCTGGGTTTAATCAACGTGAAATCACTGTACTCTGACATCGGAGACATACAGGACCTGAAGGACTGACTCTGAGACAACATGTCTCCTCCCAGGACCTCCACGTACTTTATAGGTCCATCGGTGTTGAGCTGAATCTGCAGGTTTCTGTTGGGGTTCTTGTAATCATCACAGTCGGTCCGTCTCATGCAGCAACTACCGCTGCTTCTGCTGTTCCTGATGCATTTAACCGCTAAGATGAGAAAAGTCAGCAGAGACAGCACGGACACCGAGGCCAGAGAGAGGATCAAATAAAGGGTGATTCTCCCAGTTTTCTTGCTGGGCTCGGCCGCTTTCTGTCGGAGGTCTAAGATGGGCTCATGGAGGCCGTCCTCCAGCAGGATGGACACCGTGACGGTGGCGGACTGGACCGGTTCCCCGTCGTCCTTGATCTCTATAAGCAGCCTCTGAGAGGAGTCGTCCTGCTCGGACGCAGCGCGTTTAGTCCTCACCTCCCTGTGTACAGATTGACGGTGAACAGAGAGGCGTCTGTGGCCTCCGCCAGTCTGTAGGAGATCCAGGCGTTATGGCCCGAGTCAGCGTCCACGGCCGTCACCTTAGTGACCAGGTGACCCGCTTTAGCGGAGCGGGGCATCCTCTGATGAGAGAGGGAGCCCAGGGCAGCGGAGGAGGGGTAAATAACAGCGGGGGCATTGTCGTTCTGGTCCAGGATAAACACGTGGACAGTGGCGTTGCTGCTGAGAGACGGAGAGCCCTGGTCCTTTGCCTGAACCTGAATCTGAAACACCTTCAGTTTCTCATAGTCAAACGAGTGCATGCTGTAGATGCTGCCGTTATCTGAGTTAATGTAAACATAAGACGAGACAGACACGTCCTGCACTTTAGAGTCCAGTATAGAGTAAGAGATTTTGGCGTTTTCACCAAAATCCAGGTCAGATGCTGATACTGAGTACAGTATAGACCCTGGTACCCCATTCTCTTTTAAATATACATTATAGGAGGGCTGAGTGAATACAGGAGGGTTGTCATTCACATCAGTGATGCTGACAGGTATAATTTTCTGACTCGACAGCGGAGGTGAGCCTGAATCAGTGGCTGTTACCTCAATATTATACTCTGAGAAAGTCTCTCGGTCTAAAGGACCACTGGTAACCAGTGCGTAATTATTAGAAAATGATGGTTTTAAACTAAAGGGTGAACCCTTTGCGAGTTTTAACGTCACTTTACCGTTAGCACCGGAATCAATGTCTCGTGCACTGATTAAGGCTACAACTGTGCCTCTTGGTGCATCCTCACGCACTGGGTTTGGGTTTGACGTGAGAACTACTTCTGGGGAATTATCATTAATGTCTATTACTACTACTTGCACACGACAGTGGCCCTCCATCTCAGGAACTCCTTTATCTTTTGCAGTAATATCTAGTTCATGCATTGCACTGCTTTCATAATCTAACGGCCCGACTAAGGATATCTCACCTGTACCCGAATGTAAATTAAAAATGGACAACAATGATTGCGGTGTGTGCTCAGCAAATGCGTATTCAATCTCTCCATTAACACCCTCGTCTGCGTCTGTTGCTTCAACTTTTACAAGTACAGAACCAGCGACACTGTTTTCATGTACAGTTATATTATACAACGGGCTTTTGAAAACAGGGACATTGTCGTTGTTGTCGAGTACAGTAACTATGATTTTTGTGGTTCCACTTTTGACAGGACTGCCTCCGTCTAATGCTGTCAGTAATAACTGATGGACACTTTGTTTCTCTCTGTCAAGAGATTTCTCCAACACTAGTTCCGGAACCTTTCGATTACCAGACAACTCTTTCATTCTTAAACTAAAACACTCATCTTTACTTAAAGTATAAGATTTTACTGAATTACTGCCAACGTCCTGATCCTGTGCTGTTTCTAAAGGAAAGCGTATGCCTGTGGCAGTAGATTCTGCTATCTTTAATGATCGCTCCTCTGTTGAAAAAATCGGAGAATTGTCGTTTATGTCCCTTATTTCTACTTCTATCCGGTGTAGTTGTAGCGGATTCTCTGTTACAACCTGCAGAGGTAGAACACAGCTGGCGCTTTGTCCGCATAAAGCCTCTCTGTCTATTCTGTCATTCACCACCAGCTCGCCCTTCCCCGCATCCACGCTGAAATACTGCTCACCAGCCTCCGAGGCGACACGCAGTTTACGGTCAAGAATGTCTGATAGTCCCAAACCCAGATCTTTGGCTAGATTTCCTACCACAGAGCCCTGTTTCAGTTCCTCCGGGATGCTGTAACGAGTCTGTCCGTCTATTGTACTCCACAAGAGAAAGAAATGATGCCACCAAAGCGCCTGCCATCTCCAGTCTCGGTATCCTATTGTCTTTGTCATCCCCGGTCCGTTAGAATACGTTATTTTCCACCGAGGTATTCGTCAACACAACCCAACATACAAAGCCATCTCCAGTATGAACACTCTAATTAAAATTAATCCTTAAATAATTGGTAATAAAATATATATTCCGGACGCCTTCGAATAAGCGCATCTCCTCTCCAGCTCTGAGCACTGTGAGGGTTACCGTGGTGTGGATGGATGGGGGATGGAGTAGATCTCTTTGTACAGTCCTGCATGCTATTGGTTCACAGCATCCGTCTCTGCGATCCAATAACAGAGACCTAACTCTGCTTATAAAGCGACTGCACCGCCTCAAGGTCGCAATACATTTTGACAAATGCAACATTAGGGAACGTCACATTTATGTGATAATTGTCTATATAGAAAATTAAATACAAATTAAAATGATAAAACATGAGGATTTTAATTCCAAAACCCCAAATCCACTGGACATCTTATTTTCAAAGGATTGCTGCCAACTAATCATGGCATTAATATAAATAAATGAAAAACATTAAAACTTTAATTTGGATAAAAATATATTTTATAAAATTAAATTCACAAGTTATGAAAAAAATGTAGAATGTGGGAACAATATCTAAACAAAAATGGAAACAAATGCTCGGTGCATGCTTTCTAAAAATAATAAATTGTGATCATTAGAAACGTTCACTTTGAGTTCCTACTTTAAACATATTTAACAAATTCCTCAACATAGAAGTTAATGGATTCACTTTTTTAAAGGAACGATACTATGTCACGTTAGAAAACCTTCAACTTACACAATATCTCCATCTAGTATAAAATTGAATCTTAAACCACTCAAAACAGGTCTCTTTGTAATGTTGTATTAAAGACAGTTAAGGCAGCAGCGCTGTTTTATATGCACAAACTAATTAAAAACTTTTTTGGATTTTAGTGAAATCAAAATACAGAATTCATAAATGTTTAGGCTACCCATAGAATAATCCAATTTCATTCAAGTTAATTTAAAACAGTTTGATCTTATATTTCACACAAGTTCAGTTATTATTTTATTTCAGGCTAAACAAGAAATCTATAAGCCAATGAAAGTGTGTAAAGCAGGTATGTTGTTTTCTGCTCACCTGCTGGCTCTCAAAGGTCCAGGTGCTGTCGGGTAAAGACGCATCCAGGACACTGATCACCTCCTTAAAGTCGGTGGTGCTGCTGGGTTTAATCAACGTGAAATCACTGTACTCTGACATCGGAGACATACAGGACCTGAAGGACTGACTCTGAGACAACATGTCTCCTCCCAGGACCTCCACGTACTTTATAGGTCCATCGGTGTTGAGCTGAATCTGCAGGTTTCTGTTGGGGTTCTTGTAATCATCACAGTCGGTCCGTCTCATGCAGCAACTACCGCTGCTTCTGCTGTTCCTGATGCATTTAACCGCTAAGATGAGAAAAGTCAGCAGAGACAGCACGGACACCGAGGCCAGAGAGAGGATCAAATAAAGGGTGATTCTCCCAGTTTTCTTGCTGGGCTCGGCCGCTTTCTGTCGGAGGTCTAAGATGGGCTCATGGAGGCCGTCCTCCAGCAGGATGGACACCGTGACGGTGGCGGACTGGACCGGTTCCCCGTCGTCCTTGATCTCTATAAGCAGCCTCTGAGAGGAGTCGTCCTGCTCGGACGCAGCGCGTTTAGTCCTCACCTCCCCTGTGTACAGATTGACGGTGAACAGAGAGGCGTCTGTGGCCTCCGCCAGTCTGTAGGAGATCCAGGCGTTATGGCCCGAGTCAGCGTCCACGGCCGTCACCTTAGTGACCAGGTGACCCGCTTTAGCGGAGCGGGGCATCCTCTGATGAGAGAGGAGCCCAGGGCAGCGGGGAGGGGTAAATAACAGCGGGGGCATTGTCGTTCTGGTCCAGGATAAACACGTGGACAGTGGCGTTGCTGCTGAGAGACGGAGAGCCCTGGTCCTTTGCCTGAACCTGAATCTGAAACACCTTCAGTTTCTCATAGTCAAACGAGTGCATGCTGTAGATGCTGCCGTTATCTGAGTTAATGTAAACATAAGACGAGACAGACACGTCCTGCACTTTAGAGTCCAGTATAGAGTAAGAGATTTTGGCGTTTTCACCAAAATCCAGGTCAGATGCTGATACTGAGTACAGTATAGACCCTGGTACCCCATTCTCTTTTAAATATACATTATAGGAGGGCTGAGTGAATACAGGAGGGTTGTCATTCACATCAGTGATGCTGACAGGTATAATTTTTTTACTGGACAGAGGAGGAGAGCCTGAATCAGTGGCTGTTACCTCAATATTATACTCTGAGAAACTCTCTCGGTCTAAAGGACCACTGGTAACCAGTGCGTAATTATTAGAGAAGGAGGGTTTAAGAGTGAAAGGAGAACCTCTGGGTAGTTGCAATGTCACTTTGCTATTATTATCGGAGTCATAGTCACGTGCGTTGAGTAAAGCCACAACTGTGCCACTGGGTGCGTCTTCGCGCACCGGCTGTGGTTCAGAGGTGAGAACAATTTCTGGAGTGTTATCATTAACATCTACAACATCTATCTGTAAACGACAATGACTCTCCATTTCAGGAATCCCCTTGTCTTTCGCAGTTATTTCAATTTTGTAGGACGTGGCTTTTTCATAATCTAAGTCTCCTTTCAAATGTATTTCCCCTGTTAATGCATTTATTTCAAATACTGATGAGACGGAATCCGGTGTCCGAGAGCCAAAAGAGAATTCAACTTCTGCGTTTGGACCCTCGTCAGCATCAGTTGCTGTGATTTTGATAACAAAACTATCTTTTGCAGTATTTTCCCCTAACGAAACTTTATATATATTTTTATCGAAAACTGGATAATTGTCATTTACGTCAAGCACTGTGATTGTGATCTGTGAGGTACCAGACATGACTGGGTTTCCTCCGTCTAATGCAGTCAGTAGTAGCTGATGAACTGCTTTCTTCTCTCGGTCAAGGGGCTTCTCTAACACTAACTCCGGGACTGTTTTGCCATCCTCAACTTCCTTCATTTTCAACGTAAAACAATCGTTTTTAGGCAACATGTAGAATTTAACTGAATTACTGCCAACGTCAGAATCTTCTGCACTCTCCAGGGGAAAACGAGTTCCCACTGCTGCTGTTTCAGGAATTTTTAAAGACAGTTCTTTTGTATGAAAACTAGGCGAATTGTCATTTATATCTTTTATTTCGACCTCAGTCCGATGTAAATTTAGAGGGTTTTCAAGAACAACCTGCAGAGGTAGAACACAGCTGGCGCTTTGTCCGCATAAAGCCTCTCTGTCTATTCTGTCATTCACCACCAGCTCGCCCTTCCCCGCATCCACGCTGAAATACTGCTCACCAGCCTCCGAGGCGACACGCAGTTTACGGTCAAGAATGTCTGATAGTCCCAAACCCAGATCTTTGGCTAGATTTCCTACCACAGAGCCCTGTTTCAGTTCCTCCGGGATGCTGTAACGAGTCTGTCCGCCTATTGTACTCCACAAGAGAAAGAAATGATGCCACCAAAGCGCCTGCCATCTCCAGTCTCGGTATCCCATTCTCTTTGTCATCCCTTTATCCGTTAGAATACGTTTTTGCCCATCGAGAAAATCGAATTTAATATCCAGTTCCAAGGAGTATTAGCTATTCCCATAAAAATACATGAAGCTTTTTTGTTCATGTCTGAAGCTTAAATTAACGATTTATTTTTCAGCTTAGAGATATTAGCGCATCACCCACCGTCCTCCAGCTCTTTGCATTGTTAACGTTTACAGTGCTGAGGCTGCAAGGGGGAGGGGGTAGATCTCTTTGTACAATTCTGTATGCGATTGGCGCACAGCATCCATCACTAGCATCCAATAGGAAAGAGACTGAGCAGTGCTTTTAAAGACACAGCTGCGCTTCTGAGAATCGGCCTAGATGCACTGCTGTGCGATGGGTGTAAGATCCACCTTATTCCTCTGGTTTTACAATTGTGTTGCTGAAACAATATGTAATTTATACAATCAAAGAAAATGTACATTGCCACAAAAGAATATGCAGCAAATTAACAGACGTAAGCCAAGGCAAAACCCCATCCTCTCTAATAAGGCATATATGAAAGGTTAAAATCGTTCTTGAAGTCAGAAGTTACTACTTTTAGTATAATAAACGTTTTGCCACTATCATAATACCAGAACACACAGCTCATTTTTGTTTTGTTATTTAGATAAAATGTTTTTGGCATTTGCGAGTTGTTGAAGCAATGAAATTGGGAGGTGTTGCTGAATATATCAAATTCTTGATTGCTCCCTTAATAACAGCATTAACTAAGTGTACACTGAACAAAAACAATACCACAGTGCTCTATGTATATTTTTCAGCATATGAGGCTGATAAAAACAACGCTAAGGAGGCCAGCTTTCAGTTTTTACCATGAAAACACGATTATCAGACGACAACCAAACATCCCTATATGTTTTTTAAAATTTAACAAACTATGACATCAAAATATACAGTCATCTGCTCACCTGCTGGCTCTCAAAGGTCCAGGTGCTGTCGGGTAAAGACGCATCCAGGACACTGATCACCTCCTTAAAGTCGGTGGTGCTGCTGGGTTTAATCAACGTGAAATCACTGTACTCTGACATCGGAGACATACAGGACCTGAAGGACTGACTCTGAGACAACATGTCTCCTCCCAGGACCTCCACGTACTTTATAGGTCCATCGGTGTTGAGCTGAATCTGCAGGTTTCTGTTGGGGTTCTTGTAATCATCACAGTCGGTCCGTCTCATGCAGCAACTACCGCTGCTTCTGCTGTTCCTGATGCATTTAACCGCTAAGATGAGAAAAGTCAGCAGAGACAGCACGGACACCGAGGCCAGAGAGAGGATCAAATAAAGGGTGATTCTCCCAGTTTTCTTGCTGGGCTCGGCCGCTTTCTGTCGGAGGTCTAAGATGGGCTCATGGAGGCCGTCCTCCAGCAGGATGGACACCGTGACGGTGGCGGACTGGACCGGTTCCCCGTCGTCCTTGATCTCTATAAGCAGCCTCTGAGAGGAGTCGTCCTGCTCGGACGCAGCGCGTTTAGTCCTCACCTCCCCTGTGTACAGATTGACGGTGAACAGAGAGGCGTCTGTGGCCTCCGCCAGTCTGTAGGAGATCCAGGCGTTATGGCCCGAGTCAGCGTCCACGGCCGTCACCTTAGTGACCAGGTGACCCGCTTTAGCGGAGCGGGGCATCCTCTGATGAGAGAGGAGCCCAGGGCAGCGGAGGAGGGGTAAATAACAGCGGGGCATTGTCGTTCTGGTCCAGGATAAACACGTGGACAGTGGCGTTGCTGCTGAGAGACGGAGAGCCCTGGTCCTTTGCCTGAACCTGAATCTGAAACACCTTCAGTTTCTCATAGTCAAACGAGTGCATGCTGTAGATGCTGCCGTTATCTGAGTTAATGTAAACATAAGACGAGACAGACACGTCCTGCACTTTAGAGTCCAGTATAGAGTAAGAGATTTTGGCGTTTTCACCAAAATCCAGATCAGATGCTGATACTGAGTACAGTATAGACCCTGGTACCCCATTCTCTTTTAAATATACATTATAGGAGGGCTGAGTGAATACAGGAGGGTTGTCATTCACATCAGTGATGCTGACAGGTATAATGTTCTTACTAGAGAGGGGAGGAGAGCCTAAATCAGCGGCTGTTACCTCAATATTATATTCTGAGAAACTCTCTCGGTCTAAAGGACCACTGGTAACCAGTGCGTAATTATTAGAGAAGGATGGTTTAAGAGTGAAAGGAGAACGTTTGGGAAGTTGTAACGTCACTTTACCGTTATCACCGGAATCAAGGTCACGGACGCTGAGTAAAGCCACTACTGTCCCACTGCCAGAGTCTTCGGGCACAGAAGTGGATTTTGAAGTCAGCACAATTTCTGGGGCGTTATCATTTACGTCTAAGACATCCACCTGCACACTGCAGTGACCCTCCATTTTAGGCAAACCTTTGTCTTTTGCACTAATGTCTATTCGATATGAGGCTTGAGTTTCGTGGTCCAGCTGGTTTTTTAAAAATATATCTCCCGTTACAGCATCTATATGAAATAATGACAGCACTGATGGTGGTGTGTGTATACCAAGCGAGTACTCAATTTCTCCATTTGGACCCTCATCTATATCGGTTGCTTTTGTTGTAAGTACAAAGGAGCCGATTGCACTGTTTTCTTGAATAGCAATTTTATAAAAAGTATTTTCGAATAATGGCACATTGTCGTTAATATCAAGCACATTTACAGTTATTTTTGAAGTTCCAGACTTGACAGGATTGCCTCCGTCCATAGCAGTAAGAAATAAATTGTGAATAGCTTTTTTCTCGCGGTCTAATGATTTATTTAATACCAATTCTGGAATTTTTCGTCCATTTTCAATTTCTTTAACTTTTAAAGTAAAGCACTCATCTTTGCTAAGTGTGTACGTCTTTAATCCGTTACTCCCA
Organism: Siniperca chuatsi; assembly: GCF_020085105.1. NCBI lineage: Eukaryota > Metazoa > Chordata > Actinopteri > Centrarchiformes > Sinipercidae > Siniperca > Siniperca chuatsi. Next base: position 15,815,073 of record NC_058049.1, read on the forward strand.
ACATCAGGATCCTCTGCACTCTCTAAGGGAAAACGCACACCTACAACGGTGGATTCAGCTATTTCTATTATATGATCGCTTTTGAGAAAATTAGGAGAATTGTCATTTACGTCTCTTATTTCCACTTCTATCCGGTGTAACTGTAGCGGGTTCTCTATTACAACCTGCAGAGGTAGAACACAGCTGGCGCTTTGTCCGCATAAAGCCTCTCTGTCTATTCTGTCATTCACCACCAGCTCGCCCTTCCCCGCATCCACGCTGAAATACTGCTCACCAGCCTCCGAGGCGACACGCAGTTTACGGTCAAAAATGTCTGATAGTCCCAAACCCAGATCTTTGGCTAGATTTCCAACCATAGAGCCCAGTTCCAGTTCCTCCGGGATGCTGTAACGAGTCTGTCCGTCTATTGTACTCCACAAGAGAAAGAAATGATGCCACCAAAGCGCAAGCCACCTCCAGTCTCGGTATCCCATTCTCTTTGTCATCCCCGGTCCGTTACAATACGACGTTATTTCCCATCGAAATATTGTTCAGAATAAAGAGGTCAATGCGAAAATCCATCCAACAATGAACTTGCTGTACTCTGGAAATAACCATATTTGCGTATCGTGAGATGTAAATTAAAGGTTTATTATTTAATCTGAGTGTTTAAACGCATCCTCCTCTCATCTCGGGCTCGAAGCGATGTACTGGCTACAGTGGTGAGCATGGATGGGGGAGGGAGTAGATCTCTTTGTACAACCCCTAATGCTATTGGTGCACAGCATCTACCCTACAGCCAATATGATCGAAACAGCAGTGTGTTCCAGACCCAGAACTGCAATTTAAAAATGTATGAAATGGCACAAAGGGGTGCTTATTTCAATGAGCAATTAAATACAGTTGGATACATGTTTTTTCTTTATCTTGATTGTTATGATTTTAACAATTTCTGTGAATTCATTCATACTGCATTTTCTATAACAACATTCACATCAATTTTGCAAAAGGAATCCACATTCAAATAAATAAAACTAAATGGAACATTAGACTTCCAGTACATGTTGAGATTTTAATTAAATAGCTTACAATACCATGAAACATTGCCATATTCTCAAAAGTATTGTAATTTGCGTCGCTGTTTGAATCAGACAATCGTTCAGTCACAAAACAGACGCAATCATAAAGCCCCACATCAACTAATTTATTTATTTTGATCTTTAGCGAGATGTTTCCGAGGAACGCATATGTATTTCGGTGTTAGTATTTCAGTCACAAAGTTCAGTTACAGTAGTGTAGAATAAATAAGGCTATGACACAAAATATGTAAGCGAAAGCCGTATTGCTCTATTAAACACTATTTAAAAATAATTTGGAAAATTTAAACCTGAGTCTGATAATCCTTTAAAACCGTGTATGTATCATATAAGGGAATCTTGTGTGAAAATACACATATAGAAGATGATTTTACTCGTTGCTCACCTGCTGGCTCTCAAAGGTCCAGGTGCTGTCGGGTAAAGACGCATCCAGGACACTGATCACCTCCTTAAAGTCGGTGGTGCTGCTGGGTTTAATCAACGTGAAATCACTGTACTCTGACATCGGAGACATACAGGACCTGAAGGACTGACTCTGAGACAACATGTCTCCTCCCAGGACCTCCACGTACTTTATAGGTCCATCGGTGTTGAGCTGAATCTGCAGGTTTCTGTTGGGGTTCTTGTAATCATCACAGTCGGTCCGTCTCATGCAGCAACTACCGCTGCTTCTGCTGTTCCTGATGCATTTAACCGCTAAGATGAGAAAAGTCAGCAGAGACAGCACGGACACCGAGGCCAGAGAGAGGATCAAATAAAGGGTGATTCTCCCAGTTTTCTTGCTGGGCTCGGCCGCTTTCTGTCGGAGGTCTAAGATGGGCTCATGGAGGCCGTCCTCCAGCAGGATGGACACCGTGACGGTGGCGGACTGGACCGGTTCCCCGTCGTCCTTGATCTCTATAAGCAGCCTCTGAGAGGAGTCGTCCTGCTCGGACGCAGCGCGTTTAGTCCTCACCTCCCCTGTGTACAGATTGACGGTGAACAGAGAGGCGTCTGTGGCCTCCGCCAGTCTGTAGGAGATCCAGGCGTTATGGCCCGAGTCAGCGTCCACGGCCGTCACCTTAGTGACCAGGTGACCCGCTTTAGCGGAGCGGGGCATCCTCTGATGAGAGAGGGAGCCCAGGGCAGCGGAGGAGGGGTAAATAACAGCGGGGGCATTGTCGTTCTGGTCCAGGATAAACACGTGGACAGTGGCGTTGCTGCTGAGAGACGGAGAGCCCTGGTCCTTTGCCTGAACCTGAATCTGAAACACCTTCAGTTTCTCATAGTCAAACGAGTGCATGCTGTAGATGCTGCCGTTATCTGAGTTAATGTAAACATAAGACGAGACAGACACGTCCTGCACTTTAGAGTCCAGTATAGAGTAAGAGATTTTGGCGTTTTCACCAAAATCCAGATCAGATGCTGATACTGAGTACAGTATAGACCCTGGTACCCCATTCTCTTTTAAATATACATTATAGGAGGGCTGAGTGAATACAGGAGGGTTGTCATTCACATCAGTGATGCTGACAGGTATAATATTCTTACTGGACAGAGGAGGTGAGCCTGAATCAGTGGCTGTTACCTCAATATTATATTCTGAGAAACTCTCTCGGTCTAAAGGACCACTGGTAACCAGTGCGTAATTATGGGAAAACGATGGTTTCAGGGCAAATGGAGATTTCTTGGGGAGTTGTAATGTTACTTTACCATTAACACCGGAGTCAAGGTCTCGAGCGCTGATTAAAGCTACTACGGTGCCATTAGGCGAGTCTTCGCGCACTGGCTTTGGATGAGAGGTGAGTATTATCTCTGGGGCATTATCATTAACATCTAAAACTTCAACATGCACAGTACAATGCCCCTCCATTCTCGGACTGCCTTTATCTTTCGCACTTATGTCTAATTCATAATTTGCAGTTGCTTCGAAATCTAGCTTTCCTGTAAGAAATATTGTTCCCGACATATGATCAATACTAAAAACAGAGAGAACAGTTTCTGATGTGTGCGCTCCAAAAGAGTATTCTATCTCTCCGTTTTGACCATCGTCCATGTCTGTCGCTTTTGTTTGTACTATTAACGCACCTTCTGCAGCATTTTCACTAATAGACACTTTATACAACGTTTTCTCAAAAGCTGGAACGTTGTCGTTGTTGTCAAGGACGGTAATAGATAGCTGAGCGGTCCCTGATCTCACTGGGTTGCCTCCATCTAGAGCTGTTAATAAAAGCTTATGAACAGCCTTTTTCTCTCTATCTAAATTTTTTGCTAAAATCAATTCAGGGACTTTCCTTCCACCGGCAACGTCTTTAACTCTGATATTAAAACATTCATCTTTACTGAGACTGTATGACTTCAATGAATTACTGCCAACATCTGGGTCTATGGCGCTCTCTAATGGAAAACGAACCCCTAAACCCGTAGATTCCGCAACCTCCAATGTGATATCATTTGATGGAAATCTAGGCGCATTGTCATTAATGTCTTGTATTTCCACCTCAACACGAAAAAGTTGTAATGGGTCTTCAATTACTACCTGCAGAGGCAACACGCAGCTGGCGCTTTGTCCACATAAAGCCTCTCTATCTATTCTGTCATTCACCACCAGCTCGCCCTTCCCCGCATCCACGCTGAAATACTGCTCACCAGCCTCCGAGGCGACACGCAGTTTACGGTCAAAAATCTCAGATAGTCCCAAACCCAGATCTTTGGCTAGATTTCCTACCACAGAGCCCTGTTTCAGTTCTTCCGGGATGCTGTAACGAGTCTGTCCGTCTATTGTACTCCACAAGAGAAAGAAATGATGCCACCAAAGAGCAAGCCATCTCCAGTCTCGGTATCCTATTCTCTTTGTCATCCTTCGTCCGCTATAACACATAAATTCCAGTCGACATATTGTATTGAACAATGCTGAAATCCATCACCGCAGATGTTAATCCAATAGAACATTTTCCATAATTACTGAGCATGGCTGTAAGATAAAATATAAAATGTTCATATTATAAAATACGAGCTCACTGTTGTCTCTCTCCTCGAGCTCTTTGCATTCTACGTGTTATAGCAGTGGGGCTGAATGGGGGCAGGGACAAGATTGCTTTGTACAGTTCTGAATCCTATTGGTGCACAGTATCCACCTCTACCATCCAATGAGAGGGAAACTGATCGACACTCTTAAAGTGGCAGCATCTATTCTCTTTGTGCCCCTTCATTTCAACCAAAGGCAATTATTTTAAAACTTGTGAGATGTCAAATAATGTAAATGTAGCATGTTAATATAAAATACGTTTAAAACAGAGAGAGAAAGAAAGAAAGAAAGAAAGAAAGAAAGAAAGAAAGAAAGAAAGAACAGGACATAAGCCTGGCTAATGCAACTTCAGATGTAAACAATCACAATCTAGTGAGATGTCTTTTTTTAATCAATCACTTGATCAAACACACTATTTTCTTTCTGAAAAGATTATCACCAAAAGAGGCAACACACGCACTTACACACATACTTTTATCACAAGCCTATAAGGACCCTGCATTCCACAAAGTGTCGCTGTCCACCTTCGTGGTGCTGAACTATTGAGAAATGGCTATGGAAATCTGCGCATGTGAGACTATATTGACAGATGTCTTGAACATATTTTTTGTTTCTGAACACAGTCTTTTAACCAAACATTAGATAGATAGATAGATAGATAGATAGATAGATAGATAGATAGATAGATAGATAGATAGATAGATAGATAGACAGACAGACTGTCGAGTCCCTCAGAGTAAATGCAACTCAAAATCTGCATTTTGTTTTGCTCACCTGCTGGCTCTCAAAGGTCCAGGTGCTGTCGGGTAAAGACGCATCCAGGACACTGATCACCTCCTTAAAGTCGGTGGTGCTGCTGGGTTTAATCAACGTGAAATCACTGTACTCTGACATCGGAGACATACAGGACCTGAAGGACTGACTCTGAGACAACATGTCTCCTCCCAGGACCTCCACGTACTTTATAGGTCCATCGGTGTTGAGCTGAATCTGCAGGTTTCTGTTGGGGTTCTTGTAATCATCACAGTCGGTCCGTCTCATGCAGCAACTACCGCTGCTTCTGCTGTTCCTGATGCATTTAACCGCTAAGATGAGAAAAGTCAGCAGAGACAGCACGGACACCGAGGCCAGAGAGAGGATCAAATAAAGGGTGATTCTCCCAGTTTTCTTGCTGGGCTCGGCCGCTTTCTGTCGGAGGTCTAAGATGGGCTCATGGAGGCCGTCCTCCAGCAGGATGGACACCGTGACGGTGGCGGACTGGACCGGTTCCCCGTCGTCCTTGATCTCTATAAGCAGCCTCTGAGAGGAGTCATCCTGCTCGGACGCAGCGCGTTTAGTCCTCACCTCCCCTGTGTACAGATTGACGGTGAACAGAGAGGCGTCTGTGGCCTCCGCCAGTCTGTAGGAGATCCAGGCGTTATGGCCCGAGTCAGCGTCCACGGCCGTCACCTTAGTGACCAGGTGACCCGCTTTAGCGGAGCGGGGCATCCTCTGATGAGAGAAGGAGCCCAGGGCAGCGGAGGAGGGGTAAATAACAGCGGGGGCATTGTCGTTCTGGTCCAGGATAAACACGTGGACAGTGGCGTTGCTGCTGAGAGACGGAGAGCCCTGGTCCTTTGCCTGAACCTGAATCTGAAACACCTTCAGTTTCTCATAGTCAAACGAGTGCATGCTGTAGATGCTGCCGTTATCTGAGTTAATGTAAACATAAGACGAGACAGAAACGTCCTGCACTTTAGAGTCCAAGATGGAGTAAGAGATCTTCGCATTGTCACCCGAATCAGGATCAGTTGCTGACACTGAGCATAAAATTTTCCCAGGAGCATTGTTCTCTTTTACATAAACGACATAAGAAGGTTTGGAGAAAACTGGTGGGTTGTCATTGACATCTAACAGTTCAACAAGTATCACTTTTTCACTCGATAATGGGGGTTTTCCATTATCAGTAGCACTTATCTTGACACTATATTGGCCATTTTTTTCACGGTCAAGTGGCCCATTCGTCACTAATGAGTAATGGTTAGAGACCGATGGATTTAATTTGAACGGGGATGTGGAAGACACGCTCAACGTAACCTTGCCATTGTCACCCGAATCTGGGTCTTTTGCACTTATCAATGCGATAACTGTTCCCACTGTAGAATCTTCTGGAACAGGTGTTGTTAAAGACGTCACAATTATTTCAGGAACATTGTCGTTAATGTCGACTATTTTAATTTCGATGCCACAATGCCCATCCATCTCAGGGTTACCTTTGTCTTTAGCAGTTACGTCAAATCTATGTAAGGAGTTTGTTTCATGGTCTAAAATTCCTTTTACAACAATAGCTCCAGTAGAAGGTTCAATGTTAAATAATGATAAAATCAGATCCGTAGTTTGCTCTGCAAAAAAATATTCAATTTCTCCATTTAGTCCTTCGTCTGCATCTGTAGCTTTAACACGCAATATTTCAGTTCCAGGTGTTGCCTTTTCGCTGACATTAGCCTCATATATCAGTCTCTCAAACTGTGGCGCATTATCATTGATATCAAGTACTATAACTGTAATTTCAGATGTCCCTGAGCGCACCGGATCTCCACCATCTACAGCGGTGAGGACAAGCTTGTGTAAGGGCAGCTTTTCTCGATCAAGTGGTTTTTCGAGGACCAGTTCAGGGATTTTTCTTCCGTCCTTGTGGGTTTTAACAGTCAATTTGAAATTATCATTTTTGCTTATGAGGTAAGAGCGTACAGAATTAGTGCCGACATCCGGATCCTGTGCACTTTCTAAAGGAAATCGCGCGCCTGGATTTACCAGCTCTGCAATTTTCAACACTTTCTCTTTTGTAAGAAAACTAGGAGAATTATCGTTTGTATCCTGTATTTCAATTTCGACTCTATGCAGCTGTAAGGGGTTATCTATAACCAGTTCCAAAGGCAACAAACATGACGGTCTTTGTCCACACAGTTCCTCCCTATCTATCCTATCAATCACCACCAGTTCACCCTTCCCCAAGTCCATACTAAAATATTGCTTACCAGCCTCCGAGGTTATCCGCAATTTACGTCGATATAGTTCAGATACAACCAAACCCAAATCTTTGGATAGATTTCCTACCACAGAGCCCTGTTTCAGTTCCTCCGGGATGCTGTAGCGGGTCTGTCCGTCTATTGTACTCCACATAAGAAAGAAATGATGCCACCACAAAAACACCTGCCATGCAGGCAATTTGTTCCACATTATTCCTCGTTCCATAAATCCCATATCTTTTCACTCCAATCCCAACTTCTTAACTGATTAAGTATAGAAGGTCTATGATAAAATGAAGATGCGTCCTCATGCATAACAGTAACAGTCATGCTTTGTGTCTGCATAAGCATCCCTCTCCTCCTGTGCAGAACATTGTAATGGTTACGACGCTGAAGCTTCTCGAGAGGGAGTAGATCTCTTTGTACAGCTTTGCATGTCATTGGTGGACAGAGTATACCTATTTCCACCAATCGTGGCATCAGTAAACGCCTACAGAAGAGTGACGTGAAAGTAAGAGCCACAGAAAAAGTATCCAGGTTATTGAGTCTTTATCATATGAAATATCATTATACTGATTATTAAAACAGTCTCCCCATCACCTGCAACGTCTTTTTAAATGTGTATTTTAGGACTACAAATATAAATATGTAGAATATATACGACATTAATATGGATACAAGCTGTGGATAATAGATTACTTAGTACAGTGTCTTATAAACAACTGAATGACTGATCATTATATGATTACTCATATAATGCTTTGTGTTAATCCATCCATCCTCTTGCCTGTATGTACCTGCATACATGCACATGCCTTTGTGGTTGACAAGGCTCTTCGTTGCCTTCCTGTGGCCAGAGAAAGCCAATGCAGCCTGCATACGTCATTACGTTTTCACAGCTCTCAACAAGCCTCAGAGAAATAATTCTGTCAGCAGCCAACGTAAAATACCCGTATGGAGGTCTGTAGAGCAAATGAAAAGGGAGGGGGAGCACAGATGGTGCAGGAAGGCATTAACTTCCTTTTTGCTTCTCCCCCGACTCTCTCTCAAAATAATAATAATAATAAAACGCGTAAATTCATTATTGCAAATGGTTAAATAATTAAAATGCAAATTAATATAAAAAATAAACTCAATAAATAAGTATTTGCAGTAGTCATCTGCTCAAAATGGAGGTGGGCGACAGAGGGAGATGTAGAGAAGCAGTGTGAGAGACAAGAGAGGGAGGGAGAGAGCGCTGGAGCTGATTTCAGCACCACAAGTGTGGACAGCGCCACACAGGCGGCCAACTGCTGCTGCTGCATGCTGCTGGCGAGGCAGACAGCCTCACAGGCTCTCACTGAAGACAGCAGGCAGTATTTTTCATACTGAATACAGGAATAAATACAGAAGTAGATCGGCAAGCACAACTAATTAAATTTTATTGCTGTAAACACAGGACATGAAAATAATAAGATAAGATAATCCTCTATTGAAGTTTGGTACATATAAGATATATAATTATGCTACCTTTATACTTCTGGTATTTGATCAGCAAGAAAAAGCATCATTCAGAGATGTTAGATAATGGCATAAACATGATGCTATTTTGCTACTAGTCCAGGGATGTTATTTCCAGGGCTGATATTTGTAGGCATCAAAAAACATACACAAAGTTGAATTCTGATGCACACATTTGTAAGTACACATGAATTTCATTGCATCTATGCACACGCCACAAAAAAGGACCCAGCTAGCCAGTGGATTTGAACTTGTTGTGAGGTGACAGTGCCACACCCCATCTTCATACAGTAATGTCTCAATATAAAAATTATTATGTAGTTAATGCATACTTTTAGTTAGTATCCTAACCTGTTTCAGATGAACGGACAGTGACTGGTTGGAAAGAAAACAACACATGGAACCTTAAGGTATAAAACCTTCTAATGAACCATCAACAACTATGCAGCCACTGTAATAGTTACACCCATCTTCTTACTTTGAATATATCATATAGGTTTTATACCTTAAGGTTCCATTCCTAAAGCAGACACATTTTACTTGTAATTCTTAACTTATGATACTGCATGGACTATTATAGCATACTATGAGTCCTTACTACAGTTGATTGTTGAGGTGTGTATTGATGAGTATAGGTAGTCATAATGTATTATAAGCCCCATCAGTCAACCTCTAGTTTATAGCTAGTCAAGAGCATTCATAACAGGTGTTTCTATTATTTTGTACACCCTATATATATATATAACCTATTATATATAATGAGGTAGGCTAAATAACAGAAACACCTCTTTGTATAATACAATACAGTTCAACAGAACCACAAACTACATCCTTCTAAATTATCATACAGATTATTCAACACTTCTCTACAACACTTTAAACAAAAACTGAACATTATAACCTTCATGATGGGAGGATTTATTGCAGGACTGTTGATAGAGACTGCATTAGTTATAACCTAGTAAACTGGGGTATGTGAGTGTATGAACACCTTACAATATAATGCAATACAGTACACCAACACCACAAATTACAGCATTAAAAATGACCATAGAGTTGAATCAACACTTTGCTGGTCTTTAATTGACTAAGTTTAAGTCAATTTCCTCTGATATGTTAGAATACTATAGGTAGGCTTATGATGTCTTCTTAACATACTATGTTTGTGTCACATAGTTTGTATTTTTTCTGCACTGTTACTTGTGTTGTACTTTTTTAACCACTGCATTGCAATATTTTATTTAATGACTGTAATGTCATGCTTTATGATGGACTATATAAAGTGGATGGCACCAAAACACAGACTAAAATCCAAGATACAATGCTGGTACAGCACTTCATTCTGGCATGAGTTACTTTAACAGCTGGTTTCCCCTGCTAGTACTTTCCTTAAACCATATAAGCCTGTTAGTAGGGAGAGCTGTCCAACTTATTCAAATGTCTTGTTCAAATGTAAAGTACTTTGGCACTCTGAAAAAGAGGGTACGTACAAAGGAGCAAAAACACTGATTCAATATATTCTCAGATTAAAGATTACAGTCTAAAAGTTTAATTTATCATTTAATACACACAGACTAGTATTTAAATTTTATTTTCCACTTATCTACAGTATAGATTGTAAATTATGTCCATGTGATAATGAGTGTAATTCAGTCTAACAGCCCAGTCAGATAAAACACATCACATCATATTTTGAGCATCAAGTCACTCACACTGTCACACATTATCTGTTGTCAGCGAAAGGTCCGTCCATCAACACCTGATTGAAGCAATCATCAGTGGTGATAAATTTTTTGCGAGGTATGTGAACAGATGTGTCACTTGTGGAAAATCTGATTAACTGCTTGACTCAGTGTCAATGTTTAATGTTTGGACACTATAAAAGATATCACTGCTATAGTTTATAGTATATGTGTTTGAATTCTGTTACTGCATGGTGATCTAGAGTATCATGTTCAGTTATCAGTGAATCAGTTATCGGTGCTGTTTGTAGAATCATGAAGTTTTCTACTATGTGTTTGACGGCTGTGAACAATATAGATGAAAACTATTTCTTACCTTATTTGGTGAGTCAGGATTTACCAGGAGTCAGGGAGGAAACAGGAACAGTACCAGACAACAAGGGAGACACATGAAAGAGAAAAACAAGAGAGAAAGGATGTCAGTTAGACTGGTGGTCAGCATACAGAGTCTGGCTTTGGGAAGTACAGCAACCAACATACTTACCATGTGGCACAACAAATGGGGTTAGGATTTTGTGTAGTGATTCATAGAGTGTAATTTCTGTTTATTTTGATTGATGATAAATTGTCTCTCGGGATTGGACTGTTCACAAAAACAATCCTCTGTATGTTCTCATAAACTATTAAAGCTTCAAAATGTGGAAACAATTATGTGTTGTTTGATCCGTATCTGTGTCAACCTCCAGTCAGTATAATGATAAGACTGAGCGCCCATCAGCACATACCATACCAAAAAATAAAAACTGGGAAAACTCTTGTGGCTTATTGTTCATCAGAAAGCAAACAGATCCAAAAGTATGATACAGTTATTTTGTGTATTATGTTAGCAATATAACAATTAGAGCTGTATGAGCTGACACTTCTGAACAGGGAATGGGCCATAACCTTAACTGATGAAATAATGAACCAAGCTGGGTGTCAATCCAGGTCACAGAGCCTAAAGTATCAAACTCACACAAAAAATTAGGGAACACATAATGAGTGTGTTTGTGTGTGTATGAGTTAGTGAGTGAGAGAGAGACAGAGAGAGAGAATGGAGCTTCAGGGAAACTTTGTTTTAGCAATGCTGTTCTTGTAAGAATGATGATAATTATGATGAAACAAAAAGAAATAATATTGTTGAGAAAGACAGAGACAGTAGCTCTAACTCAGTGAATAGAGAATGGCACTACACAGTTTAGAGTTACAGGTCACTGTGGCTGCTTTGCCAAATATATATCCAGTCATGGTTTTGTGAATCATTTTCAACAGCATTCAGTAAATAGTTTATGGTATGTAAGATTATGCAATTCTCAATAAACTGGGTACAACAATCAATTCCCCCTTAAAACAGAAGCATAAACTTACTTTGGTATGGTACAACCACTTCAACCTAAACCAAAACACTAACACAATCATTGTTGAGGAAAGTGAAGACTTGGGAAACCCTGCTAACAACACCAATGTATGAATCAAAACCAAAATACCGCACTGCACTGCTGCACAAATCCACTACCCTAACAGCAACAGCAGGGGGCCTCGAGGCGATGCCCTGAGACAAATCCATGCCTTATTAATGAGATTCTTTGCTCTGTGACCCTGTGCTTGTCACAGCTGATGTGTGTATGAGTGTCTTTGTGAGACAAATTTAAGCTTCTTGACAAACCAAAGCAACAACTGCTTCTTTATAAGACCTGTGTACTGTAGTTTAAATGATACACTGTAGGTAATATGCCTTTTGTTTGTGCACATTAACACATTTTAAGTAATAACATAAGATCACAGTGTTGGTCCAAAAGACACATACATCTAATATAAGCAAGTCAACCAGGAAAATAAACAACAAGGAAATGAACAAAGGACATCAAAGGGCTGTTGTTCCTTTCATTTAACAGAAAGAAAGAATTTAATAAGAAATTGGTTAATCTAAGCCTGTATATTAGTCAATACACTCATCATGGACACGGGTTTTCTGAAACAGGGGAAGGCAAAAGAAACAGGGCAGCATCCATCAGAACAAATATCAAAAGCAGCCATGATCACCCTCTCCTTGTCCCCTTTCTCCATCATCAGCCACCCCAGGTCTGAGGATGCTGCACCTATTTACCAAAACAGGGGTGTCTCCTGTCCTCCCACTATCAACAAATGCATAGAGCCATCACAGCTCAGAGGCTGCGTCTGCTGCTGACCCCCTGCGGCTCAATGAAAAATGGTACAGTCCTGTCAGTGAGTCAGCTTGTTGCTATGGTAACACATCCCACCTCGCTCACATCCCACCCTGCTTCCAGTGAGCTGGCAATGGTGGCAAAAAAGAGCTACAAAAACAACATGGAGAATAAAGAAGGCAGACGAAAGGAAGAGAAACTATGCTCACACAGACACACATTTGCAAATTGATGATATGTTGTTCAAACAAAGCACATGTTTATGGACTGCTGGGTAATAAATAATCTCTTGATAAATGGCTGAAAAGTGATACAAAGGAGATATTTCTACTTGCCATAAACATGGCGAACTACACAGGGATGAAATGACACCGTATGGCATATAATTACTTTTTATAGACTGAACAAGATGTCCTACACTGAGCAATCTCCCACTCCCTTTCTTTCTGTCTCTTTCTCTCTCTGCAGCAGAATGGTGCAGCTGGAGAGGGGGAGGGGAGGGATGCAGAAAATGAGACCAGGAGGAAAAAAGAAAGACTGTTGGAAACCAAGAATGACTGCTGAAGAGCGGCCATCCAGTTTTAGCTACAATTTGACACAATGTTAACTACAGTGATTGAGTAAATGTCAGTTTGCAAAACAAATATTTTTTGAGTTATTCTAATTGGTCAATTAGGATACAATATAATAACAAAGTGAACATAATCCATGATAATTATATTGAAGTCATATAATGTAACTATAATATCATAATAATTAGAATGCATGACATCTTTACTGTCCTAGAAGGCAAGGCTTTTTCCAAATCACATTAATCACAAGTATTAAGTGTGGGAACTTGATATGGTTTGTTTAGAGCTTGTGTGTGTTTGTTTAGGAGACTCAAACACACACATACAAGCATGCCCTACACTGGCACTGAGGAATGTGACCTTTGAGAATATGTTTTTTTTTTTGTCTTTGTGTGCTTGACACAACTTTGCTATCACTCCCTCCGGGAAATAAACGACGCCATGGTTCTGGATACTGATGGATTTATTGCCTTTCTCTTTCTTTTCTCCGCTATCACGTTCACCGTCAATGAAATCCACCGTCAAACTACAGTATGACAATGTAAAACATAAACACATTCACATATATTGCAAAACTCTATACAAATACACTCGGGAAACACAAACATACTTTACATACCTCGCTGGCTGCATATAACCAAGGGGGAATGAGTTCTTTAAATACCCCGATCAAAATACAAAAATAAAAAACATCTTGTCTTCTTTGCAACTTCTTCACAACTTAAATTCACATGCAGAGACACCAACCTCTCACCAAAAGTCCGTTCTTTTCCTATTACATCCGTGTGCAACACATATGCACCCTAGTTCCCACTCAACATAAGCACTCAACATGCATGAATTAATTTAAACAAACACAACAAACACATGTTAAAACAACAGAAACAATATGTATGGAAATTATAGAACATATTAATTGAAAGAAATATGTACGGCAGTTATATTTGCCATTGCCCCATTTTACACTGTTCTGGGTAATCCCTGGTGTAAACAGAGAATCAGCCAGTGCAGAACTCTTCCTCTGCCTCCACCTCTGGGACACCAATACACATCCAAAGACAGCATCTTTTGTATGTTCATAAGCAAACCTATGTCCGGTTTACCTGACTTCATGCAAAAAAGGTACAATTAATTATAGTATGCATGTGCTTGCTTGTGTTCTCTTCAGGTTCCTTGCAAATAAACACTGTGCACAAACCAGTTACTGTCCTCCCATCAATCTATTGCACCTGAGGAGTACACAGTAAAACTGAGATCTGCACCATAGTAATCAATATATTTTGCCATCTCTATGTTTGACCAAGCAATTTATCAATAACTGTTACATGCAGAATATGTTCTTTACTAATAATGCATATAGAGGCGTATTTTAATTTCCTAAGAGAAAATTTCGGGGTCAAAAAACAGAATAGTTTTGTGTTCTTGACACTTAAGCAGTGTGGATGCTTGCTGGCGAGGAGCTTGAAGCTTTAGTTTAAAGATGCTTTCTAATTGCTTGGCCATATCCTGTATGAGTTTAAATGCTCCCTTTTCTATAAAGCAACAAAACAACAGTCAACAGAGGGATAAGCAGCAGCGGCCATCAGGTGGAGAAAATATTATGCACTGGAACTATGTATAATTGTTTTCTATTTATATCATGCTCAGTATATTAAAGACTCACACCCTAAGGTCCCTGATATCTCAGATATCTGGGATATTTTGTAAACAAAAATACAATAAGGGGTTATAGTACAATCATTAACCACATCCCCAAAAACACACACAGCGCACAACGTGTTGCTGAGCCCCACCGGCATACACATGGGCACACAGCTGCTCACCAGACAGCTTGGCTAGGAAGGCGGGACACTTAAACAAGAGCTTGGGCCTGTGGGAACCACAAGCTTCTGCGGGTGATTATAGTTTTGTGGTCAGTAACAAGTTTAGCAAACTGATGATTGGAGCTTTGTGTACGATGCAAAATGTATGATGACTGCTCTAAAGAAGGGAAAGATAAAACAACAGCACGCTGAAGGGGTACAGGGTATAAAACAGGCCGAACCATTTAGCTGCTTGCAAAGATGTTTCTGTGAGCTTTGACCCCTATGGAGACACTGGCCAAAAGAATTTATGGTACTCAGTAAAAACCTTCACCTCTAAAAAACCTGAGAAAATGAGACATAATGGTTTAAACACAGTTGAAACATGTAAAGCAGACACAGATGTGGGCTGATAATGATGACAGACTGCTTCCAGCGGATATGGGGGTTAACACTGTTAACCTAGGTTTCTGCCTTTTAGTTTCTATTTTCACATGCACACACACTGAACATCATGCAGACTTTACTGCTAAAACACATACACCACCCAGAGCGACCAGACCAGGCACGCTAGTTGACCTAATGCCTCCTCTGATACTGGAAAAAAAACTGAAGACAGACTATCCTCAACCACATCACACTGGATCTTTAAATTAAGCTTTATGTGGACTTTATCTAAAGATGAGTATTATTTTCACTAAATTTAAAAGATAACAGATATCAAATGCACATGCCTTTATCTTCCTCACCACATGCATCATTATAATAACAGGGTTATTTGTGCCCAGTCGACCACACCGTCACTTTTAAAACACAACACACTGCTTTCATATTCAGCATAAATCATGTAAACCTTCACAGGTGGAGACTCATACAGAAGGTAGCAAATCTAGTCTGTTACTGTATAACTTACTGTGTGTGTATTAGTAGTTTATATGATGCTGATTAAAACAATTATTTTACATTCTTTATGGACAGCTAGATTTTATTACATTCTAGGCCAGTTTTCTTTTGTCATTAAATGTTTCTGTTCAAACCCATTGAGCCTCTGTCCTGATTTCTGAAATCCCCTTGTCATTTGTTATATATCTCATGTAGATCTCTCTCTCTCTTACTTGTTATCTCTTGTCTTCCATTCTTTTATATTTTATCAAGAAATATCTCATGTTGTCTGTGTCCTTTACAGTGACTGCAGTCTGACACAACTGTTTCACACATAAGACTTCCCTGAGCACCCAATCTCAGCAGACAAAGAGGGTTGCAGATCAAAATGGCTGCCGTGCATCACTAACACGAATGCTGCACAGGGATGGAGGAGGCTGTGCCGGTTACCACGTGCCTTTTCCCCTCCCCCGCTGCCTCTCTCTTCCTCTCCATCACACTGCTTCTCTCCCTCGTTCTCAATCTTCCCAGCACCAGCAGTGACTGTTCCCTTTCCCCCTCTACCACATTTTAAACGTATTAATCCATATTATTGTGTCATTATTGTGTGCATTTTTTAAATTGATTTGCAACTCCCTTTGTTATAGTTTGCCGGCATCCATCCCTGGTCCTTTTCTCTGTGTGTGTAGCCCTATGCCTATTGCTGCACCATGTTATGAAGGGAACTAGGTCACTGAAAAAGTAGTGCACTGTGTGGTTGTGTGTTTCTTTGCAGGAGCAATCTGTAGCAATGCTTTAGCAGGGATGATGCCAGAATGTTTTCACTATAGCGTCGGTATTGTTCTCTCACACTTCTGCAGGTCATCACATAATGCTCTCTGATTAGGCATACAGTATGTTATAAGTCAGTCTGTCAAAGTGGAAAGATGTAGTGTCATTAAGCAAAAATAACAAGTATGTGGTATAGCCTTTGCACAATGCATGCTAGAGAGTCAACAACAGTGTTGGAGTATGTGCATTAAGCAAATAGAACATTAATAAATGCATTTTGAATACTGAGCGAAACACAAAAATGGGAGAACCTGAATTATGTAATATTTTTGTAATATTTCCTGTATTACTGAGTATCTAAACACATTTAAATTCTTTTTTTAAGGCAAAGTTGGGCCAGTAGAAAGGTAAGGGGCATGAAAGGGGGTAAAATAAAAAGTACAATGTTGACACTTGCTTAAACAGTGACAGAACAAATGTTCCATATAGTATCAAATGCCCATTATCCCACTGACACAATTTTCTTATACCCAAATATAACCGTTTATAACCTTAAACCCAGCCACAAGATAAATTGTGAGATGCAAAGAGACTAAATAGTAGTTGTATACTTTTGGCACAATAGGAAAAGTCTGAAGTCTGACGTAGACCTTTCAGTGAGTAGGTTACTTATAGTAGATATAGTACCAGAATTATCCAAATAATGAGTGAGCAGTGGCCATACTGAACTGAAGTACTGATGAAAAACAAACAAAAAACATGGGGACAAGGACTTTAAGGAAGCAGCTGATCTCACCTCTGTGAGCATATTCTCTGACTCTGTTTTATGCCTTGGCACTGTCCTGGTAGCACTATTGTCAACACTCAGAGTACTTTGACTGAAGGGTCGGGAGCACTTTATATCACTCCTCCGGGAGTCAGTAGTTCCGTACACCTCGTAATTGTACGCTTGCTTCGACGTACCAGTACCTCCTACGTCTGCGTAAAGGGGCGGGTAATACGGAATAACAGGAAGATTGCCACTAGATTTGTAAAACAGGCGCTCGCGTCTCCATCTGTAGATTTTCACTGATATAATAACCACTAAACACGTGATGAAGAGGAAGGAAACTACAGCCAGAGCCAACACTAAGTAAAAAGTCAGGTTGTCGTTGTACTCCTTGTCGTGTGTAAAGTCAGTGAACTCCGACAGCACTTCAGGGAAGCTGTCCGCCACCGCCACGTTAACAATGACTGTAGCTGAACGAGAGGGCTGCCCGTTGTCCTCCACTATAACAGTCAGTCTTTGTTTCACAGCATCTTTATCAGTGACTTGGCGGACAGTTCTTATTTCTCCATTCTGTAAGCCCACTTCAAACAGCGCCCTGTCTGCGGCTTTCTGCAGTTTATAGGAGAGCCAGGCATTCTGTCCAGAGTCCACATCAACAGCCACCACTTTAGTGACCAGATAGCCCACATCTGCTGAACGAGGCACCATTTCAGCCACCAGAGAGCCACCAGTCTGGACTGGGTACAGAACTTGAGGCGGGTTGTCGTTCTGGTCCCGGATCATTATTTTCACAGTCACATTGCTGCTGAGTGGAGGGGAGCCTCCATCCTGCGCTTTGACGCGAATATGAAACTCTTTTGTTTGCTCATAGTCGAAGGAACGCGCAGCAAGTATCTCTCCACTCTCTGCAGTCACTGAAAAATAAGTGGAGGCTGATATCCCATTCAGTTGACTATCTTCAAGGAAGTAAGAAATGCGCGCATTGTTGCCAGAGTCTTTGTCACTGGCTTTGACAGAGAGGAGTGACATGCCAGGTGAATTATTTTCAGTGATGAATGCGGTAAAACATGGTTGTGGGAATATTGGGGCGTGGTCGTTTACGTCCGATATTTTTAAATTAATAGTCTTCTTTGTAGAATACGGCGGGGAGCCCTCGTCCATTGCTGTTATTGTTATATTATATTCGGCACTGTTTCACGGTCCAAAACATCGTCAGACATCAGGCTATAAAAATTAGTCGATGATGATTTGATTTTGAAAGGTAAATCTGGGCTAATAAAACACTTCACTTGGCCATTTTTACCTGAGTCCAAGTCTTTGATATTAAGCATTGCTATAACAGTATCTGGAGCCGAATTCTCTGGTATGGGATTGGAGAGGGAAATTATGCTTATGACAGGGGCATTATCATTTAGGTCGGTCACCTCAATTAGCACTTTACTTGTGTCTGTCAACCCTCCTTTGTCTGTAGCTTCGATATCAATTTCATAATGTTTCGCTTTTTCGTAATCTAACACACCAATTACAGTTATTTCCCCGGTATGGCGATCCATATTAAACAGGGATGATGCACTATCGGTGTGGTGGGAGAACGAATACACCACCTCTTCGTTTGCTCCTTTATCATTATCAGTGGCACTGACTCTTACAATAACAGTGCCACTAGAGGCGTTTTCAGGAGCTGTTACTCTGTAAACAGACTGACTGAATACTGGTGCATTGTCATTTGCATCCAAAACAACGATATTTATTTTGACAGAACCAGATTTCTGGGGATTACCACCGTCAAATGCTGTCAGCGTCAATTTATGCTCTTCTTGTTTTTCTCTGTCAAGCGACGTGTGAAGAACCATTTCAATATATTTTGTTCCATCAGGCCGAGAAACAACATTCAGTTTGAAATAATCTGTAGGGTTGAGTTTGTATGTTTGAATGGTGTTATGTGCTACATCGGGATCTCTGGCACTCTCAAGCGAATAGCGAGCCCCTGGTGAGGCAGATTCAATAACCTGGAAACTGTATTCTTTTTTCGAAAAAAACGGAGCATTATCATTAATATCTGTAATCTCTACATCAATTCGATGCAACTCCATTGGATTTTCTAATATGATTTGGAAATGAAGAGAGCAGGGAGACACTTGCTTGCACAATTCTTCTCTGTCTATCCTTTTAGCCACTACCAAAGTTCCCTTTTCTGCATTCAGACCAATGTACTCACTGCCGTCCTCGGTAAATATCCTAGCCCGCCCAGATTTCAGCCGCCCAACATCCAAGCCTAGGTCCAGAATGATGTTCCCGACAACCGAGCCTGTCGACATCTCCTCAGGTATAGAATAACGGACGTGTCCAAGAGCCAATTCTGCGACACAAATGCAGAGAAGCAGCGGCCACCATGAGTATGATTTTTTTTCGGGCACACAACAAAGAACACCCATCATGACGAGAGCCTTTGCAAAATCCGAATGGAAAAACAAAACCACCGTGTTAAAATCCGACCAAATATTTGATCATGAGCTCATTGCAGAGTGCTCGGCGGCTGTCTTTGTCAGGCTATAGTTCCGATTAAAATAGAGCTCTAATAACGCATCAGACAGACGAGGGAGGACTTCACTCAGGAAACGGGCCCTATTTTCCTCACACTAACCAACAGCGGCACTTAGGGACGTAAAAAGAAATTGCAGAAATAGCTATACATATACAGTACAGTATATGTATAATGATTGAGATCTTATTACTTATACAAATATTATAGATAGATAGATAGATAGATAGATAGATAGATAGATAGATAGATAGATAGATAGGTGATGTGTCTCTGTCCATGGTACTGGAAATTAGAAGTGGCAGTGGTTTGCTTCGACTATACATTCTAACCTCTAGAGGAGAGTCTGGCTCATCCAGGATGCTCTTTTCACTCTGTATCCTGCTGCATCGTCCCTGTAGAACTGGGGTCCATTATCAGCACGTTCTGACTACCAGCTCTGCCGAACTTACTGTCACTCTTTCTGGAGTCAGTCGTCCTGCACACCTCGTAATTGTACACGTGTTGGAGAGTCCCTGTCCCCAAAGTGTCCGAGTAACGTGGTGGATAATACGGAATCACAGGGAGGCTGGGTGATACAGGATGCGAGACTGTCTCCATCTGTAGATTTTCACTGATATAATAACCACTAAACACGTGATGAAGAGGAAGGAAACTACAGCCAGAGCCAACACTAAGTAAAAAGTCAGGTTGTCGTTGTACTCCTTGTCGTGTGTAAAGTCAGTGAACTCCGACAGCACTTCAGGAAGCTGTCCGCCACCGCCACGTTAACAATGACTGTAGCTGAACGAGAGGGCTGCCCGTTGTCCTCCACTATAACAGTCAGTCTTTGTTTCACAGCATCTTTATCAGTGACTTGGCGGACAGTTCTTATTTCTCCATTCTGTAAGCCCACTTCAAACAGCGCCCTGTCTGCGGCTTTCTGCAGTTTATAGGAGAGCCAGGCATTCTGTCCAGAGTCCACATCAACAGCCACCACTTTAGTGACCAGATAGCCCACATCTGCTGAACGAGGCACCATTTCAGCCACCAGAGAGCCACCAGTCTGGACTGGGTACAGAACCTGAGGCGGGTTGTCGTTCTGGTCCTGGATCATTATTTTCACAGTCACATTGCTGCTGCTGGTGGAGGGAGCCTCCATCCTGCGCTTTGACGCGGAAGTGGAAGTCTTTGATCTGCTCGTAGTCAAAAGAGCGCACTGCATGGATGACTCCACTATCAGCACTAACGGACACATATGAGGAGACTGGCACTCCGTTAACAGAGGAGTCCTCCAGTATGTAAGAAACACGGGCATTCTGGTTCCAGTCAGCGTCTCTGGCTTTCACCGTGAATATAGAGAGGCCTGGTGTGTTGTTTTCTACAATGTAGGCCTCATATGAGCTCCTCTCAAAGACAGGCGCGTTGTCATTCACATCAGAGATCTGTAAGGTGAGAGTGACGCTGCTGGAGAGGGAGGGCACTCCCTCATCGGAGCAGGTCACAGTTATATTATACTCAGAGGCTGTCTCTCTGTCTAAATCACTGTCTGTTACTAAGCTATAGAAATCATTGGATGTAGACTTCAGCACAAAAGGAAAATTATTATTAATACTGCACTGGACCTTGCCGTTTTCACTCGAGTCTGCGTCCTCAATATTTATCATTGTCACAACAGTACCGGGTTTTGCATCTTCTGATATCACGTTTGATTTAGACATTATATGGATATCGGGTTTATTGTCATTCATGTCGATGACGTCGATCATCACTTTACAGGAGTCAACTAATCCTCCATCATCACTTGCACGAATGTTTATCTGAAATGTTCGAGCTTTTTCATAGTCAACATTTGCTTTTAGCCGAATTTCACCACTTTCATCATTTACTTCAAATAACCCGCGGGCATGATCTAATATACTTGAAATTGAATAAGTTATTCTACTATTAGATCCATGATCTGCATCTGTTGCACTAACTGTCACTACAACTGTTCCTACTGGTGCATTTTCTTTTATAGAAGCTTTATAAATAGGTTTCGTAAAAACAGGAGCATTGTCATTAGCGTCTAAAACAGTGATTAAAATCTGCATTGTTCCTATCATCTGCGGCTCTCCCCCATCCACCGCCGTCAGAACTAAAGACAGGTGTTCATTTTTTTCTCTGTCAAGAGGTTTCTCTAAGACCATTTCGACGTTTTTCGTCCCATCTGCTTGATCGTGTAATTTAACAACAAAATTGTCTGTCGGTTCAAGTTTATATGTTTGCAATCCATTTGAGCCTACATCAGGATCAACTGCCCGATCTAATATGAATTTAGCTCCACTAACAGCGGATTCACTAATTTTAAATTTGACGTCGCTCTTTTCGAAGGATGGAGGGTTATCATTAACATCTGTGATCTCAATAGTTACACTGTAAAATTCCATCGGATTCTCTAATATAATCTGAAAATGCAAAGCACAAGGCGTCGTTTGTCCACAGAGCGCCTCTCTGTCTATCCTATCTTTGATGAGGAGGACTCCTCTTTCGTTATTCAGCTCAATATATGCATCACTGTCTCGAGTAAAAATGCGAGCTTTACCCGATTTTAGTCTTTTTACATCCAAGCCAAAATCCTTCGCCATGTTGCCTACTAGAGAACCTTTTGGCATTTCCTCAGGAATGGAGTAGCTGACCTGTCCGAGCACCGAGCTGAGAGAGAGGACCCAGAAAAACAACAGTACTTGCCCTCTCATTGTTCTGTCCGACGTTATCCCAGTGTGAACCATGTATGGCTTTTTGATTTTTGCCCTTCGGTTTTTCCAGTCAACGCCGGTTTTTAAAGCATACTCCCAACACGAAAATATATTTCCTCTTTTGTATCTCCGGTAAATTCCAGACAGTGTGCTTTGCTTCTGTCTCTTTCTCTCTCTAAAATAAAGACATGGTGGGAGGTACAGTGAGTCTGCGTTAAATCCAATACAGACTGGCCAACAGCGGCACTCTGAGTTCATAAAGTAAAATTGCATGTGAAATGTGCAAAACAAATTGATATGCCTAGGTTAAGAATCATAAAACAGCACAGAAAAACACTTCTCCTGTGAGTGGGGCAGTATTGTTTGATACTACAGCTGCTGGATGAATAAAATGGCGCCTAAATGGGGAACACGAGATGCAAATGTTTAAATAATTAGACTGTGTGAAAATACAATAGCCAATTTAAAGAGACAAGGGAAATGTAACTGGAAAAAAGACATGGTTTTGAATATGTAATAATGTCGCTCTCCATGGTGCTGAAAATAAAAGAAACGTGATTTAATGCGTGACTTCAACTTAGGAACGGAGCGCTAGCAAATTCTAACCTCTAGAGGAGAGTCTGGTTCATCCAGGATGCTCTTTTCACTCTGTATCCGCTGCATCGTCCCTGTAGAACTGGGGTCCATTATCAGCACGTTCTGACTACCAGCTCTGCCGAACTTACTGTCACTCTTTCTGGAGTCAGTCGTCCTGCACACCTCGTAATTGTACACGTGTTGGAGAGTCCCTGTCCCCAAAGTGTCCGAGTAACGTGGTGGATAATACGGAATCACAGGGAGGCTGGAGTGATACAGGATGCGAGACTGTCTCCATCTGTAGATTTTCACTGATATAATAACCACTAAACACGTGATGAAGAGGAAGGAAACTACAGCCAGAGCTAACACTAAGTAAAAAGTCAGGTTGTCGTTGTACTCCTTGTCGTGTGTAAAGTCAGTGAACTCCGACAGCACTTCAGGAAGCTGTCCGCCACCGCCACGTTAACAATGACTGTAGCTGAACGAGAGGGCTGCCCGTTGTCCTCCACTATAACAGTCAGTCTTTGTTTCACAGCATCTTTATCAGTGACTTGGCGGACAGTTCTTATTTCTCCATTCTGTAAGCCCACTTCAAACAGCGCCCTGTCTGCGGCTTTCTGCAGTTTATAGGAGAGCCAGGCATTCTGTCCAGAGTCCACATCAACAGCCACCACTTTAGTGACCAGATAGCCCACATCTGCTGAACGAGGCACCATTTCAGCCACCAGAGAGCCACCAGTCTGGACTGGGTACAGAACCTGAGGCGGGTTGTCGTTCTGGTCCTGGATCATTATTTTCACAGTCACATTGCTGCTGAGTGGAGGGGAGCCTCCATCCTGCGCTTTGACGCGGAAGTGGAAGTCTTTGATCTGCTCGTAGTCAAAAGAGCGCACTGCATGGATGACTCCACTATCAGCACTAACGGACACATACGAGGAGACTGGCACTCCGTTAACAGAGGAGTCCTCCAGTATGTAAGAAACACGGGCATTCTGGTTCCAGTCAGCGTCTCTGGCTTTCACCGTGAATATAGAGAGGCCTGGTGTGTTGTTTTCTACAATGTAGGCCTCATATGAGCTCCTCTCAAAGACAGGCGCGTTGTCATTCACATCAGAGATCTGTAAGGTGAGAGTGATGCTGCTGGAGAGGGAGGGCACTCCCTCATCAGAGCAGGTCACAGTTATATTATACTCAGAGGCTGACTCTCTGTCTAAATCACTGTCTGTCACTAAGCTATAGAAATTATTTGATGTCGATTTCAATAGGAAAGGAATATTCTCATTTATAAAACACTGCACTTTACCATTTTCACGTGAGTCTGGGTCTTGGATGTTAATCATTGTAACGACAGTGTTCGGGGTTGCACTCTCTGATATAATAGCTGATTTAGACATGATTTTAATGGTTGGCTCATTGTCATTTATATCGAAGACATCGACAATCACTTTACAAGAATCCGTTAGTCCCCCATTATCTCTTGCGCGTATATTAATTTGAAAATTTATTTTCTTTTCATAGTCTAAACGTCCAATCAACCTAACCTCGCCGTTGTCTTCATTTATTTCAAACATATGTCTGACGTCATCTAAAGTATTTGTGATTGAATATGTTATTTTACCATTTAATCCATGATCAGCATCTGACGCACTAACAGTAGTCACGATCGTACCTTTTGCAGCATCTTCAGCTACAGTACCCTTGTATATCGGCTGTGTAAAAACAGGTGCATTGTCATTGACATCTAACACTGTGATGAGAATCTGCATTGTTCCTGACATCTGTGGCTCTCCTCCATCTAAAGCCGTCAACGCCAAGGAAATGAACTCATGTTTCTCTCTGTCCAGATGTTTCTGTAAGACCATTTCAACATTCTTTGTTCCATCCGCTTGGGTGTGAAGTTTAAGAACAAAATTATCACTTGGCTTGAGTACGTAGCTTTGGAGAGTGTTAATACCTACATCCAAATCCACAGCTCTTTCTAAATCAAATTTCGCCCCAACAACCGCGGACTCACTAATTATGAATTTAATTTCGTTTTTTTCAAAGGTTGGTGCATTGTCGTTAATATCTGTAATTTCAACTGTTACACTGTAAAATTCCATCGGATTCTCTAACACAATCTGAAAATGCACAGCACATGGCGTGGAATCACCACACAACGCCTCTCTGTCTATTTTCTCTTTGATAAGGAGGACTCCTCTTTCGCTGTTCAGCTCGATGTATTCTCTGCTATCACCAGAATAAACACGAGCGTTACCCAACTTCAGTCGTTTAACGTCTAAACCTAAATCCTGAGCTATATTACCAACCAAAGAGCCTTTCGCCATTTCCTCCGGAATAGAGTAACTGACCTGCCCGAAGACTGAACTAAGAGAGAGGATCGAAATAAACAACAGTACTTGCCGTCTCATTGTTTGAAATTATCTCGGCAACAAAAAACAGCAAACTCGTAAAATCCGCCAGAAAGATGGACGAGCATTAAAACAAAATATGAAGAGAAAACAGTGCTCAAATTTGAAGCAAAAAATGATAGTTTTGTTTCGTCGTGTATATCGGCCCCTCTACCGAAGACAATGCAGTCTGCGCCTGTCCTTTTTCTCTAATACATCGACATGAAGAGGCGGTACTGCTGTAAATATACTACAACTGCAACAGATAGGCAACAGCGGCCCATTGAGTCCAGAAAGCAAAACTGCAGAAAATATGTTGTGACATGGGAGAGGTGGAAAATTTGAGAAAATTACTTATAGAGTTTGGAATTCAATTGTAACACTTTGTAGTCGTAGTTAAAATATAGCTTAATCATAATACAATCTAAATATGTAGACAAATATTTCATAAGATCTCAATGACATTCAAAGTAAGGAGATGAACACTGACCATTTTCTATCTGTCACACTGAATAACACGCATGTATAAATAATCCATGTTGCTCTCCAAGGTGCTGAAAAAGAAAAGACCAAACGGATTTACCAAAATGCTGACATCTGACTAAACCGTTTGGTGATTACAAGTAATAAGGGAGGACGTGTGTAAAGTAACAACTTTCTAACCTCTAGAGGAGAGTCTGGTTCATCCAGGATGCTCTTTTCACTCTGTATCCGCTGCATCGTCCCTGTAGAACTGGGGTCCATTATCAGCACGTTCTGACTACCAGCTCTGCCGAACTTACTGTCACTCTTTCTGGAGTCAGTCGTCCTGCACACCTCGTAATTGTACACGTGTTGGAGAGTCCCTGTCCCCAAAGTGTCCGAGTAACGTGGTGGATAATACGGAATCACAGGGAGGCTGGAGTGATACAGGATGCGAGACTGTCTCCATCTGTAGATTTTCACTGATATAATAACCACTAAACACGTGATGAAGAGGAAGGAAACTACAGCCAGAGCCAACACTAAGTAAAAAGTCAGGTTGTCGTTGTACTCCTTGTCGTGTGTAAAGTCAGTGAACTCCGACAGCACTTCAGGGAAGCTGTCCGCCACCGCCACGTTAACAATGACTGTAGCTGAACGAGAGGGCTGCCCGTTGTCCTCCACTATAACAGTCAGTCTTTGTTTCACAGCATCTTTATCAGTGACTTGGCGGACAGTTCTTATTTCTCCATTCTGTAAGCCCACTTCAAACAGCGCCCTGTCTGCGGCTTTCTGCAGTTTATAGGAGAGCCAGGCATTCTGTCCAGAGTCCACATCAACAGCCACCACTTTAGTGACCAGATAGCCCACATCTGCTGAACGAGGCACCATTTCAGCCACCAGAGAGCCACCAGTCTGGACTGGGTACAGAACCTGAGGCGGGTTGTCGTTCTGGTCCTGGATCATTATTTTCACAGTCACATTGCTGCTGAGTGGAGGGGAGCCTCCATCCTGCGCTTTGACGCGGAAGTGGAAGTCTTTGATCTGCTCGTAGTCAAAAGAGCGCACTGCATGGATGACTCCACTATCAGCACTAACGGACACATACGAGGAGACTGGCACTCCGTTAACAGAGGAGTCCTCCAGTATGTAAGAAACACGGGCATTCTGGTTCCAGTCAGCGTCTCTGGCTTTCACCGTGAATATAGAGAGGCCTGGTGTGTTGTTTTCTACAATGTAGGCCTCATATGAGCTCCTCTCAAAGACAGGCGCGTTGTCATTCACATCAGAGATCTGTAAGGTGAGAGTGACGCTGCTGGAGAGGGAGGGCACTCCCTCATCAGAGCAGGTCACAGTTATATTATACTCAGAGGCTGACTCTCTGTCTAATTCACTGTCTGTCACTAAGCTATAGAAATTATTTGATGTAAATTTAATTTCAAATGGGATATTTTCATTTACTGCACAGCGGACTTTCCCATTGGTTTCCGAATCAGGGTCATTTACACTCATTAAAGCTATTACTGTTTTTTGGGCTGAATCCTCTGGTACTGAGTCTGACGTTGATATCATATTTACAATAGGGCTATTGTCATTCACGTCAATTACATCAATTATTATCTTACTGGAATCCGAGAGCCCGCCTTGATCAATTGCCTCTATATCGATGTGATAATTTTTTTCTGTTTCATAGTCTATTGGACCATCTAGTATCACATCACCTTCACTATTAATGTGAAATAACTTTGTAACCGTATCCATGCTATTCCCGATGGCGTATGTCACCTCTCCATTTGAGCCTCTGTCTGCATCAGAAGCACTGACCTTAGTAACACGTGTTCCTATTACTGAGTTTTCTGTAATGCTTGCTTTGTAAACGGATTTACTAAAAACAGGGGCATTGTCGTTTACATCCAGAACAGTAACATGAATGTGCATTGTTCCAGTCATTTGTGGTTCTCCTCCATCCTCCGCTGTCAAAACCAAAGATATGTGTTCTTGTTTCTCTCGGTCCAACGGCTTTTGTAAAATCATTTCTACCTTTTTGCTTCCATCAGATTGAGTATGCAGCTTAAGCACAAAATTCTCACTCTGCTTTAGAGTGTATCTCTGAAGACCATTCATTCCGATATCAGGGTCAATCGCTTTCTCTAGCATGAACTTAGAGCCGATGACTGCGGACTCGCTTATTTCAAACCTCCTCTCCTCCTTTTGGAATACTGGAGCATTGTCATTAAGGTCGGTAATTTCTACAGTAACTGGCAATAATTCGAGTGGGTTCTCTAAGGTAATTTGAAAATGCAAAGCGCAAGGCGTTGTCTGTCTGCAGAGCGCTTCGCGGTCTATTTTTTCTTTAATAAGGAGGACTCCTCTTTCTCTATTCAGCTCGACATACTGAACACTGTCTCCCGTATAAATACGAGCTTTACCTGTCTTCAGACGTTTGACATCTAAACCTAAATCTTGTGCTATGTTACCGACCAAAGAGCCTTTTGCCATTTCCTCCGGAACTGAGTAGCTGACCTGCCCGAACACAGAATTGAGGCAGAAGATGGAGATTAACAACAGTACTTGCCGTTTCATTGTTCTGTCCGATACCTCTTTCGCACCACAGCTACCGTGTTTAATTCCGTTTTACGAGTAAGATTCCGTCACATGTAATTTACAAATCGACGAGAAACATGTTGTTAATCCAGACATAAGAAAAAACATAATTCCAGCTTGAGATGTCCGTGGATAGAATGGTCTGTTCT
Source organism: Siniperca chuatsi (assembly GCF_020085105.1). Taxonomy (NCBI): domain Eukaryota; kingdom Metazoa; phylum Chordata; class Actinopteri; order Centrarchiformes; family Sinipercidae; genus Siniperca; species Siniperca chuatsi. Next base: position 15,843,789 of record NC_058049.1, read on the forward strand.
CCGAAGAGTGCATTCTACGTATGAGACTGTGCCTCAGTAATATGCCAGGACGGTGACTGAGAGAATCTGTTACAAAAGCAATTCACAACTGCAACATATTGGGCAACAGCGGCCCGATGAGTTCAAATTGTGAAAGTACATAAGAAAAACTGAAAGAGTACCATGCAAATTCAAATACTACATTCACAAAAAGGATAAGAAAATTACACATAGTCTGCCCAACTTGCCATAATAATAATAATAATAATAATAATAATAATAAGAAGAAGAAGAAGAAGAAGAAGAAGAAGAAGAAGAAGAAGAAGAAGAAGAAGAAGAAGAAGAAGAAGAAGAAGAAGAAGAAGAAGAAATTATCTAATAGGGATTCAGTCATATGAAATGGAAAAATTATAATAATGGATAAAATAGTCTCCTACAGACTGGGAAAAAGTATGCGGAGGGAGCGTACAAAAGGGAAACATTGTGGAAATGTGCTTTCATTGTCGCTTTCCAAGGTGCTGAAATTTTGCTTAACTGAGGCCTTTAAACAAACGTCTCAGTCTAATACTGCGTGCCAACACTTAAAACAGAAATCTACCACACATGACCAACCTCTAGAGGAGAGTCTGGTTCATCCAGGATGCTCTTTTCACTCTGTATCCGCTGCATCGTCCCTGTAGAACTGGGGTCCATTATCAGCACGTTCTGACTACCAGCTCTGCCGAACTTACTGTCACTCTTTCTGGAGTCAGTCGTCCTGCACACCTCGTAATTGTACACGTGTTGGAGAGTCCCTGTCCCCAAAGTGTCCGAGTAACGTGGTGGATAATACGGAATCACAGGGAGGCTGGAGTGATACAGGATGCGAGACTGTCTCCATCTGTAGATTTTCACTGATATAATAACCACTAAACACGTGATGAAGAGGAAGGAAACTACAGCCAGAGCCAACACTAAGTAAAAAGTCAGGTTGTCGTTGTACTCCTTGTCGTGTGTAAAGTCAGTGAACTCCGACAGCACTTCAGGGAAGCTGTCCGCCACCGCCACGTTAACAATGACTGTAGCTGAACGAGAGGGCTGCCCGTTGTCCTCCACTATAACAGTCAGTCTTTGTTTCACAGCATCTTTATCAGTGACTTGGCGGACAGTTCTTATTTCTCCATTCTGTAAGCCCACTTCAAACAGCGCCCTGTCTGCGGCTTTCTGCAGTTTATAGGAGAGCCAGGCATTCTGTCCAGAGTCCACATCAACAGCCACCACTTTAGTGACCAGATAGCCCACATCTGCTGAACGAGGCACCATTTCAGCCACCAGAGAGCCACCGGTCTGGACTGGGTACAGAACCTGAGGCGGGTTGTCGTTCTGGTCCTGGATCATTATTTTCACAGTCGCATTGCTGCTGAGTGGAGGGGAGCCTCCATCCTGCGCTTTGACGCGGAAGTGGAAGTCTTTGATCTGCTCGTAGTCAAAAGAGCGCACTGCATGGATGACTCCACTATCAGCACTAACGGACACATATGAGGAGACTGGCACTCCGTTAACAGAGGAGTCCTCCAGTATGTAAGAAACACGGGCATTCTGGTTCCAGTCAGCGTCTCTGGCTTTCACCGTGAATATAGAGAGGCCTGGTGTGTTGTTTTCTACAATGTAGGCCTCATATGAGCTCCTCTCAAAGACAGGCGCGTTGTCATTCACATCAGAGATCTGTAAGGTGAGAGTGACGCTGCTGGAGAGGGAGGGCACTCCCTCATCAGAGCAGGTCACAGTTATATTATATCTGGACGCGACCTCTCTATCCAAAGCTACCTCTGTAACTAAACTATAAAATCCAGTCATTGTGTTTTGTATTTTAAAAGGAATGTCCTCATTAATATTACACTTCACATCTCCACTCCTCTCAGAGTCAGGGTCATTTACGCTTAGCATTGCAATGACAGTATTCTCCGGAGAGTCTTCTAAAATGGTATCTGATTTAGAGAGTATTTTCAGCTGAGGTCTGTTGTCATTGACATCAAGGATATCAATTAGGATCTTACTGGAATCAGAGAGTCCTCCATTATCTATAGCCTCGATATCAATTTGGAAGAGCTTCGCTTTTTCATAATCTATTGCACCGATTAAAATAACCTCCCCTGTTGTTCTATCGATCTGAAATAGGTCTGATAATCGACGCTTGCTATTTGAAATTGCGTATGATATCTCTCCATTAGAGCCTCCATCTTTGTCAGATGCACTAACAGTTATAACACTTGTTCCCCTCGGGGAATTCTCCGTTATTGTTGCCTTGTATACTGGCTTAGTGAAAACCGGCGCATTGTCGTTTACATCTAACACGTTAATAGTTATCTGCATTGTACCTGACATACGCGGCTGTCCACCATCTAGAGCAGTTAATAAAAGAGATATTTTTTCCTGGTGCTCACGATCTAGAGGCTTCTGTAGAATCATTTCTACCTTTTTACTTCCGTCTGCTTGATTCTCTAGTTTCAATGCAAAATTTTTCGTTGGATTAAGCGAATAGCTTTGGAGACCATTTTCACCAATGTCAGCATCAATGGCTTTCTCCAGTACAAATTTAGAGCCAATAACAGCTGACTCGCTGATTTCAATACGTTTCTCGCTCGATGCAAAGCTGGGAGCATTGTCGTTTATGTCTGTGATTTCTATTGTTATGCGAAATAATTCCATCGGATTTTCCAAAATCATCTGTAAATGTAAAGCACAGGGCGTCGTTTCTCCACACAATGTTTCTCTGTCTATTCTCTCTTTGATAAGGAGGACACCCCTTTCTCTATTCAGCTCGATATATTCTGCACTGTCTCCCGAATGAATACGAGCTCTCCCCGATTTGAGCCTTTTAAAATCTAAACCCAAATCCTGAGCTAAATTACAGACTAATGAACCTTTCTCCATTTCCTCGGGAATGGAGTAGCTGACCTGCCCGAAAACCGAGGTTAGAGAGAGAACCAAGATGAACAACAGTACTTGCCGTCTCATTGTTTTGTCGGGGTATTCCAGTGTCGTATAAATAAAACTGTAATCCATATGAATATTGTTAAAATGTCAGACCGTATCTCAGGGAAATGATCAACAAAAAATAACAGCTTCCAATGTCCGCGAGCAGCTTTACATTTAAAAGAGGACAGGCGGATAGTGCCTGTTTTATTGTCTACCATGTCACAATCTAAGGGGGAGGTACAGTTGCCAGTCCTATCGAAGACTGCCACACTCTGGCCAATAGCGGCCCTTTCTGTTCAACACACCAAACAGCAAAAGTTGGGCTAAGGGGATGAGAAATGTGGTTGGTTATGGAAAAACAAACCTCAAAATTATTATTATTATTATTATTATTATTATTATTACTACTACTACTACTAATACTAGTACTACTACTACTAGTAGTAGTAGTAGTAGTAGTAGTAGTACTAGTATTAGTAGTAGTAGTAGAAGTATTTGGCTAGTCTCAGTAAGATCTTTTTTACATTTGTGATATGACTGTTTAATTACAGATTTACGCAAAAAAGTGTTAAACATTACAATTAGTATTAGTATCATCTCATAGTTTAGTGAATAGATTACATTATCATCTTTGGTTGAAAGTCCAATAAGGATAACATTAAAATACGAAGAGCAAAACCTAGAACTTTACACAAATGACTTGTATTGACTACTGAAGCTCTGTGTCACCTAAATAAATAATAAAACACGTTTTGTGTCAGACAACAACAAAAGATAGAAGTCACTTAATAAATAGACAATGATGTCATGATTTCAAAAGATTACGCATTCAATACAAGCATGGCAGTCTAACCTCTAGAGGAGAGTCTGGCTCATCCAGGATGCTCTTTTCACTCTGTATCCGCTGCATCGTCCCCGTAGAACTGGGGTCCATTATCAGCACGTTCTGACTACCAGCTCTGCCGAACTTACTGTCACTCTTTCTGGAGTCAGTCGTCCTGCACACCTCGTAATTGTACACGTGTTGGAGAGTCCCTGTCCCCAAAGTGTCCGAGTAACGTGGTGGATAATACGGAATCACAGGGAGGCTGGAGTGATACAGGATGCGAGACTGTCTCCATCTGTAGATTTTCACTGATATAATAACCACTAAACACGTGATGAAGAGGAAGGAAACTACAGCCAGAGCCAACACTAAGTAAAAAGTCAGGTTGTCGTTGTACTCCTTGTCGTGTGTAAAGTCAGTGAACTCCGACAGCACTTCAGGGAAGCTGTCCGCCACCGCCACGTTAACAATGACTGTAGCTGAACGAGAGGGCTGCCCGTTGTCCTCCACTATAACAGTCAGTCTTTGTTTCACAGCATCTTTATCAGTGACTTGGCGGACAGTTCTTATTTCTCCATTCTGTAAGCCCACTTCAAACAGCGCCCTGTCTGCGGCTTTCTGCAGTTTATAGGAGAGCCAGGCATTCTGTCCAGAGTCCACATCAACAGCCACCACTTTAGTGACCAGATAGCCCACATCTGCTGAACGAGGCACCATTTCAGCCACCAGAGAGCCACCAGTCTGGACTGGGTACAGAACCTGAGGCGGGTTGTCGTTCTGGTCCTGGATCATTATTTTCACAGTCGCATTGCTGCTGAGTGGAGGGGAGCCTCCATCCTGCGCTTTGACGCGGAAGTGGAAGTCTTTGATCTGCTCGTAGTCAAAAGAGCGCACTGCATGGATGACTCCACTATCAGCACTAACGGACACATATGAGGAGACTGGCACTCCGTTAACAGAGGAGCCCTCCAGTATGTAAGAAACACGGGCATTCTGGTTCCAGTCAGCGTCTCTGGCTTTCACTGTGAATATAGAGAGGCCTGGTGTGTTGTTTTCTACAATGTAGGCCTCATATGAGCTCCTCTCAAAGACAGGCGCGTTGTCATTCACATCAGAGATCTGTAAGGTGAGAGTGACGCTGCTGGAGAGGGAGGGCACTCCCTCATCAGAGCAGGTCACAGTTATATTATACTCAGAGGCTGTCTCTCTGTCTAAATCACTGTCTGTCACTAAACTATAGAAACTATTTGATGTCGATTTTATAGTCAAAGGGGTGTTATCGTTGATAAAACAGTGAACTTTACCGTTTTCTTTTGAATCTGGGTCTTGAACGTTCATCATTGCTACAACAGTGTTCAGTTTAGAGTGTTCAGATATCATGTTTGATTTTGACATTATATTAATCGTTGGTTTGTTGTCGTTCATATCCACCACTTCAACTATGACTTTACATGAATCTGTAAGTCCACCATCATCACGTGCACGTATGTTAATATGGTAATTCCGTGCATTTTCATAATCAATAATTCCAATCAATCTAATTTCACCGCTGTCTTCATTTATCTGAAACAGTGCATGGGCTTGATCTAAACTGTTTGTAATTGAATATTTTATTCTACCATTCGTTCCATAATCTGCATCTGACGCAGTAACGCTGGTGACAACCGTCCCTTCTGGGGCATTTTCAAAAACAGTGGCTGTGTAGGTTGTCTGTGTAAAAACAGGCGCATTATCATTGGCATCTAACACCGTGATGAAAATCCGAATTGTTCCTGACATTTGCGGGTCTCCTCCATCAAAAGCTGTTAAAACTAAAGATATCAACTCTTCCTTTTCTCTGTCGAGAGGCTTCTGTAAAACCATTTCAGCTTTTTCTGTTCCATCACCCTGACTGTCTCGTTTCAGTACAAAATTATCGGTAGGTTTAAGCTCGTATTTCTGAAGACCGTTTTTACCGACATCAAGATCTATTGCTCTATCCAATACAAATTTTGCTCCAATTACAGCAGATTCGCTGATTTTAAAACTGACTTCATTTTCTTCAAAGGTTGGAGGATTGTCATTTATATCTGTAATCTCCACTGTGATACTGTAGAACTCCATAGGGTTCTCCAAAATGATCTGAAAATGTAAAGCACAAGGCGTAGTCTGTCTGCAAATCGCTTCTCTGTCTATTCTGTCTTTGATAAGGAGCACTCCTCGTTCTTTATTTAGTTCGATGTATCCCACACTGTCTCCTGTATAAACGCGAGCTTTTCCTGATTTCAGCCGTTTTAAATCTAAACCCAAATCCTGAGCAATATTACCGACTAAAGAGCCACTCGGCATTTCCTCAGGGATAGAGTAGCTGACTTGGCCGAGCACTGAACTGAGATGAAGGACCAAGGAAAACAACAGTACTTGCCGTCTCATTGTCCTGTCCGACATTTTCCTCGCGAAATTTAATAGGACGAATTATGTTCCACGATGACCGGATATTTATGGTCCATTACATTTTATGAAAAAACTAGCACAAAGGGTCAATCCATAATCGTCCACATCGGTGAAAAAAGGGTTTGTGGACTCTCGTCGTTTAAATGTACGCCGACGTTGTAAGCCTGTGTCTGTCTTTCTCTCTGTGATATCATCATGATGGGGAGGTTTCTCTTTAAAGCTACCGTGAAACATCAACACACTGGCCAACAGCGGCCCTAAGAGTACATAGCAATGAACTACAGAAAATGCCAGGAGAAAAAACATTGTACACGAGAGAATACAGTTTATACTGTATATGTACCAGGAAAAAGGGTCAATCAAATAGTTGATAAAACACATGCAAAACTGGATAATGGATGGCTTACTTGATACTTTGGTTAAAAACGTTATTCATACAGTAATTTTAATATATGGAGGAAGAATTAAATTCTAATAATAATTAGTACCCCGGACATATAATAGTCAAATATTTGGGAACCCTTACATGTTACGTAAAATTTTGCATGTTACGATATATGTATATATAGAGAGGTAGATAGATAGAGGCTACTAGTCTGACTGTAGCTCATGTACCATAATCAGCAGAACGATTAAACACATTGTTAATCACAAAAATCTATATTTATATAAGTAACAGTCTATCAAACCATGCATCATGTAACGACCTCAGAAAAATACTGACCCGCACCCTAACCCTCCTGCAAACACAAACACACGCGCCATTGGCAACAGCATCACGTACTTCAAACAAAACAATAGAAAAAAAGTCCAGGGCAACACCACTGCCTCTGTCCATGGTGCTGATTGCAGAATAGTAATAAATGGCGCCTGGTAAGGAATTTATCAGTCACAGGGAACATGCTAAAACCTTACAACTGAAATTACCCCATATGACCAACCTCTAGATGAGAGTCTGGCTCATCCAGGATGCTCTTTTCACTCTGTATCCGCTGCATCGTCCCTGTAGAACTGGGGTCCATTATCAGCACGTTCTGACTACCAGCTCTGCCGAACTTACTGTCACTCTTTCTGGAGTCAGTCGTCCTGCACACCTCGTAATTGTACACGTGTTGGAGAGTCCCTGTCCCCAAAGTGTCCGAGTAACGTGGTGGATAATACGGAATCACAGGGAGGCTGGAGTGATACAGGATGCGAGACTGTCTCCATCTGTAGATTTTCACTGATATAATAACCACTAAACACGTGATGAAGAGGAAGGAAACTACAGCCAGAGCCAACACTAAGTAAAAAGTCAGGTTGTCGTTGTACTCCTTGTCGTGTGTAAAGTCAGTGAACTCCGACAGCACTTCAGGGAAGCTGTCCGCCACCGCCACGTTAACAATGACTGTAGCTGAACGAGAGGGCTGCCCGTTGTCCTCCACTATAACAGTCAGTCTTTGTTTCACAGCATCTTTATCAGTGACTTGGCGGACAGTTCTTATTTCTCCATTCTGTAAGCCCACTTCAAACAGCGCCCTGTCTGCGGCTTTCTGCAGTTTATAGGAGAGCCAGGCATTCTGTCCAGAGTCCACATCAACAGCCACCACTTTAGTGACCAGATAGCCCACATCTGCTGAACGAGGCACCATTTCAGCCACCAGAGAGCCACCAGTCTGGACTGGGTACAGAACCTGAGGCGGGTTGTCGTTCTGGTCCTGGATCATTATTTTCACAGTCACATTGCTGCTGAGTGGAGGGGAGCCTCCATCCTGCGCTTTGACGCGGAAGTGGAAGTCTTTGATCTGCTCGTAGTCAAAAGAGCGCACTGCATGGATGACTCCACTATCAGCACTAACGGACACATATGAGGAGACTGGCACTCCGTTAACAGAGGAGCCCTCCAGTATGTAAGAAACACGGGCATTCTGGTTCCAGTCAGCGTCTCTGGCTTTCACTGTGAATATAGAGAGGCCTGGTGTGTTGTTTTCTACAATGTAGGCCTCATATGAGCTCCTCTCAAAGACAGGCGCGTTGTCATTCACATCGGAGATCTGTAAGGTGAGAGTGACGCTGCTGGAGAGGGAGGGCACTCCCTCATCAGAGCAGGTCACAGTTATATTAAATTGAGTAGCGGTCTCCCTGTCTAAAGCGATCTCTGTAACTAAAGTATAAAATCCATTCAATGTAGATTGTATTTTGAAGGGAATGTTACCGTCTATATTGCACTCCACCTTTCCATTATTCTCTGAATCTGGATCCTTAACACTTAACATAGCTATAACAGTGTTTGGAGGTGAGTCCTCTAATATGGATTCTGATTTAGACACAACGTTTATGTGAGGACTATTATCATTTGTGTCAATAACATCAACTATTACTTTAGTGGAATCAGAGAGTCCCCCGCTATCTACAACTTCAATATCGATTTGATAAATATTCGCCTTTTCATAATCAATTTCACCGATTAGCATAATTTCACCAGTTTTCGAATTAATCTTAAACATTTCAGATAAAAGACGTTTGCTGGTAGATAACAGATATGATACTTCTCCGTTCAGGCCGATGTCTTTATCAGATGCACTTACAGTCGTTACGCTGGTGCCTTTGGAAGAATTTTCTAGTATTTTTGCTCTATACAGCGGTTTAGCGAATGTAGGTGCGTTGTCATTCACATCTAATACACTGACAAATATCTGCATTGTCCCTGACATCTGCGGCTCTCCTCCATCTACAGCAGTTAATAGCAGTGAAATGTATTCCTGCTTCTCTCGATCTAGAGGCTTCTGTAAAACCATATCTACCTTTTTACTTCCGTCTGCCTGATTTTCTAGTTTTAATACAAAGTTAGCAGTTGGAGTAAGTGAGTATCGCTGTAAGCCATTCATCCCAATGTCGGAATCGATAGCTTTCTCTAATACGAATTTCGATCCTATCACAGCGGACTCGCTAATTTCAAAGCGTTTTTCTGCATTTGTAAAACTCGGAGTATTATCGTTTATGTCGGTAATCTCCACTGTTACACGAAACAATTCCATTGGACTTTCCAGAATTATCTGGAAATGTAAAGCACAAGGCGTCGTCTCTCCACATAAAGCCTCTCTGTCGATCCTCTCTTGGATAAGGAGGACTCCCCTTTCTTTATTCAGCCCGATGTATTCTACACTGCCTCCTGTATAGACCCGAGCTTTACCTGATTTGAGCCTTTTAAGATCTAAACCTAAATCATGCGCTATGTTACCAACTACGGAGCCTTTCGGCATTTCTTCAGGAATGGAATAGCTGACCTGACCGAGCACGTAGCTGAGAGAGAGGACCGAGAGAAACAACAGTACTTGCCGTCTCATTGTTCTAGCAGAAGTCGTTTCCTGCACCGCTAAAACAAAAGCATTCCCAATGCAGTCAATGCGAAGGTAGATAACAAAAAGAAAAAAAAATCGTCCGCAATCCAACTAAAGGAAGCAAAATAATATATATCCAGTTACACCATTCCTCGCAGTGCTTCTTATGAGCGGAGACTGTGTATTCTCTCTTTCTCTGATTATGTCCAATGTATCGACTCGAAGGGGCAGGACACATACAGAAAAAAATAACATCTAGTTAAATTGCAACACGCTTGCCAACAGCGACCCTTTGAGTTGAAAATACAAATTACAACAAATAATATCAAAGAGAAGCAATCTAGTGCAAAGTCACACAGGGAATCAAACGAAACTCAAATCAGAGAAAATTTGGCCATTAATTTAGCATACTGATATTTCCCAAAATATATACTTTTATAATATTGTACTTACTTAAGTGGTTTAGTAACATATTTGAACAATGTAATTACAAAAGCAGAGTATTTGAATTGTAGTCTATGTGAATAGAAGGTATGAAGCCAAGACTAACAATAAAAACACAACAGTGTCGCTGTCCATGGTGCTGAATGATAGCGTATTATAAACTTCTCAGGCATTCATAGATGGTCTTTTTCGGACTGCTGGTGAAAACAACTGCTTTATGAAATGAATACACCAGTACCATGACTATGATTTGCATAACCATTTAACATTGTGATTGTTGCAGTATTCTGACCTCTAGAGGAGAGTCTGGCTCATCCAGGATGCTCTTTTCACTCTGTATCCGCTGCATCGTCCCCGTAGAACTGGGGTCCATTATCAGCACGTTCTGACTACCAGCTCTGCCGAACTTACTGTCACTCTTTCTGGAGTCAGTCGTCCTGCACACCTCGTAATTGTACACGTGTTGGAGAGTCCCTGTCCCCAAAGTGTCCGAGTAACGTGGTGGATAATACGGAATCACAGGGAGGCTGGAGTGATACAGGATGCGAGACTGTCTCCATCTGTAGATTTTCACTGATATAATAACCACTAAACACGTGATGAACAGGAAGGAAACTACAGCCAGAGCCAACACTAAGTAAAAAGTCAGGTTGTCGTTGTACTCCTTGTCGTGTGTAAAGTCAGTGAACTCCGACAGCACTTCAGGGAAGCTGTCCGCCACCGCCACGTTAACAATGACTGTAGCTGAACGAGAGGGCTGCCCGTTGTCCTCCACTATAACAGTCAGTCTTTGTTTCACAGCATCTTTATCAGTGACTTGGCGGACAGTTCTTATTTCTCCATTCTGTAAGCCCACTTCAAACAGCGCCCTGTCTGCGGCTTTCTGCAGTTTATAGGAGAGCCAGGCATTCTGTCCAGAGTCCACATCAACAGCCACCACTTTAGTGACCAGATAGCCCACATCTGCTGAACGAGGCACCATTTCAGCCACCAGAGAGCCACCAGTCTGGACTGGGTACAGAACCTGAGGCGGGTTGTCGTTCTGGTCCTGGATCATTATTTTCACAGTCGCATTGCTGCTGAGTGGAGGGGAGCCTCCATCCTGCGCTTTGACGCGGACGTGGAAATCTTTGATCTGCTCGTAGTCAAAAGAGCGCACTGCATGGATGACTCCACTATCAGCACTAACGGACACATATGAGGAGACTGGCACTCCGTTAACAGAGGAGTCCTCCAGTATGTAAGAAACACGGGCATTCTGGTTCCAGTCAGCGTCTCTGGCTTTCACTGTGAATATAGAGAGGCCTGGTGTGTTGTTTTCTACAATGTAGGCCTCATATGAGCTCCTCTCAAAGACAGGCGCGTTGTCATTCACATCAGAGATCTGTAAGGTGAGAGTGACGCTGCTGGAGAGGGAGGGCACTCCCTCATCGGAGCAGGTCACAGTTATATTATACTCAGAGTTTTTCTCTCTGTCTAAATCACTGTCTGTCACAAGGCTGAAGAATTTCTTCGACGTTGTTTTCATCAGAAATGGCATGTGTTCTTCGATATTACATGCGACTTTGCCATTTTCACCAGAGTCAGGATCTTCAACATTAAATATAGTTACCACAGTTCCTGGCCTAGAATTTTCTGATATTGAATTAGTCTTAGACATGATATTAATAGACGGATGATTATCGTTCGTATCGGTCACTTCAACAATAATCTTACACGAATCTGTTAGTCCTCCATCATCACTAGCTTGTACGTGTATTTCATAGTGCTGGGCTTTTTCATAATCCAGGTTTCCAGCTAAAGCTACCACACCATTTTCTTCGTCGATTTGAAACATAATAGGGACATCATCCAACGTGTTTGTTATTGAATATGACACTTTTCCATTTGAACCTTGATCTGCATCTACAGCACTAACGGTACTCAAAACTGTGCCCTTCGGAGCAGTCTCCATTATAGTAACCTTATATACTTCCTGCGTAAATACTGGGGCATTGTCATTAACGTCTAGCACTGAAATTTCTACTCGCATTGTTCCCGACAGCTGAGGATCACCACCATCAATTGCTGTGAGAGTTAAAGAGAGGTGCTCCTGCGCCTCTCTGTCCAGATGTTTTTGCAAAACCATCTCCACCTTTTTACTCCCATCTTGCTGATTTTGGAGTTTTAGATGAAAGTTGTCTGTCGGTTTTAGCGCATAACTCTGCAGTCCGTTCACACCGACATCTAGATCCATAGCTCTTTCTAGCACAAATTTTGCTCCAATCACAGCCGACTCACTAATCCTAAATTTCATCTCATCCTTTTTGAAGCTGGGTGCATTATCGTTAATGTCATTAATTTCGACTGTAACTGTGTAGAATTCAATCGGGTCTTCCAGTGTAATTTGAAGATGTAGAGCACAAGGTGTTGTCTGTCCACAGAGCGCCTCTCTGTCGATTCTTTCTTTCACAAGCAGGGCTCCCCTGTCTTTATTCAGCTCGATGTATTCTGCATTGTCCCCTGTATATATGCGAGCTTTACCTGACTTCAATCTTTTCACGTCTAAGCCTAAATCCTGCGCTATATTACCAACTAGAGAGCCTTTTGACATTTCCTCGGGAATAGAGTAGGTGACCTGCCCGAACACTGAGCTGAGGGAAAACACCGAGAAAAACAACAGTACTTGCCGTTTCATTGTTCTGTCCGAGATTTTATCTTCGACAAATACAGCAGATGTAAAGAAATAATCCAAAGCGTTAAGGTCCCTCTATTACAAAGTGATCCAGAGGAAGATTGATTGTCTTCGTGTTTCTAAAAATAAATGAATCGCAGCGCGAATATCTCCCGGTCTCTTCGACGACGCTCATGTGCTGTATGTGTGTCTCTTTCTCTGTTTAATGTAACAAATGATGTGGATAGGCTCTACATTGGCCAACAGCGGCCCTGAGAGTCCAAACACTTGCACTGCAGAAAAGCACACTATGGAGAAGGAATATGAAGAAATCTATACGACTTTCAGTCATTACAAAATGAATCTAACAACGCCTTAGTTTTGAAGAAATAAAATAATATGTAACTTCTCAATTAATAGGTATTATGTAACAAATACATTGGGAGTTCAGTTGTTAAGTATATAGTTTCTTCAATAAAGAATGTAGTAATTTTAGAACAAAGAATAAATGGGTCTTGTGTAGTTGATCACAAACAGTTAAATCCTTAAATATTATCTCTCAAATAAATGCTAACTTAATAGTCCCTTTTTAATAGACGACAGAGATCAAATTCTTTTCTGAAGTAATTGTTCTGTTATAAAGAAATTAGAGAAAACATTATCATCGAATGTTGGTAAATTATTTACATTATCTGTAATTAATGACCTTCATCGCTGCTCTGATGATAAACTGACCACTGGGAAGAAACATCCTACAGGCTATACTTCAGCAGCTCATTCAACTTATTTTCCAGCTGGAACTCTTTCTTGGTAATTACAGTCTAGTCAGCAATGACCAGTACCAAGATGATACTTTAGGAAACTGAAAATATTCACCTGAACTTGTTGTTTGCTACAGAGATGGAGCATAAGATGACTCATCACCACATATGCAGCTTGGAACCATTACTCCCTCATTTCCATTTGATTTATATCCACCTATGGGTTACACCTGAAATTTAAACTGACACTATAATATACATTTACTGACTAGTTTCTATTTATTCTCCACTGACTTGAACTGAAATTCAAAGTCACTTACATTCCACATTTTCTTTTAGACTATTTTGTTTACTTCCCACAGCTCTGTCCAAAAAAGTAGTTCTTTGGATCAAGTTGGAGCAGGAATTCAGACTGCGTGACTTATTACGCTTCACTGAGACATATGTAGATACTGCAAGGCAGGACAGCTAGCTGGACTGTAATAAGAGCAGATCCCAACAAGGTAACTATAAATCTATTGCCGTGGGTGTGTCTTTGCTGATGACTAATAGGTGATCAACAAGAGGTGGATAATGCAGACAACATGCATAGCAAGGATGATGGTAGTACTAATGCTAGTAGGTGTTTCTGGTGCTAATAAGATGGACACCGAAGAGCTCATTGCAGACAATTTCAGTAATGAACCTAGAAGATCAGTGGATCTTCCAATGTCTGTCCTGAGTAACTTTAACACTCACACCTCAGTGATTCCCACACGATTTAACAGTATTCTATTTAGATTATTTACCTAACAAAATATAGAGAAGCGATGAAAGGAGAGAAATCAACTGTAACGACAACTGAAATATAGAATAGTAAAGCAGGGAACAACCACACTGACTTTTAACTGATGTGGCATTGCACAAGAGTAAAAAAAAAACTCCCCAAACAAACTATGTCTTCTTGTCCACCCAGTCTTTAGCAACAAAACAGAGTATTCCCTAGTAATATGCCATGGGATGATAAGAACATAAAAATGTACAATGATGGAAAGAAATGCTAAAAATATACATTAAAAGACATGGTAGAACAACTTTCTGGAAAGACACACTGTAAATATGTGTCATGGAGTGATTGGGCACAATTCTTCACCTGTTACAGTGGTGTGTCTTTTGCAGTGTCCCTCTATGGATAGCGCTGTCCATGACAATGATGCTGAATGCACAACAATATTAACCAATAGGACGCATAGTTTGAATTACAGAGGAAGTAAGAATGTTGCAGCTTTAAAGAAGGCTAAAGTAAGATTGCGTTTTTGTAAAAACTTATGATACTTATTCAACAGGAAATAGATTTTCAGATGGACAAGTCATATTTGCCCTTATCAAATACTATACTTACATCCACAAAGGTGGAAATAGCTGATAAAGATGTACACAACAAAAACAGCTCATAAATTGATCTAGTCAATCTTTGAATTTACCAAAAGTCCAGAATCAAAAATTATTTTACAAATCAAATGACCTAGAAGGCAGATGACATTTCCTTAAATTAGACTACTCGAACAAAAACCATTTGTCGTCTATAAATCTGTAATCTATAAATTATAGGTGCCAGTACAGGCAGTTGACCAGCAGACCTTGTGTCGCTTTTGGTGATCCCAGCATTCTTAAACACAGTGTTTAAAGTGTTTTGTGTGCTAATCAACTAAAAAGGGTCTTAACACAGCGCTTTCAGCTTTCAATCAATAGTTGCACTCCATTGCATAGCGATGAAAGCTAATAGCAAAGTTGCAGTTTAAAGTTGCAGATTTCAAATGCTAAAATGACTTCTAATCTGTTGGCTTAAAATCCATAAAATCCATTCACTCTAAAAGTGTGCACAGTAGACACATTACAGCATTATGTGTCTGTTACAGAGTCACTACATTTGCGAACTTCAGATAACAGTTAAAAACTAGCTGCAGAAAGCATCAATAAATGACAAATATGTAATCACATAATACAGTATATGCAGATATGGCAGCAAGCCAGTAGGAACAAATGTGATAATAAATGAATGCACACTTTAAATCATGTATGTGAGCATGGCAGATCATCTATATGTACTGTCACCACTGCAACAAACTACTCAAATACTCACTGTAACCTACTTGGTGTTCTGCCAAAGGACATGTCAGCCAAAAAACACATTGTGTCTGTCATTCTGTAATATTTGAAATAACAGTTCATCCTCTGAATTTCCGATTAAATGATAACCATAAAAACCAAAAAAGGCTGATACTGGACAGTTCTGTAAAATCCTGGATTACATTCAACTGCAATATTTTTTTAGCATGAATTGCTGTTCTTTTAGTGACTACTCCAAAGTGTTCCTACAGTTTTCACACACCTAAAGTATGATTAAGGTTGGCATTGTATGGCTGAGGTTAAAAAGGACCAAAACTTAAAAGTTTCTGAAATTTTCACTAAAGACAACTAAGTACAGATTTTGTAAAACAATTCCAACATGAAGTAGTGGATATTAAAGGTGTCTTTATAAAATGATTAAGAAAGGTAGGTTGTAAAGATGAAAAACTGGCTAAAGAAAAAAAGATAAGTGCATTATATTATGATTCCGAGCTTCCCAAGAGCCCCAAGTTTAGTGAGCAACATAATGAATAGATAGAAAAAAGTGCTGTAACTAAAGGTGCAATGCAACACTTTGCGCAAAGCATACTCCATGAGACTAACCTCTAGAGGAGAGTCTGGTTCATCCAGGATGCTCTTTTCACTCTGTATCCGCTGCATCGTCCCTGTAGAACTGGGGTCCATTATCAGCACGTTCTGACTACCAGCTCTGCCGAACTTACTGTCACTCTTTCTGGAGTCAGTCGTCCTGCACACCTCGTAATTGTACACGTGTTGGAGAGTCCCTGTCCCCAAAGTGTCCGAGTAACGTGGTGGATAATACGGAATCACAGGGAGGCTGGAGTGATACAGGATGCGAGACTGTCTCCATCTGTAGATTTTCACTGATATAATAACCACTAAACACGTGATGAACAGGAAGGAAACTACAGCCAGAGCCAACACTAAGTAAAAGTCAGGTTGTCGTTGTACTCCTTGTCGTGTGTAAAGTCAGTGAACTCCGACAGCACTTCAGGGAAGCTGTCCGCCACCGCCACGTTAACAATGACTGTAGCTGAACGAGAGGGCTGCCCGTTGTCCTCCACTATAACAGTCAGTCTTTGTTTCACAGCATCTTTATCAGTGACTTGGCGGACAGTTCTTATTTCTCCATTCTGTAAGCCCACTTCAAACAGCGCCCTGTCTGCGGCTTTCTGCAGTTTATAGGAGAGCCAGGCATTCTGTCCAGAGTCCACATCAACAGCCACCACTTTAGTGACCAGATAGCCCACATCTGCTGAACGAGGCACCATTTCAGCCACCAGAGAGCCACCAGTCTGGACTGGGTACAGAACCTGAGGCGGGTTGTCGTTCTGGTCCTGGATCATTATTTTCACAGTCACATTGCTGCTGAGTGGGGGGAGCCTCCATCCTGCGCTTTGACGCGGACGTGGAAGTCTTTGATCTGCTCGTAGTCAAAAGAGCGCACTGCATGGATGACTCCACTATCAGCACTAACGGACACATATGAGGAGACTGGCACTCCGTTAACAGAGGAGTCCTCCAGTATGTAAGAAACACGGGCATTCTGGTTCCAGTCAGCGTCTCTGGCTTTCACTGTGAATATAGAGAGGCCTGGTGTGTTGTTTTCTACAATGTAGGCCTCATATGAGCTACTCTCAAAGACGGGCGCGTTGTCATTCACATCGGAGATCTGTAAGGTGAGAGTGACGCTGCTGGAGAGGGAGGGCACTCCCTCATCAGAGCAGGTCACAGTTATATTATACTCAGAGGCTGTCTCTCTGTCTAAATCACTGTCTGTTACTAAGCTATAGAAATCATTTGAAGAAGTTGTAATAGTAAATGGTATGTTGCCATTTATTCTGCAGTTCACTTGACCATTGTTACTTGAATCTGGGTCAAGGACACTGAACATAACTATAACTGTATTTTTGGGAGAGTCTTCGGGGATTGTATCAGATTTGGAAAGTACACTGATAACAGGCTTATTATCATTAATATCAATAACATCAACAATAATCTTACTGAAATCAGAAAGACCACCACTGTCTTTAGCCTCAATATCAATTTGGTAATGCTTGGCTTTTTCAAAGTCAACTTCACCATCTAATATTACTTCACCGTTTTCATTGATTGAAAAAATATCAGACACACTGTCCATAGTGGTCGACACTGAATAAGAAACTTCCCCGTTTGTTCCTTTATCTGCATCAGAAGCACTCACTCTTGTCAATGTTGTTCCTTTCTGAGAGTTTTCCGCTATGGCTGCCTTGTAAACCGACTGCATAAAAACAGGAGCATTGTCGTTTGCATCGAGCACGGTCACATAAATCTTTACTGTACCAGACATCTGAGGTTCCCCTCCATCTACAGCTGTTAACAATAATGATATTTGCTCCTCTTTCTCTCGATCTAACGGCTTGTGTAAGACCATTTCGACCTTTTTATTTCCATCTGCATGACTTTGTATTTTCAATACAAAATTATCTGTAGGTTTCAAGCTGTAATTTTTCAGGCCATTTACGCCAATGTCTGCATCAACCGCTCTGTCAAACACAAATTTAGATCCTGTAACTGCGGATTCGCTAATTTCAAAACGTTTCTCGTCATTTTTAAAACTGGGACTGTTATCGTTGATGTCGGTTATCTCTACTGTTATTCGAAAAAGCTCCATTGGGTTATCTAGAATAATCTGCAAATGTAAAGCACAAGGCGTCGTCTGTCTGCAGAGCGACTCTCTGTCTATTCTCTCTTTCACGAGGAGGACTCCTCTTTCTCTACTCAACTCGATGTATTCTGCACTGTCGCCCGTAAATATACGGGCTTTACCTGACTTTAGTCTTTTCACATCTAAACCTAAATCCCGTGCTATATTGCCCACTACAGAACCCTTCGCCATTTCCTCAGGAATAGAGTAGCTGACTTGACCGAGAACTGAACCGAGAGAGAAGATCAGGATGAAAAATGTTACTTGCCGTCTCATTGTTCTATCCACAGTTTACGTCACGCCACAAAAAAGGTGTTAAAATCGGTTTCACAAAAAATATCACAACGTGAAAAGTAATAGATAAAGGAATATCGATGCAATCCACAAATTGTGAAGAACAGTGTATCAGCTCAGTGTGTCCATCTACGGGGTAATCTGTCCGTGAACGGTGCTTTCTCCCTTGTTGTTTCTCTGAAATAACGATATGACATGGGAGGATCTGCTTCAAATCCTCTCTTCATCTGCAACACGTTGACCAACAGCGGCCCATGGAGTTCAAAAAGTGAAATTGCAAGAAAAGTAAACCTAATATCAGTTTACATTGTTCAGAAATGCGCATTACTGGTATAATCAAAAACAAAATTAAAAACTAAGCATAAAAAGGGGGCGCCGTCCACCCAAATATCACAAAAAGATAAATGGCATTTATGACCAAAAATACTACCTATAACACTAAGTCAGAGTGACCCACACAACTGAAAGCATATCATTACAAGTTTATGAAAGGAAATAAGAGAGAGAAAGTGGAAGCGGGTTACAAAGTACTGCCTCTGTCCGAGGTGCTGTAATGCTGTTGTCAGCGAGCAAACAGATATTTAAACATGCAGCTTTGACATAAGCGGAACATTTCTAACCTCTAGAGGAGAGTCTGGCTCATCCAGGATGCTCTTTTCACTCTGTATCCGCTGCATCGTCCCTGTAGAACTGGGGTCCATTATCAGCACGTTCTGACTACCAGCTCTGCCGAACTTACTGTCACTCTTTCTGGAGTCAGTCGTCCTGCACACCTCGTAATTGTACACGTGTTGGAGAGTCCCTGTCCCCAAAGTGTCCGAGTAACGTGGTGGATAATACGGAATCACAGGGAGACTGGAGTGATACAGGATGCGAGACTGTCTCCATCTGTAGATTTTCACTGATATAATAACCACTAAACACGTGATGAAGAGGAAGGAAACTACAGCCAGAGCCAACACTAAGTAAAAAGTCAGGTTGTCGTTGTACTCCTTGTCGTGTGTAAAGTCAGTGAACTCCGACAGCACTTCAGGGAAGCTGTCCGCCACCGCCACGTTAACAATGACTGTAGCTGAACGAGAGGGCTGCCCGTTGTCCTCCACTATAACAGTCAGTCTTTGTTTCACAGCATCTTTATCAGTGACTTGGCGGACAGTTCTTATTTCTCCATTCTGTAAGCCCACTTCAAACAGCGCCCTGTCTGCGGCTTTCTGCAGTTTATAGGAGAGCCAGGCATTCTGTCCAGAGTCCACATCAACAGCCACCACTTTAGTGACCAGATAGCCCACATCTGCTGAACGAGGCACCATTTCAGCCACCAGAGAGCCACCAGTCTGGACTGGGTACAGAACCTGAGGCGGGTTGTCGTTCTGGTCCTGGATCATTATTTTCACAGTCACATTGCTGCTGAGTGGAGGGGCCTCCATCCTGCGCTTTGACGCGGACGTGGAAGTCTTTGATCTGCTCGTAGTCAAAAGAGCGCACTGCATGG
Organism: Siniperca chuatsi; assembly: GCF_020085105.1. Classification (NCBI taxonomy): domain Eukaryota; kingdom Metazoa; phylum Chordata; class Actinopteri; order Centrarchiformes; family Sinipercidae; genus Siniperca; species Siniperca chuatsi. Next base: position 15,863,765 of record NC_058049.1, read on the forward strand.
ATGACTCCACTATCAGCACTAACGGACACATATGAGGAGACTGGCACTCCGTTAACAGAGGAGTCCTCCAGTATGTAAGAAACACGGGCATTCTGGTTCCAGTCAGCGTCTCTGGCTTTCACTGTGAATATAGAGAGGCCTGGTGTGTTGTTTTCTACAATGTAGGCCTCATATGAGCTACTCTCAAAGACGGGCGCGTTGTCATTCACATCGGAGATCTGTAAGGTGAGAGTGACGCTGCTGGAGAGGGAGGGCACTCCCTCATCAGAGCAGGTCACAGTTATATTATACTCAGAGGCTGTCTCTCTGTCTAAATCACTGTCTGTTACTAAGCTATAGAAATCATTTGAAGAAGTTGTAATAGTAAATGGTATGTTGCCATTTATTCTGCAGTTCACTTGACCATTGTTACTTGAATCTGGGTCAAGGACACTGAACATAACTATAACTGTATTTTGGGGAGAGTCTTCGGGGATTGTATCAGATTTGGAAAGTACACTGATAACAGGCTTATTATCATTAATATCAATAACATCAACAATAATCTTACTGAAATCAGAAAGACCACCACTGTCTTTAGCCTCAATATCAATTTGGTAATGCTTGGCTTTTTCAAAGTCAACTTCACCATCTAATATTACTTCACCGTTTTCATTGATTGAAAAAATATCAGACACACTGTCCATAGTGGTCGACACTGAATAAGAAACTTCCCCGTTTGTTCCTTTATCTGCATCAGAAGCACTCACTCTTGTCAATGTTGTTCCTTTCTGAGAGTTTTCCGCTATGGCTGCCTTGTAAACCGACTGCATAAAAACAGGAGCATTGTCGTTTGCATCGAGCACGGTCACATAAATCTTTACTGTACCAGACATCTGAGGTTCCCCTCCATCTACAGCTGTTAACAATAATGATATTTGCTCCTCTTTCTCTCGATCTAACGGCTTGTGTAAGACCATTTCGACCTTTTTATTTCCATCTGCATGACTTTGTATTTTCAATACAAAATTATCTGTAGGTTTCAAGCTGTAATTTTTCAGGCCATTTACGCCAATGTCTGCATCAACCGCTCTGTCAAACACAAATTTAGATCCTGTAACTGCGGATTCGCTAATTTCAAAACGTTTTCGTCATTTTTAAAACTGGGACTGTTATCGTTGATGTCGGTTATCTCTACTGTTATTCGAAAAAGCTCCATTGGGTTATCTAGAATAATCTGCAAATGTAAAGCACAAGGCGTCGTCTGTCTGCAGAGCGACTCTCTGTCTATTCTCTCTTTCACGAGGAGGACTCCTCTTTCTCTACTCAACTCGATGTATTCTGCACTGTCGCCCGTAAATATACGGGCTTTACCTGACTTTAGTCTTTTCACATCTAAACCTAAATCCCGTGCTATATTGCCCACTACAGAACCCTTCGCCATTTCCTCAGGAATAGAGTAGCTGACTTGACCGAGAACTGAACCGAGAGAGAAGATCAGGATGAAAAATGTTACTTGCCGTCTCATTGTTCTATCCACAGTTTACGTCACGCCACAAAAAAGGTGTTAAAATCGGTTTCACAAAAAATATCACAACGTGAAAAGTAATAGATAAAGGAATATCGATGCAATCCACAAATTGTGAAGAACAGTGTATCAGCTCAGTGTGTCCATCTACGGGTAATCTGTCCGTGAACGGTGCTTTCTCCCTTGTTGTTTCTCTGAAATAACGATATGACATGGGAGGATCTGCTTCAAATCCTCTCTTCATCTGCAACACGTTGACCAACAGCGGCCCATGGAGTTCAAAAAGTGAAATTGCAAGAAAAGTAAACCTAATATCAGTTTACATTGTTCAGAAATGCGCATTACTGGTATAATCAAAAACAAAATTAAAAACTAAGCATAAAAAGGGGGCGCCGTCCACCCAAATATCACAAAAAGATAAATGGCATTTATGACCAAAAATACTACCTATAACACTAAGTCAGAGTGACCCACACAACTGAAAGCATATCATTACAAGTTTATGAAAGGAAATAGAGAGAGAAAGTGGAAGCGGGTTACAAAGTACTGCCTCTGTCCGAGGTGCTGTAATGCTGTTGTCAGCGAGCAAACAGATATTTAAACATGCAGCTTTGACATAAGCGGAACATTTCTAACCTCTAGAGGAGAGTCTGGCTCATCCAGGATGCTCTTTTCACTCTGTATCCGCTGCATCGTCCCTGTAGAACTGGGGTCCATTATCAGCACGTTCTGACTACCAGCTCTGCCGAACTTACTGTCACTCTTTCTGGAGTCAGTCGTCCTGCACACCTCGTAATTGTACACGTGTTGGAGAGTCCCTGTCCCCAAAGTGTCCGAGTAACGTGGTGGATAATACGGAATCACAGGGAGACTGGAGTGATACAGGATGCGAGACTGTCTCCATCTGTAGATTTTCACTGATATAATAACCACTAAACACGTGATGAAGAGGAAGGAAACTACAGCCAGAGCCAACACTAAGTAAAAAGTCAGGTTGTCGTTGTACTCCTTGTCGTGTGTAAAGTCAGTGAACTCCGACAGCACTTCAGGGAAGCTGTCCGCCACCGCCACGTTAACAATGACTGTAGCTGAACGAGAGGGCTGCCCGTTGTCCTCCACTATAACAGTCAGTCTTTGTTTCACAGCATCTTTATCAGTGACTTGGCGGACAGTTCTTATTTCTCCATTCTGTAAGCCCACTTCAAACAGCGCCCTGTCTGCGGCTTTCTGCAGTTTATAGGAGAGCCAGGCATTCTGTCCAGAGTCCACATCAACAGCCACCACTTTAGTGACCAGATAGCCCACATCTGCTGAACGAGGCACCATTTCAGCCACCAGAGAGCCACCAGTCTGGACTGGGTACAGAACCTGAGGCGGGTTGTCGTTCTGGTCCTGGATCATTATTTTCACAGTCACATTGCTGCTGAGTGGAGGGGAGCCTCCATCCTGCGCTTTGACGCGGACGTGGAAGTCTTTGATCTGCTCGTAGTCAAAAGAGCGCACTGCATGGATGACTCCACTATCAGCACTAACGGACACATATGAGGAGACTGGCACTCCGTTAACAGAGGAGTCCTCCAGTATGTAAGAAACACGGGCATTCTGGTTCCAGTCAGCGTCTCTGGCTTTCACTGTGAATATAGAGAGGCCTGGTGTGTTGTTTTCTACAATGTAGGCCTCATATGAGCTACTCTCAAAGACGGGCGCGTTGTCATTCACATCGGAGATCTGTAAGGTGAGAGTGACGCTGCTGGAGAGGGAGGGCACTCCCTCATCAGAGCAGGTCACAGTTATATTATACTCAGAGGCTGTCTCTCTGTCTAAATCACTGTCTGTTACTAAGCTATAGAAATCATTTGAAGAAGTTGTAATAGTAAATGGTATGTTGCCATTTATTCTGCAGTTCACTTGACCATTGTTACTTGAATCTGGGTCAAGGACACTGAACATAACTATAACTGTATTTTGGGAGAGTCTTCGGGATTGTATCAGATTTGGAAAGTACACTGATAACAGGCTTATTATCATTAATATCAATAACATCAACAATAATCTTACTGAAATCAGAAAGACCACCACTGTCTTTAGCCTCAATATCAATTTGGTAATGCTTGGCTTTTTCAAAGTCAACTTCACCATCTAATATTACTTCACCGTTTTCATTGATTGAAAAAATATCAGACACACTGTCCATAGTGGTCGACACTGAATAAGAAACTTCCCCGTTTGTTCCTTTATCTGCATCAGAAGCACTCACTCTTGTCAATGTTGTTCCTTTCTGAGAGTTTTCCGCTATGGCTGCCTTGTAAACCGACTGCATAAAAACAGGAGCATTGTCGTTTGCATCGAGCACGGTCACATAAATCTTTACTGTACCAGACATCTGAGGTTCCCCTCCATCTACAGCTGTTAACAATAATGATATTTGCTCCTCTTTCTCTCGATCTAACGGCTTGTGTAAGACCATTTCGACCTTTTATTTCCATCTGCATGACTTTGTATTTTCAATACAAAATTATCTGTAGGTTTCAAGCTGTAATTTTTCAGGCCATTTACGCCAATGTCTGCATCAACCGCTCTGTCAAACACAAATTTAGATCCTGTAACTGCGGATTCGCTAATTTCAAAACGTTTCTCGTCATTTTTAAAACTGGGACTGTTATCGTTGATGTCGGTTATCTCTACTGTTATTCGAAAAAGCTCCATTGGGTTATCTAGAATAATCTGCAAATGTAAAGCACAAGGCGTCGTCTGTCTGCAGAGCGACTCTCTGTCTATTCTCTCTTTCACGAGGAGGACTCCTCTTTCTCTACTCAACTCGATGTATTCTGCACTGTCGCCCGTAAATATACGGGCTTTACCTGACTTTAGTCTTTTCACATCTAAACCTAAATCCCGTGCTATATTGCCCACTACAGAACCCTTCGCCATTTCCTCAGGAATAGAGTAGCTGACTTGACCGAGAACTGAACCGAGAGAGAAGATCAGGATGAAAAATGTTACTTGCCGTCTCATTGTTCTATCCACAGTTTACGTCACGCCACAAAAAGGTGTTAAAATCGGTTTCACAAAAAATATCACAACGTGAAAAGTAATAGATAAAGGAATATCGATGCAATCCACAAATTGTGAAGAACAGTGTATCAGCTCAGTGTGTCCATCTACGGGGTAATCTGTCCGTGAACGGTGCTTTCTCCCTTGTTGTTTCTCTGAAATAACGATATGACATGGGAGGATCTGCTTCAAATCCTCTCTTCATCTGCAACACGTTGACCAACAGCGGCCCATGGAGTTCAAAAGTGAAATTGCAAGAAAAGTAAACCTAATATCAGTTTACATTGTTCAGAAATGCGCATTACTGGTATAATCAAAAACAAAATTAAAAACTAAGCATAAAAGGGGGCGCCGTCCACCCAAATATCACAAAAGATAAATGGCATTTATGACCAAAAATACTACCTATAACACTAAGTCAGAGTGACCCACACAACTGAAAGCATATCATTACAAGTTTATGAAAGGAAATAGAGAGAGAAAGTGGAAGCGGGTTACAAAGTACTGCCTCTGTCCGAGGTGCTGTAATGCTGTTGTCAGCGAGCAAACAGATATTTAAACATGCAGCTTTGACATAAGCGGAACATTTCTAACCTCTAGAGGAGAGTCTGGCTCATCCAGGATGCTCTTTTCACTCTGTATCCGCTGCATCGTCCCTGTAGAACTGGGGTCCATTATCAGCACGTTCTGACTACCAGCTCTGCCGAACTTACTGTCACTCTTTCTGGAGTCAGTCGTCCTGCACACCTCGTAATTGTACACGTGTTGGAGAGTCCCTGTCCCCAAAGTGTCCGAGTAACGTGGTGGATAATACGGAATCACAGGGAGACTGGAGTGATACAGGATGCGAGACTGTCTCCATCTGTAGATTTTCACTGATATAATAACCACTAAACACGTGATGAAGAGGAAGGAAACTACAGCCAGAGCCAACACTAAGTAAAAAGTCAGGTTGTCGTTGTACTCCTTGTCGTGTGTAAAGTCAGTGAACTCCGACAGCACTTCAGGGAAGCTGTCCGCCACCGCCACGTTAACAATGACTGTAGCTGAACGAGAGGGCTGCCCGTTGTCCTCCACTATAACAGTCAGTCTTTGTTTCACAGCATCTTTATCAGTGACTTGGCGGACAGTTCTTATTTCTCCATTCTGTAAGCCCACTTCAAACAGCGCCCTGTCTGCGGCTTTCTGCAGTTTATAGGAGAGCCAGGCATTCTGTCCAGAGTCCACATCAACAGCCACCACTTTAGTGACCAGATAGCCCACATCTGCTGAACGAGGCACCATTTCAGCCACCAGAGAGCCACCAGTCTGGACTGGGTACAGAACCTGAGGCGGGTTGTCGTTCTGGTCCTGGATCATTATTTTCACAGTCGCATTGCTGCTGAGTGGAGGGGAGCCTCCATCCTGCGCTTTGACGCGGAAGTGGAAGTCTTTGATCTGCTCGTAGTCAAAAGAGCGCACTGCATGGATGACTCCACTATCAGCACTAACAGACACATATGAGGAGACTGGCACTCCGTTAACAGAGGAGTCCTCCAGTATGTAAGAAACACGGGCATTCTGGTTCCAGTCAGCGTCTCTGGCTTTCACCGTGAATATAGAGAGGCCTGGTGTGTTGTTTTCTACAATGTAGGCCTCATATGAGCTCCTCTCAAAGACAGGCGCGTTGTCATTCACATCAGAGATCTGTAAGGTGAGAGTGACGCTGCTGGAGAGGGAGGGCACTCCCTCATCAGAGCAGGTCACAGTTATATTATACTCAGAGGCTGTCTCTCTGTCTAAATCACTGTCTGTCACTAAACTGTGGAAATTATTTGTTGATGTTTTTAAAGTGAAAGGTATATTTTCGTTGATGAAGCATTTTACGTTTCCGTTTTCTCCTGAGTCCTTGTCCTCGATGTTTATCATTGTAACGACTGTATTGAGTTCGGCATCCTCTGATATCACATTTGACTTTGACATTATGTTGATTTCGGGCTTGTTGTCATTCATGTCTTGTACATCCACAAATAATTTGCACGAATCTGTGAGTCCTCCCTCATCACTAGCAAGTACATTTATTTGAAAGTTTCGCGACTCTTCAAAGTCAATGTTTCCAATTAAGGAAACTTCGCCGTTTTCCTCATTTACCTCAAATAATTTCCTGATATCATCTACTGCATTGGTGATTGAATATGTTATTTTGCCGTTAGAGCCTTGATCTGCATCTGCTGCTGTAACAGTGGCAACAACTGTGCCTTTAGGTGAATTTTCAGTAACTGCAGCCTTGTATGTTGGCTGTGTAAAAACGGGGGCATTATCATTGACGTCTAGAACTGTGATGACAATCAGCATTGTTCCTGACATCTGCGGCTCTCCTCCATCTACAGCCGTTAACACAAGAGATATCTGCTCTTGTTTCTCTCTGTCTAAAGGCTTCTGTAGCACCATCTCAACATTTTTATTTCCATCGGCATTATTGTGCAGTTTCAGAGCAAAATTATCTGTTGGTTTTAAATCGTATCTATGAACTCCATTAATTCCAACATCAAGATCCACCGCCCTTTCCAGCATAAATTTTGCTCCACTGATTGCTGACTCGCTAATTTTGAATTTCATTTTACTTTTTTCAAAGGTTGGTGCATTATCATTGATATCCGTGATCTGTACTGTAACAGTGTAAAATTCCATAGGATTCTCCAAAATAATCTGAAAATGCAAAGCACACGGTGTCGTCTGTCTGCAGAGCGCCTCTCTGTCGATTCTCTCTTTAACAAGGAGGACTCCTCTTTCTCTGTTCAGCTCGACGTACTCGTCGCTGTCTCGGGTATAAATTCGAGCTTTACCAGATGCTAGACGTTTGGTTTGTAAACCTAAATCTTGTGCTATATTGCCCACTAAAGAGCCTTTCGCCATTTCCTCCGGAATAGTGTAGCTGACTTGCCCGAACACCGAGCCGAGGGTCAGGAGAGAGATAAACAGCAGTACTTGCCTTGTCATTGTTCTATCCGAATTGTTTTCCTGTGATTCAGTGTGTTTATATCCCATAAAACTGATAGCGATTCCAGGATCAAACGTTAATTTTGCGCATACATAGTCCAAACAAAAGAAAGAAAGTCTCAAGGGTCGACATCATCTTTTCAAATATTCCACAGGACTCGAGTGTCTGCTCTTTCCCGTCGTGCTCTGTCTTTCTGATGTCGATGTTACATGGGAGGTGCTGATACAACCCTACTGTCAGCCGTCGACAGTCTGGTCAACAGCGGCCCTAAGAGTTCACATGATAAAACTGCAGAAATCCAACATAAAAGAATCTCTGCTCAGAAAGACTTAATTTAAAAAATATCTGAAGTTGAATGAAACTGATTATAAATACAGCGGCAATGTGAACATATTCCCAAAACTATTCGGATTAACTTCAAAGATATCATTGGATGTCTTTGCAGTCACTTTAACTAGAGAATGCTGTATTTATAAACTGTGTCATATTTAAAAGAATCAAACCAGCATATCGATTAACACATTTGAAACGATTTAACCAGAAAACTGAATAATGTGCAAACAGATCTCACTATATAAAATGGTAACGCTGAGAAGAGGTAAAGGGAGCGGATAAAGTTAATGTCGCTGTCCGATGTTCTGAAATGGATACATTCTGATTAATGACCGGCATCACCGCACAAGTCCTGTTACAATAACGAGATATATGTGCTAAAATTAACAAACCTTACTGTGACTGATTCCCACAAAAGACATGAATGCCCGCTACGAAGACAAGTATATTAAACACATTATATATTATATTGAAAACTCGTCAGTATGTTCTGTGGTAAAAAGAAAGAAAAAAAGTCGATGTATATGGACAGGGAGCAGTGAAACAATCGGCTGAGCTTTCCTAGATGATATAATGTAAAAAACGACAGTTGTGTATCTGCCTCTGCAACAAGTTAAGTACGAGGAACACAACATCGCTATTAATACATGATATATGTCAAACAACTGAACTTCAGCAAGGAGGTCTAAAAATAGTTTAGGCACTGAATGAATAAAATTTAGAGACGGGAATTAATATAGTAGGCCGACAGAGTAAGGAGAGAGAGTTTAAGACGACATGAAGATGATCCTCTAACCCTTGATGCGCCCCATTATTGCTACAGAAAAACTACGTGATTTAAATTTGAAAATGTCATTGGTAATGGTGTGTAGAAACAATGTTAAAGCAGTCTAACCTCTAGAGGAGAGTCTGGTTCATCCAGGATGCTCTTTTCACTCTGTATCCGCTGCATCGTCCCCGTAGAACTGGGGTCCATTATCAGCACGTTCTGACTACCAGCTCTGCCGAACTTACTGTCACTCTTTCTGGAGTCAGTCGTCCTGCACACCTCGTAATTGTACACGTGTTGGAGAGTCCCTGTACCCAAAGTGTCCGAGTAACGTGGTGGATAATACGGAATCACAGGGAGGCTGGAGTGATACAGGATGCGAGACTGTCTCCATCTGTAGATTTTCACTGATATAATAACCACTAAACACGTGATGAAGAGGAAGGAAACTACAGCCAGAGCCAACACTAAGTAAAAAGTCAGGTTGTCGTTGTACTCCTTGTCGTGTGTAAAGTCAGTGAACTCCGACAGCACTTCAGGGAAGCTGTCCGCCACCGCCACGTTAACAATGACTGTAGCTGAACGAGAGGGCTGCCCGTTGTCCTCCACTATAACAGTCAGTCTTTGTTTCACAGCATCTTTATCAGTGACTTGGCGGACAGTTCTTATTTCTCCATTCTGTAAGCCCACTTCAAACAGCGCCCTGTCTGCGGCTTTCTGCAGTTTATAGGAGAGCCAGGCATTCTGTCCAGAGTCCACATCAACAGCCACCACTTTAGTGACCAGATAGCCCACATCTGCTGAACGAGGCACCATTTCAGCCACCAGAGAGCCACCAGTCTGGACTGGGTACAGAACCTGAGGCGGGTTGTCGTTCTGGTCCTGGATCATTATTTTCACAGTCGCATTGCTGCTGAGTGGAGGGGAGCCTCCATCCTGCGCTTTGACGCGGACGTGGAAGTCTTTGATCTGCTCGTAGTCAAAAGAGCGCACTGCATGGATGACTCCACTATCAGCACTAACGGACACATATGAGGAGACTGGCACTCCGTTAACAGAGGAGTCCTCCAGTATGTAAGAAACACGGGCATTCTGGTTCCAGTCAGCGTCTCTGGCTTTCACCGTGAATATAGAGAGGCCTGGTGTGTTGTTTTCTACAATGTAGGCCTCATATGAGCTCCTCTCAAAGACAGGCGCGTTGTCATTCACATCAGAGATCTGTAAGGTGAGAGTGACGCTGCTGGAGAGGGAGGGCACTCCCTCATCAGAGCAGGTCACAGTTATATTATACTCAGAGGCTGTCTCTCTGTCTAAATCACTGTCTGTTACTAAACTGTAGAAATTATTTGTTGATGTTTTTAAAGTGAAAGGAATATTTTCGCTGCTGAAGCATTTTACGTTACCATTGTCTCCTGAATCTAGGTCCTCAATATTTATCATTGTAACGACTGTATTGAGTTCGGCATCCTCTGATATCACATTTGACTTTGACATTATGTTGATTTCGGGCTTGTTGTCATTTATATCTTGCACATCAACAATTAACTTACAAGAATCTGTGAGTCCTCCGTCATCGCTAGCCAGTAAATTTATTTGAAAGTGTCTTGACTTTTCGAAGTCAATGTTTCCAATTAAGGAAACTTCGCCGTTTTCCTCATTTACCTCAAACATTTTCCCTACATTTCCTACTGTATTTGTGATTGAATATGTTATTTTGCCGTTAGAGCCTTGATCTGCATCTGCGGCTGTAACAGTGGCAACAACTGTGCCTTTAGGTGAATTTTCAGTAACTGCAGCCTTGTATGTTGGCTGTGTAAAAACGGGGGCATTATCATTGACGTCTAGAACTGTGATGACAATCAGCATTGTTCCTGACATCTGCGGCTCTCCTCCATCTACAGCCGTTAACACAAGAGATATCTGCTCTTGTTTCTCTCTGTCTAAAGGCTTCTGTAGCACCATCTCAACATTTTTATTTCCATCGGCGTTATTGTGCAGTTTCAGAGCAAAATTATCTGTTGGTTTTAATTCGTATCTATGAACTCCATTAATTCCAACATCAAGATCCACCGCCCTTTCTAGGACAAATTTTGCTCCACTGATTGCTGACTCGCTAATTTTGAATTTCCTTTCACTTTTTTCAAATGTTGGTGCATTATCATTGATATCTGTGATCTGTACTGTAACAGTGTAAAATTCCATAGGATTCTCCAAAATAATCTGAAAATGTAAAGCGCAAAGCGCCGTCTCTGTACACAACACCTCTCTGTCGATTCTCTCTTTGACGAGGAGGACTCCTCTTTCTCTGTTCAGCTCGATGTACTCGTCGCTGTTCCGAGTATAGATCTTAGCTTTACCTGATATCAAACGTTTTATTTCTAAACCTAAATCTTGTGCTATATTTCCCACTAAAGAGCCTTTCGCCATTTCTTCCGGTATAGAGTAGCTGACCTGGCCGAACACCGAGCTGAGGGAAAGGAGAGAGACAAACAACAGTACTTGCCGATTCATTGTTCTATCCGATTTTTCCCCCAGTGAGGCTCCACAGTTTGCTTATATTCCGAAAAACAAACAAACAGATACCCTTAGATTCCAGTGTCAAATCTCAAAGTAACAGCTGCATAACCCAATCATTGGAAGCAAATCTCCTGCAGGTCGAGATTTCTCCTCTTCTTTTGAAAAAATGTTCCACAACCAGAATTGTCCGTTCTTTGCCCGTCGTGTTCTTTCTGTATTGTGTCGATGTTACATGGGAGGTACTGCTACAACCCTGCTCTCAATCATCAACACTCTGGTCAACAGCGGCCCTAAGAGTCCATATTATAAAACTGCAGAACACCAACTAAAATTCAACTCAGGCCAGATCACTGTAAACCATCTGGACATTTAGTTACAATACATGCACGTAAGTAATATCTTTGACTTTCCAAACAACTGCAGGATGAAGTCATGACTGATATTCATAATGTTTACTGTCTAGGTCTTTAAAATAATATATTTAAATAGAATAGACACACAATTTAAGATACTGTGTTAATTAGATGTTGCAGATGTATCAGGGATCGGGCTGGATATGAAATTCAACTGAAAGACTGGAAAGGGACAAAAAACTCAGAAAACAAAGGTTTCTCTACAAAATAATAATTATGGGAAAATAAGGAGAAGTAGAGAGGAAGAAGCCGATATTAACAGTGGAAACAGCAGTTGACGCACAGGATAATCAGCTGCACTATTTATGTCGCTGTCCGCAGTTCTGAAGTGAATCAACTCTGATTGAGAGCCAAAACTCCCAGACTGCAAAAGCTGTTCGAATAACGTGACGCCATTTAGTGCTAAAATTTAGAAACCTGTCTATAAAAAATAAAATAGATTCAATTAGATTAGATTTATTGTCCCAGAGCGAGCTTTGTTTTCCGAGCGAGTCCAACACAGAAACATACAGTAATTCGTCTACTTCTTCCATTATCACTACAAATACTACTACTACTAATAAAAATAACAATTATTATTATTATCATTACTGAAACAGTACATATTGTCTTTCAAGAAGAAAGGATGAAATTCAAATTTATTGGAAATTCCTTTGGGGAATGAACACGTGACATAGTCATGTCCCAAAAAATGGGATGCTTCCCTGTTTGTTACTTAAAGAAAACATGTTGGGTATTATCAATTATAAATAATTAAGAATACATTAAAACGGTATAAAAGCAGTCTAACCTCTAGAGGAGAGTCTGGCTCATCCAGGATGCTCTTTTCACTCTGTATCCGCTGCATCGTCCCCGTAGAACTGGGGTCCATTATCAGCACGTTCTGACTACCAGCTCTGCCGAACTTACTGTCACTCTTTCTGGAGTCAGTCGTCCTGCACACCTCGTAATTGTACACGTGTTGGAGAGTCCCTGTCCCCAAAGTGTCCGAGTAACGTGGTGGATAATACGGAATCACAGGGAGGCTGGAGTGATACAGGATGCGAGACTGTCTCCATCTGTAGATTTTCACTGATATAATAACCACTAAACACGTGATGAAGAGGAAGGAAACTACGGCCAGAGCCAACACTAAGTAAAAAGTCAGGTTGTCGTTGTACTCCTTGTCGTGTGTAAAGTCAGTGAACTCCGACAGCACTTCAGGGAAGCTGTCCGCCACCGCCACGTTAACAATGACTGTAGCTGAACGAGGGGGCTGCCCGTTGTCCTCCACTATAACAGTCAGTCTTTGTTTCACAGCATCTTTATCAGTGACTTGGCGGACAGTTCTTATTTCTCCATTCTGTAAGCCCACTTCAAACAGCGCCCTGTCTGCGGCTTTCTGCAGTTTATAGGAGAGCCAGGCATTCTGTCCAGAGTCCACATCAACAGCCACCACTTTAGTGACCAGATAGCCCACATCTGCTGAACGAGGCACCATTTCAGCCACCAGAGAGCCACCAGTCTGGACTGGGTACAGAACCTGAGGCGGGTTGTCGTTCTGGTCCTGGATCATTATTTTCACAGTCACATTGCTGCTGAGTGGAGGGGAGCCTCCATCCTGCGCTTTGACGCGGAAGTGGAAGTCTTTGATCTGCTCGTAGTCAAAAGAGCGCACTGCATGGATGACTCCACTATCAGCACTAACAGACACATATGAGGAGACTGGCACTCCGTTAACAGAGGAGTCCTCCAGTATGTAAGAAACACGGGCATTCTGGTTCCAGTCAGCGTCTCTGGCTTTCACTGTGAATATAGAGAGGCCTGGTGTGTTGTTTTCTACAATGTAGGCCTCATATGAGCTCCTCTCAAAGACAGGCGCGTTGTCATTCACATCAGAGATCTGTAAGGTGAGAGTGACGCTGCTGGAGAGGGAGGGCACTCCCTCATCAGAGCAGGTCACAGTTATATTATACTCAGAGGCTGTCTCTCTGTCTAAATCACTGTCTGTTACTAAACTGTAGAAATTATTTGTTGATGTTTTTAAAGTGAAAGGAATATTTTCGCTGCTGAAGCATTTTACGTTACCATTGTCTCCTGAATCTAGGTCCTCAATATTTATCATTGTAACGACTGTATTGAGTTCGGCATTCTCTGATATCACATTTGACTTTGACATTATGTTGATTTCGGGCTTGTTGTCATTTATATCTTGCACATCAACAATTAACTTACAAGAATCTGTGAGTCCTCCGTCATCGCTAGCCAGTAAATTTATTTGAAAGTGTCTTGACTTTTCGAAGTCAATGTTTCCAATTAAGGAAACTTCGCCGTTTTCCTCATTTACCTCAAATACTTTCCTAACATTGTCTAATGTATTTGTGATTGAATATGTTATTTTGCCGTTAGAGCCTTGATCTGCATCTGCGGCTGTAACAGTGGCAACAACTGTGCCTTTAGGTGAATTTTCAGTAACTGCAGCCTTGTATGTTGGCTGTGTAAAAACGGGGGCATTATCATTGACGTCTAGAACTGTGATGACAATCAGCATTGTTCCTGACATCTGCGGCTCTCCTCCATCTACAGCCGTTAACACAAGAGATATCTGCTCTTGTTTCTCTCTGTCTAAAGGCTTCTGTAACACCATCTCAACATTTTTATTTCCATCGGCGTTATTGTGCAGTTTCAGAGCAAAATTATCTGTTGGTTTTAATTCGTACCTCTGAAGATCATTAATTCCAACATCAAGATCCACCGCCCTTTCTAGGACAAATTTTGCCCCGGTGATCGCTGACTCACTTATTTTGAATTTCATTTCACTTTTTTCAAATGTTGGTGCATTATCATTGATATCTGTGATCTGTACTGTAACAGTGTAAAATTCCATAGGATTCTCCAAAATAATCTGAAAATGTAAAGCGCAAAGCGCCGTCTCTGTACACAACACCTCTCTGTCGATTCTCTCTTTGACGAGGAGGACTCCTCTTTCTCTGTTCAGCTCGATGTACTCGTCGCTGTTCCGAGTATAGATCTTAGCTTTACCTGATATCAAACGTTTTATTTCTAAACCTAAATCTTGTGCTATATTTCCCACTAAAGAGCCTTTCGCCATTTCTTCCGGTATAGAGTAGCTGACCTGGCCGAACACCGAGCTGAGGGAAAGGAGAGAGACAAACAACAGTACTTGCCGATTCATTGTTCTATCCGATTTTTCCCCCAGTGAGGCTCCACAGTTTGCTTATATTCCGAAAAACAAACAAACAGATACCCTTTAGATTCCAGTGTCAAATCTCAAAGTAACAGCTGCATAACCCAATCATTGGAAGCAAATCTCCTGCAGGTCGAGATTTCTCCTCTTCTTTTGAAAAAATGTTCCACAACCAGAATTGTCCGTTCTTTGCCCGTCGTGTTCTTTCTGTATTGTGTCGATGTTACATGGGAGGTACTGCTACAACCCTGCTCTCAATCATCAACACTCTGGTCAACAGCGGCCCTAAGAGTCCATATTATAAAACTGCAGAACACCAACTAAAATTCAACTCAGGCCAGATCACTGTAAACCATCTGGACATTTAGTTACAATACATGCACGTAAGTAATATCTTTGACTTTCCAAACAACTGCAGGATGAAGTCATGACTGATATTCATAATGTTTACTGTCTAGGTCTTTAAAATAATATATTTAAATAGAATAGACACACAATTAAAGATACTGTGTTAATTAGATATTGCAGATGTATCAGGGATCGGGCTGGATATGAAATTCAACTGAAAGACTGGAAAGGGACAAAAAGCTCAGAAAAAAAGGTTTCTCTACAAAATAATAATTATGGGAAAATAAGGAGAAGTAGAGAGGAAGAAGCCGATATTAACAGTGGAAACAGCAGTTGACGCACAGGATAATCAGCTGCACTATTTATGTCGCTGTCCGCAGTTCTGAAGTGAATCAACTCTGATTGAGAGCCAAAACTCCCAGACTGCAAAAGCTGTTCGAATAACGTGACGCCATTTAGTGCTAAAATTTAGAAACCTGTCTATAAAAAATAAAATAGATTCAATTAGATTAGATTTATTGTCCCAGAGCGAGCTTTGTTTTCCGAGCGAGTCCAACACAGAAACATACAGTAATTCGTCTACTTCTTCCATTATCACTACAAATACTACTACTACTAATAAAAATAACAATTATTATTATTATCATTAATGAAACAATACATAGTGTCTTTCAAGAAGAAAGGATGACATTCAAATGTATTGGAAATTCCTTTGGAGAATGAACACGTGACATAGTCATGTCCCAAAAAATGGGATGCGCCACTGTTTGTTACTTAAAGAAAACAAGTTGGGTATTATCAATTATAAATAATTAAGAATAAATTAAAACGGTATAAAAGCTGTCTAACCTCTAGAGGAGAGTCTGGCTCATCCAGGATGCTCTTTTCACTCTGTATCCGCTGCATCGTCCCTGTAGAACTGGGGTCCATTATCAGCACGTTCTGACTACCAGCTCTGCCGAACTTACTGTCACTCTTTCTGGAGTCAGTCGTCCTGCACACCTCGTAATTGTACACGTGTTGGAGAGTCCCTGTCCCCAAAGTGTCCGAGTAACGTGGTGGATAATACGGAATCACAGGGAGGCTGGAGTGATACAGGATGCGAGACTGTCTCCATCTGTAGATTTTCACTGATATAATAACCACTAAACACGTGATGAAGAGGAAGGAAACTACAGCCAGAGCCAACACTAAGTAAAAAGTCAGGTTGTCGTTGTACTCCTTGTCGTGTGTAAAGTCAGTGAACTCCGACAGCACTTCAGGAAGCTGTCCGCCACCGCCACGTTAACAATGACTGTAGCTGAACGAGAGGGCTGCCCGTTGTCCTCCACTATAACAGTCAGTCTTTGTTTCACAGCATCTTTATCAGTGACTTGGCGGACAGTTCTTATTTCTCCATTCTGTAAGCCCACTTCAAACAGCGCCCTGTCTGCGGCTTTCTGCAGTTTATAGGAGAGCCAGGCATTCTGTCCAGAGTCCACATCAACAGCCACCACTTTAGTGACCAGATAGCCCACATCTGCTGAACGAGGCACCATTTCAGCCACCAGAGAGCCACCGGTCTGGACTGGGTACAGAACCTGAGGCGGGTTGTCGTTCTGGTCCTGGATCATTATTTTCACAGTCGCATTGCTGCTGAGTGGAGGGGAGCCTCCATCCTGCGCTTTGACGCGGAAGTGGAAGTCTTTGATCTGCTCGTAGTCAAAAGAGCGCACTGCATGGATGACTCCACTATCAGCACTAACGGACACATATGAGGAGACTGGCACTCCGTTAACAGAGGAGTCCTCCAGTATGTAAGAAACACGGGCATTCTGGTTCCAGTCAGCGTCTCTGGCTTTCACTGTGAATATAGAGAGGCCTGGTGTGTTGTTTTCTACAATGTAGGCCTCATATGAGCTCCTCTCAAAGACAGGCGCGTTGTCATTCACATCAGAGATCTGTAAGGTGAGAGTGACGCTGCTGGAGAGGGAGGGCACTCCCTCATCAGAGCAGGTCACAGTTATATTATACTCCGAGGCTGTCTCTCTGTCTAGCTCACTGTTTGTTAGTATGCTATAGAAACCATTCGATGTATTTTCAATGATAAAAGGTACACTGTCACTCAAAAAACATTTAACCTCTCCGTTAATATCCGAGTCAGCATCATGCACATTCATAACAGCAACAACAGTTTGAAACGTGGAATCTTCCGGTATAGATTGTGTAGTTGACATCAAATCTAATATTGGAGTATTGTCATTCACATCAATAATATCAAATAGTATTTTGCAAGAGTCAGTGAGCCCACCTTGATCTCTTGCTTTGACATGTAACTGGTAATGTTTTGATGTTTCATAATCTATTTTGCCAATCAAACGTACCTCTCCACTGGTCGCATGTATTTCAAATAAATCAACAATTCCCTCAGTATTACTCGAAATAGAGTACGTTACTAAACTGTTTGTGTCTTGATCTATATCAGTGGCTGTTACAGTCATTAATGAAGTTCCCTTCTGGATGTTTTCCATTAAACTAGCTTTATATGTTGACTGCGTAAACACTGGGGCATTGTCATTCGCATCTAATACAGTTACGTGAATTTGCACAGTCCCTGATAATTGAGGTTCACCTCCGTCGACGGCTGTTAATGTAAGAGTCAATTGTTCTTGTTTTTCACGATCGAGAGGTTTCTCCAAGACCATCTCTACCTCCCTTTCTCCACCTGCATTGTCATTGAGTTTTAAAACGAAATTATCTGTTGGGTTAAGGGAATAGCTCTTGAGCCCGTTTATACCGACGTCATAATCTAATGCTTTCTCTAATACAAATCTGGCTCCCCTAACAGCCGATTCGCTGATCTCAAATAACATATTATTCATTTTGAATATAGGGGCGTTGTCGTTTATATCTGTTATTTCTACCGTAACGCGATAGAACTCGATGGGGTTTTCCAAAATAATTTGAAAATGTAAAGCACAAGGAGTCGTTTGTTTGCATAACGCCTCTCTGTCTATTCTCTTCTTGATGAGAATGAGTCCCTTTTCTTTATTCAACTCGATATATTCAGCGCTGTTTCCAACATGCAAGCGAGCTTTTCCTGTTTTCAGCCGTTTTAAATCTAAACCTAAATCTTGTACTATGTTGCCGACTAACGAGCCTTTTGACATTTCCTCGGGAATAGAATAGCTGACCTGCCCAAGCACGGAACAGAGAGAGAGCATCGAGAGAAACAATAGTACTTGCCGTCTCATTGTTTCGTTCAACGGATCTCTACGATCACAACGAATCAGATAATAATCCGCAAATAAGGCAGTCGTATTCCACACACTGGATGACTAAGATAGAAGAAGCGTGAACACAAATGTCCATCAAAATATTTCCAACTCCTTTGCCCGTGTGTAGTGTTCCCGGGAACTCGGACTGTGCATTGTGTAGACCTTTCTTCCCACAAATCTAAATGATCTGGGAGGTGCTGCTGAAATCTGCAGTATAACTACCACACACTGGCCAACAGCGTCCCTAAGAGTAAAATACACGAAACTGCACAAGACTTGGACAATAAGAAGTCCAAGGACTGTAAGGTTAAAAAGTTATTATTTAAAGTGCTGGAAACAAATTACATTGAGTAGAATGATTCTCCGCATTGCCAAACTCGTTTTAAAAAATTATGGAAGCACAGAGAATTAAAAGCCAAAAACAGGATAAACCTGTATTAATAAGACCACTACATGTCAGCTGTACTCAACTAGTTACTACTGGCATGGAATTTTAATGAAAAAGTACATCACAATAACATACAAAGTACACATACACACACACACACACACACACACACACACACACACACACACACACACACACACACACACACACAATTGCGTATAACTTCAAGAATGTAGGAGAAAATATAGGATATAACTGAGCTCCTGCAGAAATCTTGCGTTGACCTCATGTAAGACGATTCATCTAGCGCTGTCCGTGGTGCTAAAACACATTTCTTACGGCACACTGAAGAAATTTAGCAAAAACGATAATAATTGTAAGTTTCTTTGTTGCTTAAAACATTTATTAATGGAATGACTGCTTTGTAACGTACGGCCTCACCTCTAGAGGAGAGTCTGGCTCATCCAGGATGCTCTTTTCACTCTGTATCCGCTGCATCGTCCCTGTAGAACTGGGGTCCATTATCAGCACGTTCTGACTACCAGCTCTGCCGAACTTACTGTCACTCTTTCTGGAGTCAGTCGTCCTGCACACCTCGTAATTGTACACGTGTTGGAGAGTCCCTGTCCCCAAAGTGTCCGAGTAACGTGGTGGATAATACGGAATCACAGGGAGGCTGGAGTGATACAGGATGCGAGACTGTCTCCATCTGTAGATTTTCACTGATATAATAACCACTAAACACGTGATGAAGAGGAAGGAAACTACAGCCAGAGCCAACACTAAGTAAAAAAGTCAGGTTGTCGTTGTACTCCTTGTCGTGTGTAAAGTCAGTGAACTCCGACAGCACTTCAGGGAAGCTGTCCGCCACCGCCACGTTAACAATGACTGTAGCTGAACGAGAGGGCTGCCCGTTGTCCTCCACTATAACAGTCAGTCTTTGTTTCACAGCATCTTTATCAGTGACTTGGCGGACAGTTCTTATTTCTCCATTCTGTAAGCCCACTTCAAACAGCGCCCTGTCTGCGGCTTTCTGCAGTTTATAGGAGAGCCAGGCATTCTGTCCAGAGTCCACATCAACAGCCACCACTTTAGTGACCAGATAGCCCACATCTGCTGAACGAGGCACCATTTCAGCCACCAGAGAGCCACCAGTCTGGACTGGGTACAGAACCTGAGGCGGGTTGTCGTTCTGGTCCTGGATCATTATTTTCACAGTCACATTGCTGCTGAGTGGAGGGGAGCCTCCATCCTGCGCTTTGACGCGGACGTGGAAGTCTTTGATCTGCTCGTAGTCAAAAGAGCGCACTGCATGGATGACTCCACTATCAGCACTAACGGACACATATGAGGAGACTGGCACTCCGTTAACAGAGGAGTCCTCCAGTATGTAAGAAACACGGGCATTCTGGTTCCAGTCAGCGTCTCTGGCTTTCACCGTGAATATAGAGAGGCCTGGTGTGTTGTTTTCTACAATGTAGGCCTCATATGAGCTCCTCTCAAAGACAGGCGCGTTGTCATTCACATCAGAGATCTGTAAGGTGAGAGTGACGCTGCTGGAGAGGGAGGGCACTCCCTCATCAGAGCAGGTCACAGTTATATTATACTCAGAGGCTGTCTCTCTGTCTAAATCACTGTCTGTCACTAAACTGTAGAAATTATTTGATGATGTTTTCAAAATGAAGGGTACATGTTCGCTGATAAAACATTGTACTTTTCCGTTTTCTCCAGTGTCCTTATCCTCAATATTTATCATTGTAACGACTGTACTGAGTTCGGCATCCTCTGATATAACAGTGGACTTTGACATTATGTTGATTTCGGGCTTGTTGTCATTTATATCTTGCACATCAACAATTAACTTACAAGAATCTGTGAGTCCTCCGTCATCACTAGCACGTAAATTTATTTGATAGTTTCGCGACTCTTCAAAGTCAATATTTCCAATTAAAGTAACTTCACCGTTTTCTTTATTTATCTTAAACACTTTTCTGACATCATCTAATGTATTTGTGATTGAATATGTTATTTTGCCGTTAGAGCCTTGATCTGCATCTGCGGCTGTAACAGTGGCAACAACTGTGCCTTTAGGTGAATTTTCAGTAACTGCAGCCTTGTATGTTGGCTGTGTAAAAACGGGGGCATTATCATTGACGTCTAGAACTGTGATGACAATCAGCATTGTTCCTGACATCTGCGGCTCTCCTCCATCTACAGCCGTTAACACAAGAGATATCTGCTCTTGTTTCTCTCTGTCTAAAGGCTTCTGTAGCACCATCTCAACATTTTTATTTCCATCAGCGTTATTGTGCAGTTTCAGAGCAAAATTATCTGTTGGTTTTAATTCGTACCTCTGAAGATCATTAATTCCAACATCAAGATCCACCGCCCTTTCTAGGACAAATTTTGCCCCGGTGATCGCTGACTCACTTATTTTGAATTTGATTTCCCCTTCTTCAAAGTTTGGTGCATTATCATTGATATCCGTGATCTGTACTGTAACGGTGTAAAATTCCATAGGATTCTCCAAAATAATCTGAAAATGCAAAGCACACGGTGTCGTCTGTCTGCAGAGCGCCTCTCTGTCGATTCTCTCTTTAACAAGGAGGACTCCTCTTTCTCTGTTCAGCTCGACGTACTCGTCGCTATCTCGGGTATAAATTCGAGCTCTACCAGAAGTCAAACGTTTGCTTTCTAAACCTAAATCTTGTGCTATATTACCAACTAAAGACCCTTTCGCCATTTCCTCTGGTATAGTGTAGCTGACTTGCCCAATTACCGAGCCAATTGAAAGGAGAGAGATAAACAACAGTACTTGCCCTTTCATTGTTCTATCCGAGTATTTTCTCAGCAAGGTTCCACAGTCCGGTTATACACTCCATAAACTGAAATCCATCCCAGTGTCAAACATCAATTTCACAACTGTATAATCCACACAGTGCAAAGAAAAGTATCGGAGGTCGTCGTCTCTATTATCAGATATTCTACATATCCCAGATGTCCGTTCTTTCCTGTCGTGTTCTCTCTTCATTATGTCGATGTTACATGGGAGGTGCTGCTACAGCCCTACTCTCGGCTGTGCACGCTGTGGTCAACAGCGGCCCTAAGAGTTCATAATACAAAACTGCAGAATACGAACATGAATGGATTTGTCCAGAAGATTTACTGTTAGTAAAGTGCAACTTGAAATAAGGCAATAAAAGCCGTATAAGTCACATTATCCTCATCGCAAATGTCGAGTCACCACTTCGAAACAGTTTATTGTTCTGATTTCTCACTTTTGTTTGAATCTTCAACTATAATAATGTGTCCATAAAAACACAACCCACATGTGACAAAATGTATAAAAGATTAAAAAAAAACATTTGAAAATAATAAGAAAAAAACTACTAAAAGATTGAACTAATAAAAAAAGAAAGAAATAGGAACATGGAGAGTAAAAAGCGGAGTCTAGAAATGTCGCTGTCCGAGGTTCTGAAATGATTAAAGTCTTATAAACGTCAAACACTATTGAACATCACAAGTGGTTTCAATGCAGACAAAAGTATTGCATGTAACAAGTTTAACATAAGAAAATCAAAGTGCCACTGATGTAAAAAAACAACATTCATGTTCATTATGTAACCATGTGTGTAAAAGCATTTAGCAATTCCTTACACGTTATGCTCAATATGCAGGACAATAAAATAAAAATATCTAAATACCGAAACAGCCATTTAGATAGCCTGTTCAATCAAATGCCGATACCAAGTCTTATTCCAAAGCTATAGATTACTAACTCTAAGCCACGTTGCCAATAAAGAACCAATAAAACACATTCAAAATTGAACTGTTATACAAAAAAAACTACAAAGTAAACGGGGAAGAACAGTTGAAACAAAATTTAAGCGTTTTAAATATCACTACCTAATTATTTGCACTTAAAAGCCACAAAAGGTGTACTATTACAAAGGTCTGTATAAAAACAAGGTTAAAGCAGTGGAACCACTAAAGGAGTTATCAGTCAGCTTTAATAAACAATGCATACGAGTGAAATTAACGTGCGTGTGAATTAATATAACAGCCTAAGTTGAGAACGTAGATAATGGGATGTTTACCATGATTCTAAAAATGGCCGAATAGCGTTTAACAGTTCACGATCTATGCAACTAAACACAAAAAGAGAAAATAAGGTAAAGAGACGAAGCTACGTTATTTAACTAACCTCTAGAGGAGAGTCTGGCTCATCCAGGATGCTCTTTTCACTCTGTATCCGCTGCATCGTCCCTGTAGAACTGGGGTCCATTATCAGCACGTTCTGACTACCAGCTCTGCCGAACTTACTGTCACTCTTTCTGGAGTCAGTCGTCCTGCACACCTCGTAATTGTACACGTGTTGGAGAGTCCCTGTCCCCAAAGTGTCCGAGTAACGTGGTGGATAATACGGAATCACAGGGAGGCTGGAGTGATACAGGATGCGAGACTGTCTCCATCTGTAGATTTTCACTGATATAATAACCACTAAACACGTGATGAAGAGGAAGGAAACTACAGCCAGAGCCAACACTAAGTAAAAAGTCAGGTTGTCGTTGTACTCCTTGTCGTGTGTAAAGTCAGTGAACTCCGACAGCACTTCAGGGAAGCTGTCCGCCACCGCCACGTTAACAATGACTGTAGCTGAACGAGAGGGCTGCCCGTTGTCCTCCACTATAACAGTCAGTCTTTGTTTCACAGCATCTTTATCAGTGACTTGGCGGACAGTTCTTATTTCTCCATTCTGTAAGCCCACTTCAAACAGCGCCCTGTCTGCGGCTTTCTGCAGTTTATAGGAGAGCCAGGCATTCTGTCCAGAGTCCACATCAACAGCCACCACTTTAGTGACCAGATAGCCCACATCTGCTGAACGAGGCACCATTTCAGCCACCAGAGAGCCACCAGTCTGGACTGGGTACAGAACCTGAGGCGGGTTGTCGTTCTGGTCCTGGATCATTATTTTCACAGTCACATTGCTGCTGAGTGGAGGGGAGCCTCCATCCTGCGCTTTGACGCGGACGTGGAAGTCTTTGATCTGCTCGTAGTCAAAAGAGCGCACTGCATGGATGACTCCACTATCAGCACTAACGGACACATATGAGGAGACTGGCACTCCGTTAACAGAGGAGTCCTCCAGTATGTAAGAAACACGGGCATTCTGGTTCCAGTCAGCGTCTCTGGCTTTCACCGTGAATATAGAGAGGCCTGGTGTGTTGTTTTCTACAATGTAGGCCTCATATGAGCTCCTCTCAAAGACAGGCGCGTTGTCATTCACATCAGAGATCTGTAAGGTGAGAGTGACGCTGCTGGAGAGGGAGGGCACTCCCTCATCGGAGCAGGTCACAGTTATATTATACTCAGAGGCTGTCTCTCTGTCTAAATCACTGTCTGTTACAACGGTAAAGAAATTATTTGTTGTTGATTTAATGACAAAAGGAATATTTTCGTTTAAAACACACATGACTTTGCCGTTATCATTTGAGTCCGGATCTTGTATATTAAGCATTGTTACAACCGTTCCCGGTTTTATGTTCTCAGAAACTGTGTTTGAGTTAGACATGATGTTAATGGACGGAGGGTTATCATTTGTATCTGTCACATCCACGATTACTTTACATGCGTCGGATAATCCCCCCTGATCTGACACCTGAACATCTAGTTCATAAAGTCTCCTTTTTTCATAATCTACATTACCAGTTAAAGTCAATAGTCCATTATTGGCATCAATTTTAAAGAGACCCGCTGCTCCAGATTTTGGAATCGTGTATGTTACTTTTCCGTTATTGCCTTTATCTATGTCTGTAGCTCCTACCGTAGTTATCGCAGTGCCAACAGGAGCGTTCTCTGTAACACTTGCCTTATATTCCAGCTTTGAGCAAACAGGCGGGTTGTCATTGACGTCTAACACAGTTATGATAATCTGCATTGTCCCCGAAAGCTGTGGTTCGCCACCATCCAGAGCAGTTAGTATTAATGATATATGCTCATGATTCTCTCGGTCTAATGGTGTTTGTAAAACCATCTCGACATGTTTAGTCCCATCTCCTCTGCTGATCGTTTTCAGAACGAAATTATCACTGGGTTTTAGGGCGTAGCTGTTCAGTCCGTTTACACCTACATCATCGTCTATGGCTTTCTCTAAGACGAATCGAGCACCAGTAAGGGCTGATTCGCTAATTTCATATTTCATCTCACCTCTCTCAAATGTGGGAGGGTTGTCATTTATATCGGTAATTTCGACAGTAACCGTGTAAAACTCCATTGGGTTTTCCAGGATCATTTGAAAATGTAGTGCGCAAGGCATTGTTTGACCGCATAGAGATTCTCTGTCTATCCTATCTTTAATAAGGAGGACTCCTCTATCTCTCTTCAGCTCAATATATTCCTCACTGTTACCAGTATAAATACGAGCTTTACCGGACTTCAGCCTTTCCACACCTAAACCTAAATCCTGGGCAATATTGCCTATTAGAGCCCCCTTTGACATTTCCTCGGGAATGGAGTAGCTGACCTGCCCGTGCACTACACTGAGAGAGAGCACCGAGATAAACAACAGCACTTGCCATCCCATCGTTCCCGTCGACAAGTCTGTGAAGAAAACCAGAAAATCCTCTGTTTCTTCCCACCAGGTTCCGATTATAACCTGTATACACACGTTTATGGTCCTAAAGATTCCACTTATCCTAAATTGTGGAACAAAGAAATCCCATTGTGCCGTCCTGGCTCATGCTGTTCATGGCAATCCCGACTGCTAACTCAGCCTCTCACTGTTTCTCAATGTAATATGTTGAGGTATAGGGGAGGTACAGCAAAAAAAAAAAAAAGCTTCCTCAACAACTCGATGGCCAACAGCGTCCCTCTCTGTTCAATGGACTGAACTACATGGCGTATTACTGTGACAACTAAAATAAAGGAATTAAAAAAAATACAACAAAAAGATTTACTAAGACATATTTTGCTGAATTGAAATCTCATATAAACACGTGCATTCACATATGTTTGCATTACTGATAAATACAAAACAGATGACTAAAGCAAAGGGTAATATAAATAAGAATATGAAGCATAATACAACTAAACAAAAAGGTTGGGGCACAAAAACACACATGTACAGCTACATGGACAAACAGGCAGCTACATATACCACGGAGTCAACGAGTATAAAATGGGCAAAATGTAAATGATTTTTCAGGTTACCATAACCCTTAGTACACTACAGTGACCCAGTTATCGTTTGTGCTGTCCCTGGTGCTGAATAATAAAATATACATTTAAAAGCATTGATTCCTAATTCCACTATGTTCTTTGGTGTGTACCTGTACGTTGTGTATAATTATAAAAATAATTTGCCTAAGTTGTTTTTCAATGCCAAGCCTGTTACAGAAGTATACAGAAATGTAGACTTAAACTAATAACACAAACACACACAGAGGAGCTAGCAAAAGACACACACAGAAAGAGAGAGAGACAGGGCAAAATGGTGAAACAATCCCATTTCGAATTTCCCTGTCCTTACTGCATTTGAGTAGCACGACTGTTCTGTGCGCTGTCCGTGGTGCTGAATCTGAACAACCGCGAAATTAAGTACATAACTATTCCCAACACGCTAAACTAAATTCAGTAAGTAAACATATCACATTTGAACTGCTGAATAAGGTCTAATTCATTGTGTGGCAAAAACAGGCCTACGCCTGGTGGATTTAGAAAATCTGTATCTTCTAGCAAACTAACCTCTAGAGGAGAGTCTGGTTCATCCAGGAAGATAAGTGCATTATATTATGATTCCGACCTTCCCAAGAGCCCCAAGTTTAGTGAGCAACAAAATGAATAGATAGAAAAAAAGTGCTGTAACTAAAGGTGCAATGCAACACTTTGCACAACGCATACTCCATGAGACTAACCTCTAGAGGAGAGTCTGGTTCATCCAGGATGCTCTTTTCACTCTGTATCCGCTGCATCGTCCCCGTAGAACTGGGGTCCATTATCAGCACGTTCTGACTACCAGCTCTGCCGAACTTACTGTCACTCTTTCTGGAGTCAGTCGTCCTGCACACCTCGTAATTGTACACGTGTTGGAGAGTCCCTGTCCCCAAAGTGTCCGAGTAACGTGGTGGATAATACGGAATCACAGGGAGACTGGAGTGATACAGGATGCGAGACTGTCTCCATCTGTAGATTTTCACTGATATAATAACCACTAAACACGTGATGAAGAGGAAGGAAACTACAGCCAGAGCCAACACTAAGTAAAAAGTCAGGTTGTCGTTGTACTCCTTGTCGTGTGTAAAGTCAGTGAACTCCGACAGCACTTCAGGGAAGCTGTCCGCCACCGCCACGTTAACAATGACTGTAGCTGAACGAGAGGGCTGCCCGTTGTCCTCCACTATAACAGTCAGTCTTTGTTTCACAGCATCTTTATCAGTGACTTGGCGGACAGTTCTTATTTCTCCATTCTGTAAGCCCACTTCAAACAGCGCCCTGTCTGCGGCTTTCTGCAGTTTATAGGAGAGCCAGGCATTCTGTCCAGAGTCCACATCAACAGCCACCACTTTAGTGACCAGATAGCCCACATCTGCTGAACGAGGCACCATTTCAGCCACCAGAGAGCCACCAGTCTGGACTGGGTACAGAACCTGAGGCGGGTTGTCGTTCTGGTCCTGGATCATTATTTTCACAGTCACATTGCTGCTGAGTGGAGGGGAGCCTCCATCCTGCGCTTTGACGCGGACGTGGAAGTCTTTGATCTGCTCGTAGTCAAAAGAGCGCACTGCATGGATGACTCCACTATCAGCACTAACGGACACATATGAGGAGACTGGCACTCCGTTAACAGAGGAGTCCTCCAGTATGTAAGAAACACGGGCATTCTGGTTCCAGTCAGCGTCTCTGGCTTTCACTGTGAATATAGAGAGGCCTGGTGTGTTGTTTTCTACAATGTAGGCCTCATATGAGCTCCTCTCAAAGACAGGCGCGTTGTCATTCACATCGGAGATCTGTAAGGTGAGAGTGACGCTGCTGGAGAGGGAGGGCACTCCCTCATCAGAGCAGGTCACAGTTATATTATACTCAGAGGCTGTCTCTCTGTCTAAATCACTGTCTGTCACAAGGTTGAAGAAATTACTTGATGTCGGCTTTAATGTAAAAGGAATATCTTCATTAATTGCGCAGTGAACTTTGCCATTATCTCCGGAATCTAAGTCCTGAACATTTACCATAGTCACAACTGTTTCTGGTTTAGAGTCCTCAGGGATTATATTAGTCTGTGACATTATATTAATAACTGGCTTGTTATCATTAATGTCTATCACTTCAACCGTAATTTTACATGAATCTGTCAGTCCTCCTTCATCACTGGCTTGCACATGTATTTGATAGTTACGTGCCTTTTCATAATCCACACTACTTTTCGATGTCAAATCCCCATTTATTTCATTAATTTCAAACATGTCTCGTACATCTGCAACAGTGTTGGATATCGAATACGTTATCTTGGAATTTGAACCTTTGTCAACATCTGAAGCACTGACCTTCGTTATGACTGTACCTTTAGGTGCGTTTTCAAGTATTGTAGCTTTATAAACCGTCTTTGTAAAAACAGGTGCATTGTCATTGACATCAAGCACCGTAACATGTATCTGCGCTGAACCAGATAGGTTTGGTTCTCCTCCGTCCACCGCAGTTAACACTAGAAATATCTCCTCTTGTTTTTCTCTGTCAAGTGATTTTTGTAAAACCATTTCAACTATCTTTTCTCCATCGGGCTGATCTTTCAATTTCAGCACAAAATTCTCGGTTTTTGTGAGAAAATAACTCTGCAGACTATTAATGCCAACATCAGGATCTATTGCCCTCTCTAACAAGAATTTTGCTCCTACTACTGCAGATTCACTTATTTTGAATTTCATGTCAGATTTTTCAAATATTGGGGTGTTATCATTTATATCTGTAATTTCGACAACAACAGTATAAAACTCCATGGGGTTTTCTAAAATAACCTGAAAATGCAAAGCGCAGGGCGTCGTCTGTCCACAGAGCGCCTCTCTGTCTATTTTCTCTTTGATAAGGAGGGCTCCTCGTTCTCTGCTCAGCTCGATGAACTCTGCGCCGTCTCCTGTAAAAATCCGAGCTTTGCCTGATGTCAGTCTTTTTCTGTCTAATCCTAAATCCTGAGCGATGTTACCGATTAATGACCCTTTTGCCATTTCCTCGGGAATGGAGTAGCTGACCTGCCCAGCCACCGACGTAAGAGAAAGGATTGAGATAAACAACAAGACTTGCCGCTTCATTGTTCTGTCCGGCATTTCCATGCAACACGAAGCCCACTACAGTCCTTTCCGTTGGAAAGAAAATCCCATGTATTTCCTCGGTATATACTACAATTTGAAGTAATCAGTGAATTACAGTTAACTGCAGCTGTCCGTTTCGGTGATGACTGCGCTCTTACTCTGTTATATTCACACTGCGTGTCTGTTTTCCTCTGATTTAAGAAGAAAAACGACGATGGGGGAGGTACTGCTGAAACCTGCCCTACAGTTATCACAGACTAGCCAACAGCGGCCCTAAGAGTTCAATCTAATGAACTACACAAATCTGTGCAAATGGAAAAGTATTGAAGTCTATCATTTGGTAGAGAGACCAGGTGCATGTAAGCTATTTTACCCACAATGCTGTACCTTAAAGCCAATGTTGAGAGGTGGAATTAAACTGTAAATGTACACCACCCTGAATCGGAAAGCAGTGTTATAAGCCTTCATGAAAGTGGTGAAAATACTTATCAAATACAGGTTACAATCTTGTTTTGGGGGAAGCAATGTCTTTTTCACTTATAAAAACACACAGAGAGAGAATGAAGAAGGGTATTGAAAGCGTAAATTGCGTCATTTTGTGCTGTTGGCCAGTGGCAAAATTAGTAGCGAATCCTAAGAATTATCTTTAACATAAACAGAGTCTGAAATAACTAATAATTGGTAACATTTATACTGAGATCGTGAATACACCACGATAATACAGACTAACAAATTAAAATGCTATACAAATCGTTTTCGCAGAAGAAAAACACTGAAATTAAATCAGAATAAAAGTACTTATCCAAACCAAAACCCAATAGGAATACAAAATATAGACACGATTAAAAACCATATGGTAGTGATAAAAAAAACAAAGCTTAAAGGCAACAGAACACAATGTTTGTTTTGTCATAAAATCAGTGATGATTAAGTGCAAATTCTTCACGCAAAACTGTCTACTAAAAATATGATCATTATACAACCAGGCCAGTTCTTAACGTTTAAAACAAAACTTTTTTTAAAAATGTGTTACATTAAATGTAAACTTCTATGTAAAACAATGTTAAAGCAGTCTAACCTCTAGAGGAGAGTCTGGCTCATCCAGGATGCTCTTTTCACTCTGTATCCGCTGCATCGTCCCTGTAGAACTGGGGTCCATTATCAGCACGTTCTGACTACCAGCTCTGCCGAACTTACTGTCACTCTTTCTGGAGTCAGTCGTCCTGCACACCTCGTAATTGTACACGTGTTGGAGAGTCCCTGTACCCAAAGTGTCCGAGTAACGTGGTGGATAATACGGAATCACAGGGAGGCTGGAGTGATACAGGATGCGAGACTGTCTCCATCTGTAGATTTTCACTGATATAATAACCACTAAACACGTGATGAAGAGGAAGGAAACTACAGCCAGAGCCAACACTAAGTAAAAAGTCAGGTTGTCGTTGTACTCCTTGTCGTGTGTAAAGTCAGTGAACTCCGACAGCACTTCAGGGAAGCTGTCCGCCACCGCCACGTTAACAATGACTGTAGCTGAACGAGAGGGCTGCCCGTTGTCCTCCACTATAACAGTCAGTCTTTGTTTCACAGCATCTTTATCAGTGACTTGGCGGACAGTTCTTATTTCTCCATTCTGTAAGCCCACTTCAAACAGCGCCCTGTCTGCGGCTTTCTGCAGTTTATAGGAGAGCCAGGCATTCTGTCCAGAGTCCACATCAACAGCCACCACTTTAGTGACCAGATAGCCCACATCTGCTGAACGAGGCACCATTTCAGCCACCAGAGAGCCACCGGTCTGGACTGGGTACAGAACCTGAGGCGGGTTGTCGTTCTGGTCCTGGATCATTATTTTCACAGTCACATTGCTGCTGAGTGAGGGGAGCCTCCATCCTGCGCTTTGACGCGGAAGTGGAAGTCTTTGATCTGCTCGTAGTCAAAAGAGCGCACTGCATGGATGACTCCACTATCAGCACTAACGGACACATATGAGGAGACTGGCACTCCGTTAACAGAGGAGTCCTCCAGTATGTAAGAAACACGGGCATTCTGGTTCCAGTCGGCGTCTCTGGCTTTCACTGTGAATATAGAGAGGCCTGGTGTGTTGTTTTCTACAATGTAGGCCTCATATGAGCTCCTCTCAAAGACAGGCGCGTTGTCATTCACATCAGAGATCTGTAAGGTGAGAGTGACGCTGCTGGAGAGGGAGGGCACTCCCTCATCAGAGCAGGTCACAGTTATATTATACTCAGAGGCTGTCTCTCTGTCTAAATCACTGTCTGTCACTAAACTATAGAAACCATTGGATGTAGATTTTATTACAAATGGAACGTTTTCACCGAGGATACACTTGACCACCCCGTTATCGTCGGAGTCGGGATCATGTACAGTCATTACAGCTATTACGGTGTGGGAGGGAGAGCTTTCTGGAATTAAACGTGACGTTGATATAACATCGATGAAGGGCTGGTTGTCATTAACATCAATTATATCTACCACTAACTTACTAGAATTTGAGAGCCCTCCTTGATCCCTAGCTTCGATGTCAATTTGATATTGTTTTGACTTTTCATAATCAACGTCGCCTATCACACGCACATCTCCACTGCTTTTGTCTATTTCAAAATGATTAAGAATTCCCACCGTGCTACTTGATATTGAATATGTTACTAGGCCATTTGAACCGTAATCTATATCTGATGCACTTACTGTAATTAATAATGCACCTCTAGGGGAGTTTTCCCGAAAACGCGCCCTGTAAATTGGCTGTGTAAATACAGGAGCGTTGTCGTTTGCGTCTAAAACTGTAACGTGGATCTGCACAGTTCCGGACATCTTCGGGTCACCCCCATCATTAGCAGTTAGCAGCAGAGACATCTGCTCTTGATTCTCTCGGTCCAACGGTTTCTGTAAAACCATTTCTACCTTTTTACTGTCATCAGCTTGGCCATACAACTTTAAAATGAAATTATCGGTAGGATAGAGTGAGTAACTTTGGAGGCCGTTTATCCCGATATCGGAATCAAAGGCCCTTTCAAGAACAAATTTTGCACCGATCATGGCGGACTCGCTTATGTCAAATTTCATTGAATCTTTCTGAAAATGAGGAGCATTGTCATTAATATCAATAATTTCGACTGTGACCCTGTAAAATTCTATGGGATTTTCCATGATGATCTGCAAATGTAAAGCACAAGGCGTTGTCTGTCCGCATAATGCTTCTCTGTCTATTCTTTCTTTGATCAGCAGCACTCCTCGTTCCCTATTCAGCTCGATGTATTCTGCGTTATTTCCAGTATGCAGCCGAGCTTTGCCGGATTTTAGTCTTTTTATATCCAAACCTAAATCCTGTGCTATATTACCAACGAAAGAGCCTGTCGCCATTTCCTCCGGAATGGAGTAACTAACTTGCCCGAACACTGAGCCGAGAGAGAGGAAAGAAAGAAACAACAGTACTTGCCGTTTCATTGTTCTCTCTGACACACAGTAGACCTATATTACGCCACGAATCGTTGAGGTCAATTTGGCATAATTTCCGTCGCGTAAAGATTCAGATTGGATCCTGATATTTTAAAAACAAAGCAATCCAGAATAATTCATTATAACATCCACATTTTAGCCATTTCCTCAAGAAAGAATGTCTGTGCCGCTTTAGTCCTCTTTGTAACACTGACGGTGTGAGATCTGCTTCTGGCTGGCGCACACAAATGAAGGGAGATGATAAAAGGAGGTTACAATGTGATCCTCGAGTGATAATGCAACCCACTGGCCAACAGCGGCACTCTGCGTCCACTACTCTGAATTGCATAAACTAAATAAAACATACAGTGAGTGTAAATGGACAGAAATACTATGAGCCACAAAAATATTGATGCATTTAGAGAAGTGAATCTGTAAAGCTATTCATAAATATAGAAAAAAGGTTCAGCAATTTTGTCAGTTATTTGTTCTTAGAAAAAGACATGGAAAAATGAAATACTGTTAATAACAAATAAATTAAACAAACGCCGTGAAACACTCATATTCAGTATGAAAAGCTAATGTACTGTAATTCACTATGCACCGTCCAATAGAGGAGAAAAATGAGATGATCTAGCCTGAAAATATTAACAACAAGCAAACATATTGCCACTCATACCTCTAGAGGAGAGTCTGGCTCATCCAGGATGCTCTTTTCACTCTGTATCCGCTGCATCGTCCCTGTAGAACTGGGGTCCATTATCAGCACGTTCTGACTACCAGCTCTGCCGAACTTACTGTCACTCTTTCTGGAGTCAGTCGTCCTGCACACCTCGTAATTGTACACGTGTTGGAGAGTCCCTGTCCCCAAAGTGTCCGAGTAACGTGGTGGATAATACGGAATCACAGGGAGACTGGAGTGATACAGGATGCGAGACTGTCTCCATCTGTAGATTTTCACTGATATAATAACCACTAAACACGTGATGAAGAGGAAGGAAACTACAGCCAGAGCCAACACTAAGTAAAAAGTCAGGTTGTCGTTGTACTCCTTGTCGTGTGTAAAGTCAGTGAACTCCGACAGCACTTCAGGGAAGCTGTCCGCCACCGCCACGTTAACAATGACTGTAGCTGAACGAGAGGGCTGCCCGTTGTCCTCCACTATAACAGTCAGTCTTTGTTTCACAGCATCTTTATCAGTGACTTGGCGGACAGTTCTTATTTCTCCATTCTGTAAGCCCACTTCAAACAGCGCCCTGTCTGCGGCTTTCTGCAGTTTATAGGAGAGCCAGGCATTCTGTCCAGAGTCCACATCAACAGCCACCACTTTAGTGACCAGATAGCCCACATCTGCTGAACGAGGCACCATTTCAGCCACCAGAGAGCCACCAGTCTGGACTGGGTACAGAACCTGAGGCGGGTTGTCGTTCTGGTCCTGGATCATTATTTTCACAGTCACATTGCTGCTGAGTGGAGGGGAGCCTCCATCCTGCGCTTTGACGCGGAAGTGGAAGTCTTTGATCTGCTCGTAGTCAAAAGAGTGCACTGCATGGATGACTCCACTATCAGCACTAACGGACACATATGAGGAGACTGGCACTCCGTTAACAGAGGAGTCCTCCAGTATGTAAGAAACACGGGCATTCTGGTTCCAGTCAGCGTCTCTGGCTTTCACTGTGAATATAGAGAGGCCTGGTGTGTTGTTTTCTACAATGTAGGCCTCATATGAGCTCCTCTCAAAGACAGGCGCGTTGTCATTCACATCAGAGATCTGTAAGGTGAGAGTGACGCTGCTGGAGAGGGAGGGCACTCCCTCATCAGAGCAGGTCACAGTTATATTATATTGAGAAGCGATCTCTCTGTCTAATTCACTATCTGTCACTAAAGTGAAGAAATTATTTGATGATGACGTGATTGAAAAATGAATATTTTCATCTAAAACGCATTGGACTTTGCCATTTTCATCTGAATCTGGATCCTGAACGTTCATCATTGTCAGAACCGTGCCTGGCTTAACATCCTCAGATAGACTGGATGACGCTGACATAATTTTGATAGCTGGTTGGTTATCGTTTGTGTCCAGCACCTCAATTATAACTTTACATACGTCTGAGTTACCACCTTCATCTGATGCTTGGACATCTATCTCATAATGCCTACGTTTCTCATAATCAAGTTTTCCCATTAATGTAACCACACCATTTTCCTTATCTACATGAAACAGTTCAAGTGCGCCCTCTTGAACATTAGAAATTGAATATTGTATGTACCCGTGCGGACCTTCATCTGCATCAGATGCGCTCACCGTTGTAAGAAAAGCTCCTTTCAACGAATTTTCTTTTACATTAGTTTTATACTCTGTTTGAGTACAAACAGGTGCATTATCGTTAGCATCCAATACAGTAATTACAATTTGTATAGTTCCAGAGAGCTGCGGGTCGCCACCGTCTAAAGCAGTCAATACTAAAGACAACCGCTCCTGTTTCTCTCGGTCAAGATGCTTCTTTAAAACCATTTCAACATTTCTACTGCTGCCAATTCTATAAGGATTTAAAGTAAATGTGTCACTTGAACTGAGTGAATAGCCCTGGAGACCATTAACCCCGACGTCGTTATCTATTGACTTTTCTAAAACAAGTTTCGATCCAATTTGAGACATTTCACTAATTTCAAATTTCATTTCATCGTTTTTAAAACCGGGAGAGTTATCGTTAATGTCGGTGATCTCGACAGTTATGCTGTAAAATTGCATAGGATTCTCCAATATTATTTGAAAATCAAGAGCACAGGGCGTCGTCAGTCCGCAGAGCGTTTCTCTGTCTATCCGCTCTTTGATTACAAGGACTCCCCTTTCTTTATTCAACTCGATGTATTCTGTACCTTCTCCGGTATATATACGAGCTTTCCCTGATTTCAGCCTTTTCACATCTAAACCTAAGTCCTGAGCTATGTTACCGACCAAAGATCCTTTCGCCATTTCCTCCGGAATGGAGTAGCTGACCTGCCCAAAAACCGAGCTGAGAGAAACAACCGAGATAAACAAGAGTAGGCATACTTGCCGTGTCATTGTTCTATCGAAAATTCTCTCGTCCTCAAAAAAGGTGGTATCAAATCCGTTATCCAGTAAAAGGATTTTAGATACAAATGTCAGTAAAATAATCAAGAATCCACACTCTCAGAAATATTGATAATTCGCCTGCTATCTCCGTGTTTGATCATCTCCCTCTTCCAAAACGTGCCTTTTATTCTCTTTCTCCGTAACATTTCGAGATGATGGGGGAGGTACAGCTGCAATGAGCTCTGAAATCTCAGCAGACTGGTCAACAGCGTCCCTGTGAGTTGGATGCACTGAACTACACATTACACAGACATTCCTGATTGTTATTAGGGTTGATCACAAAATGTGTTAAAATATATTAATAATGTTTACAAATTCATTACTAACAAAACTAGGAATGACTTGCTTTGCATATCGGGGAAAAGTGACACACACACACACACACACATGCACAGTGAGCTAGCTATAGAGACACAGAGGAAACACATTGAAAATGAGAAGGTACACATCTATGCAAAACCTATATTCTGAATGTAGCGCTATCCATGGTGCTGACACAAGAAGAACAGAGGCAACTACAAGACAGCACCTTGAACTCTTAAAGTGTAAATCTATGTATGTGACGTTAATTCAGATAACTTTGAATGTATTAGTATATAATATAAATAATGTAAAAAATGACAATTTTAAAGAAAAAAACATCTTCAACGACAGCAAGATAGCCAATTTTGCCAATCAATGTGGGTTTTGATCAAAAAGCTAATGACTGATATAAAATATTGATGTTAATAATTTTACAAGTTGATTATTTTCAAATATTTGTATTTGTTCAGTTTTATGGAATACTTGAGTACTGATATTATCGATGCAGCAAAGATCAAGTCCTTCATTAATTGTGACTTTAAGTACAAGTAAATATTTTCAAAATATCACTTTGGTTTACGTCCATAAAATATAAAATTCTTACATTAGCAAAATATGCATAATAATTGACGTGAAATCATGAACAACTAAGGAATTTGACAAATTATCTGGAACGGCTAATTATTTGGAATGACACCAAGTATGAAGTAGTACAAAGTAACACTCTATTGCAGATTCATAGAACTTTATAAAAAGAGAAAGCCAACCTCTAGAGGAGAGTCTGGCTCATCCAGGATGCTCTTTTCACTCTGTATCCGCTGCATCGTCCCTGTAGAACTGGGGTCCATTATCAGCACGTTCTGACTACCAGCTCTGCCGAACTTACTGTCACTCTTTCTGGAGTCAGTCGTCCTGCACACCTCGTAATTGTACACGTGTTGGAGAGTCCCTGTCCCCAAAGTGTCCGAGTAACGTGGTGGATAATACGGAATCACAGGGAGGCTGGAGTGATACAGGATGCGAGACTGTCTCCATCTGTAGATTTTCACTGATATAATAACCACTAAACACGTGATGAAGAGGAAGGAAACTACAGCCAGAGCCAACACTAAGTAAAAAGTCAGGTTGTCGTTGTACTCCTTGTCGTGTGTAAAGTCAGTGAACTCCGACAGCACTTCAGGGAAGCTGTCCGCCACCGCCACGTTAACAATGACTGTAGCTGAACGAGAGGGCTGCCCGTTGTCCTCAACTGTAACAGTCAGTCTTTGTTTCACAGCATCTTTATCAGTGACTTGGCGGACAGTTCTTATTTCTCCATTCTGTAAGCCCACTTCAAACAGCGCCCTGTCTGCGGCTTTCTGCAGTTTATAGGAGAGCCAGGCATTCTGTCCAGAGTCCACATCAACAGCCACCACTTTAGTGACCAGATAGCCCACATCTGCTGAACGAGGCACCATTTCAGCCACCAGAGAGCCACCAGTCTGGACTGGGTACAGAACCTGAGGCGGGTTGTCGTTCTGGTCCTGGATCATTATTCTCACTGTAGCCACCGAGCTCAGAGGAGGGGATCCAGCATCACGAGCAGTTACGTTAAATTCAAACCACTTGATTTGCTCATAATCAAACGACCTCACTGCATGAATGACACCATTTTCTGAATTTACTGACACTAACGAAGATACAGCTAGCCCATTAATCTCTTTCTCCTCCACAAAGTAAGAAACTCGAGCGTTTTGGCCCCAGTCTGCATCACTGGCACTGAGAGTAAACACAGAAAATCCAGGAGAGTTGTTCTCTGGTACAGTCTTACTGTATTCTGACTGATCAAATTTGGGCGGGCTGTCATTCACGTCAGACACTTTCACATTGATGTTTTTACTGCTGGACAGAGACGGAGAGCCTTGGTCAGAGACGGTTATGGTGATATTATATTCAGGAATACTTTCTCTGTCTAAGAAGTCTTCGGTTACTATGGTATAATATCCTGTTAAGGAAGACTCAATTTTGAAAGGTACGTCAGAGTTAATGGAGCACTTGACAACACCGTTGCCATCTGAGTCTTCGTCATCAACGTTAGCAACAGCTATAGTTGTACCTGGGGGAGAATCCTCGGATATCGAGTTAGAAAATGACATAAGCTGTATTGTAGGGACGTTGTCATTCTCGTCAATTATTTGAATAATAACTTTGCACGTATCTGTATATCCCCCGTGGTCACTAGCCTGAACGTTCAATTGATAAGTCTTCGATTTTTCAAAGTCCAGTTTACCTGCAACTTTAATCTCTCCAGTTTTAACATTTACTTCAAAAAGCTGCATTGCATCTTTGGCGACATGAGGGATGGAAAATGTTACCTCGCCATTAACTCCTTTATCTGCGTCCTTTGCACTAACTGTGGTTACCACTGTTCCTTCAGGAGAATTCTCCTTGACGTCTGCTTTATAAACAGGCTGGCTACACACCGGCGCATTATCGTTAGCATCTAGCACAGTGATATGAATACGCACTGTCCCTGATCTATGTGGCTCCCCTCCATCTGAGGCAATCAGCACGAGTGTGTGGGTCTCCTCTTTCTCTCGGTCTAACGGGTTTTGTAAAACCATCTCGATAAATTTTCCACCATCAGGCTGGCTCTGTACTTTCAATTTGAAATGATCTGAGGGTTTAAGCATATATTTTTGAATTTCATTAATACCAACATCAGGGTCGTCGGCACTCACCAAAGTGAAGCGAGTCCCTGATGCAACACTTTCAACGATTTTTAAATTGATATCATCCTTTGGGAACGACGGACTGTTATCGTTTATGTCTATTACCTCCACTGTTACCCGATAAAGCTGGATTGGATTTTCTAAAATCACCTCGAAACTGAAGCTACAGGGCGTCGTCTTCCCACACAGTTCTTCTCGGTCGACTCGCTCTTTAATAACAAGAGTGCCTTTGTCTCGGTTTAAATCAACGTACTGTCGGCTTCCTTTTGTAATAATACGAGCTTTACCTGATATGAGCCTCGCCACGTCCAAGCCTAAATCTCTAGCAATGTTTCCAACAAAGGACCCTTCTGCCTGCTCCTCCGGTACGGAATACCGAGCCTGTCCAGTCACTGAGCTCAGCTTGAAAAGACAAAGAATGACAAACAGTGCTTGCCATCGACCTCTGCGAGCGGTTATCCACATACAAGCCATCATAA
Source organism: Siniperca chuatsi (assembly GCF_020085105.1). Taxonomy (NCBI): domain Eukaryota; kingdom Metazoa; phylum Chordata; class Actinopteri; order Centrarchiformes; family Sinipercidae; genus Siniperca; species Siniperca chuatsi. The sequence goes on from NC_058049.1 coordinate 15,902,880, forward strand.
ATCCAGAGGTACAGACGCAGTAATCCCTTTCAATGCAAAACTGATGTCATTAAATCCATAAACTGAAAAGGTAATGGTATTTTCAGCAGAGAAATTGCGCGAGAAATGCTACAATTTGGACCTTGACGGGCCAGACCGTCTACTTTCCAAGCAGTAAAACACTGAAATGAATGAAAGGGGTGGGCCGCTGCGCTGCTTATTTGGACAGTTAGTCAGTTGATGTATCAACAGCGGCGCTCAGAGCCCATCCACGGTAATGTATGTGGTGTGCACAATATTAGGAACAGTTTAAATGTTGCATTCAAAGTTTTTTCATCCTTATAGTAAAAATTTTGGATAAACGTTTTACATAGGAGCAGTACGAATGAAGCCTATGCTTACACACCGACCATTTCCTGTGCCAGAAAAGCATCCTAAGTCTAAGATCATAGTGAAACAAAGATGATTTAAAACTTCATTAAACCTTTATTCCATTAAGATCACAACTGATGTTGTATGGTGAAACATTAATGATTATCTACAGAATAAATTCCAAAATAAACAAATGTAAATGTTAAACAAACAAATCTTAGTGCATTCTAAATACTGAAAAATAACATGAGCAAGGGAAAAATAGGTAGGAGAAAGGGTATTTTCTGGATCTGTTGTTTCCAGCTGTCAAATCATTTTTATTTGTTTTCCCCTGTAAAGCTTGTATTGTTTTTCTTATTTAAACACAAGTTCAGTTTGCTGACAATGCAAATATTAATTTAATCAATGAGTGACAGAACCTAAATAAAAAAAAAACTTGGTTGATTCTACTCCCATCGATTAAGTTGTTAAACTGTAACTGTTGAGGATAATCTTAATATGTATGGGAACTTCTACCTAAAAGAAAACCCAGACTCTGGGAAGTGTGATTCTATTTTTAATGATCTTATTGTGCTATTAATATGTTAGGCAATTTAATATGAATATTAATAGCTTGGCTTGCATTGCAAGTCGTAAAAAAGGTATTTCAAATTCATCCATGGACAGTTCCAGCACCATGGACAGTGACACTGAGGCGCTACTGACAGTCATGCACGTGCACTTCAGTCTAAACACTTTAGGAGAAAATACTACCAGAACAAGGAGAAAGTGGAAAACGAAAAATTAAATATATCACTCACCAAAGTTGACATTTGAGAACAGTTGCCTGATAATTGCTTGTCCACCTGCGGCGTATCAGTCCCAGCTCCATCCACACTCGCTAAACTCTGACTCATCGGTTGCATATATTTCATGTCACTCTTTCTGGAGTCAGTCGTCCTGCACACCTCGTAATTGTATACGTGTTGGAGAGTCCCTGTCCCCAAAGTGTCCGAGTAACGTGGTGGATAATACGGAATCACAGGGAGACTGGAGTGATACAGGATGCGAGACTGTCTCCATCTGTAGATTTTCACTGATATAATAACCACTAAACACGTGATGAAGAGGAAGGAAACTACAGCCAGAGCCAACACTAAGTAAAAAGTCAGGTTGTCGTTGTACTCCTTGTCGTGTGTAAAGTCAGTGAACTCCGACAGCACTTCAGGGAAGCTGTCCGCCACCGCCACGTTAACAATGACTGTAGCTGAACGAGAGGGCTGCCCGTTGTCCTCCACTATAACAGTCAGTCTTTGTTTCACAGCATCTTTATCAGTGACTTGGCGGACAGTTCTTATTTCTCCATTCTGTAAGCCCACTTCAAACAGCGCCCTGTCTGCGGCTTTCTGCAGTTTATAGGAGAGCCAGGCATTCTGTCCAGAGTCCACATCAACAGCCACCACTTTAGTGACCAGATAGCCCACATCTGCTGAACGAGGCACCATTTCAGCCACCAGAGAGCCACCAGTCTGGACTGGGTACAGAACCTGAGGCGGGTTGTCGTTCTGGTCCTGGATCATTATTCTCACTGTAGCCACCGAGCTCAGAGGAGGGGATCCAGCATCACGAGCAGTTACGTTAAATTCAAACCACTTGATTTGCTCATAATCAAACGACCTCACTGCATGAATGACACCATTTTCTGAATTTACTGACACTAACGAAGATACAGCTAGCCCATTAATCTCTTTCTCCTCCACAAAGTAAGAAACTCGAGCGTTTTGGCCCCAGTCTGCATCACTGGCACTGAGAGTAAACACAGAAAATCCAGGAGAGTTGTTCTCTGGTACAGTCTTACTGTATTCTGACTGATCAAATTTGGGCGGGCTGTCATTCACGTCAGACACTTTCACATTGATGTTTTTACTGCTGGACAGAGACGGAGAGCCTTGGTCAGAGACGGTTATGGTGATATTATATTCAGGAATACTTTCTCTGTCTAAGAAGTCTTCGGTTACTATGGTATAATATCCTGTTAAGGAAGACTCAATTTTGAAAGGTACGTCAGAGTTAATGGAGCACTTGACAACACCGTTGCCATCTGAGTCTTCGTCATCAACGTTAGCAACAGCTATAGTTGTACCTGGGGGAGAATCCTCGGATATCGAGTTAGAAAATGACATAAGCTGTATTGTAGGGACGTTGTCATTCTCGTCAATTATTTGAATAATAACTTTGCACGTATCTGTATATCCCCCGTGGTCACTAGCCTGAACGTTCAATTGATAAGTCTTCGATTTTTCAAAGTCCAGTTTACCTGCAACTTTAATCTCTCCAGTTTTAACATTTACTTCAAAAAGCTGCTTCGCTTCTCTAGCTACATGAGCTATGGAATAAGTTACTTCACCATTAACTCCTTTATCTGCGTCCTTTGCACTAACTGTGGTTACCACTGTTCCTTCAGGAGAATTCTCCTTGACGTCTGCTTTATAAACAGGCTGGCTACACACCGGCGCATTATCGTTAGCATCTAGCACAGTGATATGAATACGCACTGTCCCTGATCTATGTGGCCCTCCATCTGAGGCAATCAGCACGAGTGTGTGGGTCTCCTCTTTCTCTCGGTCTAACGGGTTTTGTAAAACCATCTCGATAAATTTTCCACCATCAGGCTGGCTCTGTACTTCCAATTTGAAATGATCTGACGGTTTAAGCATATATTTTTGAATTTCATTAATACCAACATCAGGGTCGTCGGCACTCTCTAGTGAGAAGCGAGTCCCTGATGCAACACTTTCAACGATTTTTAAATTGATATCATCCTTTGGGAACGACGGACTGTTATCGTTTATGTCTATTACCTCCACTGTTACCCGATAAAGCTGGATTGGATTTTCTAAAATCACCTCGAAACTGAAGCTACAGGGCGTCGTCTTCCCACACAGTTCTTCTCGGTCGACTCGCTCTTTAATAACAAGAGTGCCTTTGTCTCGGTTTAAATCAACGTACTGTCGGCTTCCTTTTGTAATAATACGAGCTTTACCTGATATGAGCCTCGCCACGTCCAAGCCTAAATCTCTAGCAATGTTTCCAACAAAGGACCCTTCTGCCTGCTCCTCCGGTACGGAATACCGAGCCTGTCCAGTCACTGAGCTCAGCTTGAAAAGACAAAGAATGACAAACAGTGCTTGCCATCGACCTCTGCGAGCGGTTATCCACATACAAGCCATCATAAATCCAGAGGTACAGACGCAGTAATCCCTTTCAATGCAAAACTGATGTCATTAAATCCATAAACTGAAAAGGTAATGGTATTTTCAGCAGAGAAATTGCGCGAGAAATGCTACAATTTGGACCTTGACGGGCCAGACCGTCTACTTTCCAAGCAGTAAAACACTGAAATGAATGAAAGGGGTGGGCCGCTGCACTGCTTATTTGGACAGTTAGTCAGTTGATGTATCAACAGCGGCGCTCAGAGCCCATCCACGGTAATGTATGTGGTGTGCACAATATTAGGAACAGTTTAAATGTTGAATTCAAGGTTTTTTCATCCTTACAGTAAAAATTTTGGATAAACGTTTTACATAGGAGCAGTACGAATGAAGCCTATGCTTACACACCGACCATTTCCTGTTCCAGAAAAGCATCCTAAGTCTAAGATCATAGTGAAACAAAGATGATTTAAAACTTCATTAAACCTTTATTCCATTAAGATCACAACTGATGTTGTATGGTGAAACATTAATGATTATCTACAAAATAAATTCCAAAATAAACAAATGTAAATGTTAAACAAACAAATCTTAGTGCATTCTAAATACTAAAAAATAAGATGAGCAAGGGAAAAATAGGTTGGAGAAAGGGTCTTTTCTGGTTCTGTTGTTTCCAGCTGTCAAATCATTTTTATTTGTTTTCCCCTGTAAAGCTTGTATTGTTTTTCTTATTTAAACACAAGTTCGGTTTGCTGACAATGCAAATATTAATTTAATCAATGAGTGACAGAACCTAAATGAAAAAAAAAACTTGGTTGATTCTACTCCCATCGATTAAGTTGTTAAACTGTAACTGTTGAGGATAATCTTAATATGTATAGCAACTTATACCTAAAAGAAAACCCAGACTCTGGGAAGTGTGATTCTATTTTTAATGATCTTATTGTGCTATTAATATGTTAGGCAATTTAATATGAATATTAATAGCTTGGCTTGCATTGCAAGTTGTAAAAAAGGTATTTCAAATTCATCCATGGACAGTTCCAGCACCATGGACAGTGACACTGAGGCGCCACTGACAGCCATGCACGTGCACTTCAGTCTAAACACTTTAGGAGAAAATACTACCAGAACAAGGAGAAAGTGGACAACGAAAAATTAAATATATCACTCACCAAAGTTGACATTTGAGAACAGTTGCCTGATAATTGCTTGTCACCCTGCGGTGTATCAGTCCCAGCTCCATCCACACTCACTAAACTCTGACTCATCGGTTGCATATATTTCATGTCACTCTTTCTGGAGTCAGTCGTCCTGCACACCTCGTAATTGTACACGTGTTGGAGAGTCCCTGTCCCCAAAGTGTCCGAGTAACGTGGTGGATAATACGGAATCACAGGGAGACTGGAGTGATACAGGATGCGAGACTGTCTCCATCTGTAGATTTTCACTGATATAATAACCACTAAACACGTGATGAAGAGGAAGGAAACTACAGCCAGAGCCAACACTAAGTAAAAGTCAGGTTGTCGTTGTACTCCTTGTCGTGTGTAAAGTCAGTGAACTCCGACAGCACTTCAGGGAAGCTGTCCGCCACCGCCACGTTAACAATGACTGTAGCTGAACGAGAGGGCTGCCCGTTGTCCTCCACTATAACAGTCAGTCTTTGTTTCACAGCATCTTTATCAGTGACTTGGCGGACAGTTCTTATTTCTCCATTCTGTAAGCCCACTTCAAACAGCGCCCTGTCTGCGGCTTTCTGCAGTTTATAGGAGAGCCAGGCATTCTGTCCAGAGTCCACATCAACAGCCACCACTTTAGTGACCAGATAGCCCACATCTGCTGAACGAGGCACCATTTCAGCCACCAGAGAGCCACCAGTCTGGACTGGGTACAGAACCTGAGGCGGGTTGTCGTTCTGGTCCTGGATCATTATTTTCACAGTCGCATTGCTGCTGAGTGGAGGGGAGCCTCCATCCTGCGCTTTGACAGTGAATACAAGCTGCTTGATCTGTTCATAATCAAATGAGTGAACTGCATGTAGAATTCCAGTTTCAGAGTTTATGGACACATAAGAGGAAATTGGGCTGCCACTGACCTGCATGTCCTCCAGAAAGTATGAGATTCTGGCGTTTTGATTCCAGTCATAATCTTGTGCGCTTACACTGAATATTGACATCCCAGGGACATTATTTTCCACGATATATGCAGAATAATTTGGTTTAATAAAGAGTGGAGCATTATCGTTTACATCAGAAATTCTTAGGTGTAAAGTTGTTTTAGTAGAAAGTGGGGGTGAACCTGAATCAGTTGCAGTTATGGTTATGTTGTATTCTGGTTTTGTTTCACGATCAAAAGTCATATCTGAAAGCAAATTGTAATAATTAGTCAAAGAAGACTGGATTTTAAAGGGAAGATTGGAATCTATTGAGCATGTTATCTGACCATTTATTTCAGAGTCTGCATCTTTAACATTAAAAACAGCTATAGTCGTGCCTGCAGGGACATCCTCTGAAATCAGGCTGGAGAAGGACATTATATTTATAACCGGAGCATTATCATTTATGTCACTGACCTCAATGACAACTTTGGTTGCGTCACTAAGGCCACCCTGGTCTTTAGCGATCACTCTTATTTCATATCTTTTGTCTTTTTCGAAATCAATATTATCAGCAACAGTTATTTTGCCAGATAAACTGTTAATTTCAAATTTTTCACCAGACTTTCCCTTTACATTAGAAAACGTATATGTAACCAAGCCATTAGACCCACTGTCGGCATCTGAAGCATTCACACTAGTTATATAGGTGCCTATGGGTGCATTTTCTGTCACAGTAGCAGTGTACAATGATTGATTAAATACAGGACGATTATCATTGACATCAAGAACAGTGATCTCTACATTTACTGTACCAGATCGCTGTGGAGTTCCTCCGTCTACTGCTATAAGCTTTAAAGACAGGTGTGGATTCAACTCTCTGTCTAATGGCTTCTGTAAAATCATTACAGCGAATTTGATTCCATCGGCGTTGGAGTGTTGCTTCAAAACGAAATTATCATTAGGGGATAAAACATATTTTTGCAAACCGTGAATCCCTGCATCTGGGTCATAGGCGCTTTCTAACTCGAAATCCGATCCTACTGTTGCAGATTCACTAATTTCTAGATTCATTAAATTGTTTTTGAAGGTTGGCCCATGGTCATTTACGTCTAATATTTCTACTGTCACCCTATGAAGTTCAATTGGATTTTCCAAAATAATTTCGAAGCTGAAGCTGCACGGTGTCACGTCTCCACAAAGCTCTTCTCGGTCGATTCTTTCGTTCACGACCAGAATCCCTTTGTCTGTCTTAAGCTCGGTGTACTGATTGTTTTCTCCGCTCACGATACGGGCCTGCCCAGAAAGGAGCCTTTTCAGATCCAAACCAAGGTCTTGTGCTACATTACCGATAAGAGAACCTTTCTTCATCTCCTCCGGTATTGAATAACGGATTTGGCCGTTGATGGTGGAAATCATGAAGACAAAAAATAACAGTTGCCATATAAGTGTCCAACACAACAGCCATTTTCCGCATCGGTGCTGGCGTATCCCCATGTCGTAAAGAATAAAATCCTAAACGGAACCGCAAATTATATCCCACAGTCACACACGTAGACGAAAGTTACATTCCAGTTCAATAGTGCTGCATTTCTGTCCAGCAAAATTGTTCCATTATTATCAAAGAAAAAATGCTGTTTCCGAGCGACTGTATTTCCGTCGAATGCCTCCTTGTAAGAAGAGAGTGTTTCTCCCTCTCCTCTTTCTCTCCTCTATCACAGCCCTAACAACACTAGACTCTGTTTTACTGATCAACAGCGTCCCTTAGAGTCCAAAAGGAGGAAAGAACCGGGTCAACTGCAAATAGGTAAAAAAAAAAAAAAAATCTATGCAATCTACTCTGTGAACCCACATGAATACAAAATAACTTATTGCCAGGCACTAAAAAATAATAGATGGAATATCTCAAACCACGATGTAACCACAAACTCCACACATAATCATACCACAGACAGAAGTCAGCGATTTAGAGCAGCGTTAGCAAACGAGTCTCATTGTGTGGAAGTGTCCAGCACTACAGTGCTGAATATTTGAATAGCAGTTAATGGTTGAATGGTTAAATGCTGCCTATAATTTGAAAGTAGTAAATAGAGAGGTTAAAGAGGAACAGCAACTACAACAGAAAGCATATTTATAATGTTGCAAAAAACAAGTAGGTTATCACTCCGCTTTAACACACAATGCAACTAGGTAAAAGTAACGTGCGTGTGAAATGATATAGCAGCACGAAGTTCCGAATATAAATACAGAAGCGAGTGATGCAATGTGAGATGCTGTCCATAGTGCTGAAAATGAAGGTATAGCGCGCAACAGTTCACTATCAATGTAGCTAAACACAGAAAGAGAAATTATGATACAGAGACGAAGCTACATTATATAACTCACCTCTAGAGGAGAGTCTGGCTCATCCAGGATGCTCTTTTCACTCTGTATCCGCTGCATCGTCCCTGTAGAACTGGGGTCCATTATCAGCACGTTCTGACTACCAGCTCTGCCGAACTTACTGTCACTCTTTCTGGAGTCAGTCGTCCTGCACACCTCGTAATTGTACACGTGTTGGAGGGTGCCTGTCCCCAAAGTGTCCGAGTAACGTGGTGGATAATACGGAATCACAGGGAGGCTGGAGTGATACAGGATGCGAGACTGTCTCCATCTGTAGATTTTCACTGATATAATAACCACTAAACACGTGATGAAGAGGAAGGAAACTACAGCCAGAGCCAACACTAAGTAAAAAGTCAGGTTGTCGTTGTACTCCTTGTCGTGTGTAAAGTCAGTGAACTCCGACAGCACTTCAGGGAAGCTGTCCGCCACCGCCACGTTAACAATGACTGTAGCTGAACGAGAGGGCTGCCCGTTGTCCTCCACTATAACAGTCAGTCTTTGTTTCACAGCATCTTTATCAGTGACTTGGCGGACAGTTCTTATTTCTCCATTCTGTAAGCCCACTTCAAACAGCGCCCTGTCTGCGGCTTTCTGCAGTTTATAGGAGAGCCAGGCATTCTGTCCAGAGTCCACATCAACAGCCACCACTTTAGTGACCAGATAGCCCACATCTGCTGAACGAGGCACCATTTCAGCCACCAGAGAGCCACCAGTCTGGACTGGGTACAGAACCTGAGGCGGGTTGTCGTTCTGGTCCTGGATCATTATTTTCACAGTCACATTGCTGCTGAGTGGAGGAGAGCCTCCATCCTGCGCCTTTACTACCAACTGAATTTGTTTAATTTGTTCATAGTCAAACGAGCGCACAGCATGGATATCTCCAGTTTCACTATTTATGGAGACGTAAGAAGAGGTTGGACTGCCATTGATCTGTGTTTCTTCGAGAAAGTACGATATTCTAGCGTTTTGATTCCAGTCCATGTCTCGTGCTGTGACGGACAATATGGACATTCCAGGAGAATTGTTCTCTGTAACGTGAGAAACGTAGCTAATCTGATCAAATAATGGGGCATTGTCATTCACATCAGAGATTCTCAGACGTAATATTGTTGTGCTTGACAAGGATGGTGATCCCAAATCGGTGGCCCTTACAGTTATGTTATATTCCGGTACAACTTCTCTGTCAAAAGCTGAGTCTGTTACTAATGCATAGTAATGAGTTAATGTTGATTTTGTTTTAAATGGAAGGCTACTGTCTGTTGTACAAACAACTTGGCCATTTCGCTCTGAGTCTGCGTCAATCACATTAATTATTGCCACTGTGGTACCCGAGGCAGAATCCTCCGGCACGGGGCTGGAGAATGACATCACATTTATGACAGGTGCATTATCGTTTACGTCTCCTATCTCAATTAGCACCTTACTTGAATCTATCAGACCTCCTTGGTCCATAGCTTCAACCATAATTTCATATTTCTTATCTTTTTCATAATCTACTTGCCCTCCGAGTGTTACAATCCCCGTAATTTCGTCTAAATGAAATACGTCAGCCAGCTGCTCTTTCATATTTGAAAATCTATATGTGACGAGACCGTTTGATCCACTGTCTGCATCACTTGCGTTCACTGTCGTGATATAGGTACCTTTTAATGCATTCTCCGAGACAGTAGCCCTGTAGAGAGACTGATTAAAAATGGGAGGATTATCATTGGCATCAAGCACTGTAATATCTATATTTACTGTACCAGATCTATGCGGAGTTCCACCGTCAACAGCGATGAGTTTCAGTGATATTCTTGGCTCGCTTTCTCTATCTAATGGTTTTTGTAAGATCATCTCGGCATATTTTCGACCATCTGGACTCGAGTGCTGCTTCAAACCAAATATGTCATTGGTAGTTAGTATGTATTTCTGGAGACCGTTACTGCCTACATCTGCGTCTTCGGCACTGGGTAACAAAAAGCGTGATCCCAGTGTGGCAGATTCGCTTATTTCAAATTTAATATCATCCTTTCTGAACGTCGGAGAATTGTCATTTATGTCAATTATTTCCACTGTTACACGGTGTAATTCCATAGGATTTTCTAAAATCACCTCAAAGCTGAAGCTGCATGGTGTCACGTCTCCACAAAGCTGCTCTCGGTCTATTCTCTCGTTCACGACTAAAATGCCTTTGTCTGTTTTCAGCTCGGTGTACTTGATGCTTTGTCTGGTCACGATACGGGCCCGGCCAGAACGAAGCCTTTGCACATCCAAACCAATATCTTGAGCTACGTTACCAATAAAAGACCCCTTTTTCAGCTCCTCTGGAATTGTATACCTGATTTGGGCAGACACGATGTGAGTGAGACACCAAAGGAACAGCAGAAACTGCCATAATGACTTGCTATACAAACGCCATTTTAAGCAAAAAGGAGGAGATTTTTCAAACGCCATTGTACAAATAAGACAAGGTGATAACAACAGCCTGCGGTATACAATCCACCGAGAACAAAGCCAGTTGCAGAAAGTAATCCTTTGATTTTAAAGTCCTTGCTCCGGATGAAATTGTGGCCGTAGTCCTGCTTATACGGCCCAGTTTGTCTTCTCCATCCCGGCTATACGGTAAAATGAGGGATCTGCCTAAACTGAATCAACTCTGAACACTTGTTTCACTGACCAATAGCGTCCCTTACTGTCCAAAGTATGAATATCATGAAGACAGGCAGAAAATAAAAATTAATTTGCAAAGCACTTTGGTGTAGGAGAGCTAGAATTGTAGATCAAAACGGCAGCATTGTCATTCATTTATATAAAACAGAAAACCAAAACTACTAGTGGCCAAAACTGGTAAAGACATTAAGTACTCACACTTTAATACAACACTAGGCTCCTGCTCCACAGTGAATTAAGCAGCAGTTCACAAAGGACATTTAACCTCCAATCAGGGGAGCTGTCCATTAGCTGTGGTTCTGAAAATGTCGCATGGGTTATTCGTTAAATGTGAGCCCAAACATAATTATAGGTGAAGATCAATATGACAAAGGCCTCACCTCTAGAGGAGAGTCTGGTTCATCCAGGATGCTCTTTTCACTCTGTATCCGCTGCATCGTCCCTGTAGAACTGGGGTCCATTATCAGCACGTTCTGACTACCAGCTCTGCCGAACTTACTGTCACTCTTTCTGGAGTCAGTCGTCCTGCACACCTCGTAATTGTACACGTGTTGGAGAGTCCCTGTCCCCAAAGTGTCCGAGTAACGTGGTGGATAATACGGAATCACAGGGAGGCTGGAGTGATACATGATGCGAGACTGCCTCCATCTGTAGATTTTCACTGATATAATAACCACTAAACACGCGATGAAGAGGAAGGAAACTACAGCCAGAGCCAACACTAAGTAAAAAGTCAGGTTGTCGTTGTACTCCTTGTCGTGTGTAAAGTCAGTGAACTCCGACAGCACTTCAGGGAAGCTGTCCGCCACCGCCACGTTAACAATGACTGTAGCTGAACGAGAGGGCTGCCCGTTGTCCTCCACTATAACAGTCAGTCTTTGTTTCACAGCATCTTTATCAGTGACTTGGCGGACAGTTCTTATTTCTCCATTCTGTAAGCCCACTTCAAACAGCGCCCTGTCTGCGGCTTTCTGCAGTTTATAGGAGAGCCAGGCATTCTGTCCAGAGTCCACATCAACAGCCACCACTTTAGTGACCAGATAGCCCACATCTGCTGAACGAGGCACCATTTCAGCCACCAGAGAGCCACCAGTCTGGACTGGGTACAGAACCTGAGGCGGGTTGTCGTTCTGGTCTTGAATATTTAATTTAACTGTGGTATTGCTGCTTAAGGGCGGGGAACCCCCATCCTGCCCTTTTACAAAAATATTTAAAGTTTTAATTTGCTCATAGTCAAATGATCGAACTGCCTGTATTACGCCACTTTCTGCGTTAACAGATATGTAATTGGATATGGAGTTACCATTTAACTGAGTATCAATAAGCAGGTAAGACACACGTGCGTTCTGCCCCGAGTCAGAGTCCTGTGCTTTCACGGAAAACACAGATAATCCTGGGGAGTTATTCTCCATGATATTAGCTTCATAATAACTCTGTTCAAATACGGGGGCATTATCATTGACGTCGGATATTCGAAGTGTTATTGCCTTGTTAGTCGAGAGTGGTGGGCTACCTTCATCCACAGCCGTGAAAGTGATATTGTAATCAGGATTACGCTCCCTGTCAAGGATACCGTTTGTCACCAGAGTGTAATAATTCTTTAGAGATGAGTGGATTGCAAACGGGATATTGCCATTAACTGAGCAGTCAACTTTGCCATTTTTGCCTGAATCTAGATCTTTAACGTTTATGATGGCCACGGTAGTTCCACTAGGAGAATCCTCAGCGATGGCACTCGAAAACGAGGTTAGTGTTATTACAGGTGCATTGTCATTCACATCCGTCACCTCAATTATTACTTTTGTTGATGTGCTTTGTCCACCTTGATCTTTTGCCTGCACACCAATCTCATATATTTTATTCTCTTCATAATCAATCATACCGTTTACTGTTAAATCGCCGCTGTTTTCATCCAGATGAAATAGATCAGCAACATTAGTAGACATGCGATTAAAGTGGTATGTAACATGGCCATTCATCCCCTCATCTGCATCTGTTGCGCTCAAGCTCACCACTAAGGTTCCTTTTGGAACATTTTCTTCAACAAACGCCTTGAAAATTGATTGCGTAAAAACCGGAGCATTGTCATTTGTGTCTCGCACAGTTACATGTATTTTTAGTGTCCCTGATCTCTGTGGTTCACCTCCGTCCACAGCAGTTAGCATGAGAAGCAGCTTTTCCTCTTTCTCTCGGTCTAAAGCATTAGAAAGATACAACTGTGCATATTTATGACCACTCGGGCTGGACAGGACCTTAATATTAAAATGTGTTGTTGGGTGTAATGTATAGCCGTGTAAAGCATTGATGCCAACATCGGGGTCGGTGGCACTCTCTTGTAATATTTCTGTTCCTGAAACAGCAGATTCTACTATTTCTACATGCATTTCTTTCTCATGAAACACGGGTGCATTATCATTGACATCTAACACTTCCACTACAACGCTGTGTAGTTGCATTGGATTCGTCATAATCATTTCAAAATTCAAGCTACAGGGCGATGTCTGCCCGCAGAGCTGCTCTCTATCTATTCTTTCTCCCACGACAAGAATCCCTTTGTCTACATCCAGCCTGATATACTCGCTGCTATCACCGCTAACTATTCGGGCACCGCCGGATATCAGTCTTTTAGCGTTGATACCTAAATCTTCAGCCACATTTCCTACAAAGGAGCCCTTTCTCATCTCTTCTGGGACAGAGTAGCGGATCTGACAGACTGTCGCGTCAATGAGAAAAACAAGGATGAAGGCCCGTACTTGCCATTTAATTGTGGGTTCACTGCTGGTAAAAGGCATGTTCCCGAAGCAATCCACCCAACTGCACATAAAAGTATGTCGCAAAAGCCAGCCTATTAATCCGTATCGTCCTTCTGTTGATGTGTTTATAATCCACAGTGTGACAGAAAATACATTAGTCAAAAAATCACTAGTGAAAAGGAAGACCGAACGTCCTGCTATCCGCGGTACACTAAGAGAAGTACTGGAGGTGTAGCTGCATTTCAAAAGCTTCATATGCGCTTTGAAGTCCAACAGCGGCCCTTACAGTCCGATATGAATATAACAAGTGTTAGGCGAGATCCTCTTTGAATAGCAGTTGAGAGTGTGTAGGAGACAGCTAACGTTGTAGGTATCGAGAAGATATGTCAAATTGAATGTGTGCATGAATATGTTGAATTCAAATTGAAAAAAAGATGTAGCTTATCAGGAGATTAAGTGACAGGCAGAGATAAAGTGGGATAGCAAAACGTAGTACAGCCACCAGACATGTCAACTGGAAACACTCTTCGTCATACTATTACATTTCCTTTCTCCCTCCACAAATAAATAAAAAAATAAAACTTAGCTGGAAGCATAAAGTCCATATATGTTATCTAATTACAGCAGAAACAAAACACCACATGCAGTACAGACAAAATTACAGATTGGTAACACGTAACAGCATCAGGCCTTTTTGTGGTGTACAATTTCCTTACTGACTCTTTCTCACTTCAGTTAAATGGCTCAACTCTGAGAAGAGCTGTCCGTTACTAGTGGTGCTGAAGATGATCTCTGAGCAAGCAGTGAGACAAACCATGAAGCCAAGTAATCTGTAATCTAAAATAGACCATAATTAATGTATTGTACAATAATGAAGAATGACTGCTCAATAAACTAACCTCTAGAGGAGAGTCTGGTTCATCCAGGATGCTCTTTTCACTCTGTATCCGCTGCATCGTCCCCGTAGAACTGGGGTCCATTATCAGCACGTTCTGACTACCAGCTCTGCCGAACTTACTGTCACTCTTTCTGGAGTCAGTCGTCCTGCACACCTCGTAATTGTACACGTGTTGGAGAGTCCCTGTCCCCAAAGTGTCCGAGTAACGTGGTGGATAATACGGAATCACAGGGAGACTGGAGTGATACAGGATGCGAGACTGTCTCCATCTGTAGATTTTCACTGATATAATAACCACTAAACACGTGATGAAGAGGAAGGAAACTACAGCCAGAGCCAACACTAAGTAAAAAGTCAGGTTGTCGTTGTACTCCTTGTCGTGTGTAAAGTCAGTGAACTCCGACAGCACTTCAGGAAGCTGTCCGCCACCGCCACGTTAACAATGACTGTAGCTGAACGAGAGGGCTGCCCGTTGTCCTCCACTATAACAGTCAGTCTTTGTTTCACAGCATCTTTATCAGTGACTTGGCGGACAGTTCTTATTTCTCCATTCTGTAAGCCCACTTCAAACAGCGCCCTGTCTGCGGCTTTCTGCAGTTTATAGGAGAGCCAGGCATTCTGTCCAGAGTCCACATCAACAGCCACCACTTTAGTGACCAGATAGCCCACATCTGCTGAACGAGGCACCATTTCAGCCACCAGAGAGCCACCAGTCTGGACTGGGTACAGAACCTGAGGCGGGTTGTCGTTCTGGTCCTGGATCATTATTCTCACTGTAGCCACCGAGCTCAGAGGAGGGGATCCAGCATCACGAGCAGATACGTTAAATTCAAACCACTTGATTTGCTCATAATCAAACGACCTCACTGCATGAATGACACCATTTTCTGAATTTACTGACACTAACGAAGATACAGCTAGCCCATTAATCTCTTTCTCCTCCACAAAGTAAGAAACTCGAGCGTTTTGGCCCCAGTCTGCATCACTGGCACTGAGAGTAAACACAGAAAATCCAGGAGAGTTGTTCTCTGGTACAGTCTTACTGTATTCTGACTGATCAAATTTGGGCGGGCTGTCATTCACGTCAGACACTTTCACATTGATGTTTTTACTGCTGGACAGAGACGGAGAGCCTTGGTCAGAGACGGTTATGGTGATATTATATTCAGGAATACTTTCTCTGTCTAAGAAGTCTTCGGTTACTATGGTATAATATCCTGTTAAGGAAGACTCAATTTTGAAAGGTACGTCAGAGTTAATGGAGCACTTGACAACACCGTTGCCATCTGAGTCTTCGTCATCAACGTTAACAACAGCTATAGTTGTACCTGGGGGAGAATCCTCGGATATCGAGTTAGAAAATGACATAAGCTGTATTGTAGGGACGTTGTCATTCTCGTCAATTATTTGAATAATAACTTTGCACGTATCTGTATATCCCCCGTGGTCACTAGCCTGAACGTTCAATTGATAAGTCTTCGATTTTTCAAAGTCCAGTTTACCTGCAACTTTAATCTCTCCAGTTTTAACATTTACTTCAAAAAGCTGCTTCGCTTCTCTAGCTACATGAGCTATGGAATAAGTTACTTCACCATTAACTCCTTTATCTGCGTCCTTTGCACTAACTGTGGTTACCACTGTTCCTTCAGGAGAATTCTCCTTGACGTCTGCTTTATAAACAGGCTGGCTACACACCGGCGCATTATCGTTAGCATCTAGCACAGTGATATGAATACGCACTGTCCCTGATCTATGTGGCTCCCCTCCATCTGAGGCAATCAGCACGAGTGTGTGGGTCTCCTCTTTCTCTCGGTCTAACGGGTTTTGTAAAACCATCTCGATAAATTTTCCACCATCAGGCTGGCTCTGTACTTCCAATTTGAAATGATCTGAGGGTTTAAGCATATATTTTTGAATGTCATTAATACCAACATCAGGGTCGTCGGCACTCTCTAGTGAGAAGCGAGTCCCTGATGCAGCATTTTCAACGATTTTTAAATTGATATCATCCTTTGGGAACGACGGACTGTTATCGTTTATGTCTATTACCTCCACTGTTACCCGATAAAGCTGGATTGGATTTTCTAAAATCACCTCGAAACTGAAGCTACAGGGCGTCGTCTTCCCACACAGTTCTTCTCGGTCGACTCGCTCTTTAATAACAAGAGTGCCTTTGTCTCGGTTTAAATCAACGTACTGTCGGCTTCCTTTTGTAATAATACGAGCTTTACCTGATATGAGCCTCGCCACGTCCAAGCCTAAATCTCTAGCAATGTTTCCAACAAAGGACCCTTCTGCCTGCTCCTCCGGTACGGAATACCGAGCCTGTCCAGTCACTGAGCTCAGCTTGAAAAGACAAAGAATGACAAACAGTGCTTGCCATCGACCTCTGCGAGCGGTTATCCACATACAAGCCATCATAAATCCAGAGGTACAGACGCAGTAATCCCTTTCAATGCAAAACTGATGTCATTAAATCCATAAACTGAAAAGGTAATGGTATTTTCAGCAGAGAAATTGCGCGAGAAATGCTACAATTTGGACCTTGACGGGCCAGACCGTCTACTTTCCAAGCAGTAAAACACTGAAACGAATGAAAGGGGTGGGCCGCTGCGCTGCTTATTTGGACAGTTAGTCAGTTGATGTATCAACAGCGGCGCTCAGAGCCCATCCACGGTAATGTATGTGGTGTGCATAATATTAGGAACAGTTTAAATGTTGCATTCAAAGTTTTTTCATCCTTATAGTAAACATTTTGGATAAACGTTTTACATAGGAGCAGTACGAATGAAGCCTATGCTTACACACCGACCATTTCCTGTTCCAAAAAAGCATCCTAAGTCTAAGATCATAGTGAAACAAAGATTATTTAAAACTTCATTAAACCTTTATTCCATTAAGATCACAACTGATGTTGTATGGTGAAACATTAATGATTATCTACAAAATAAATTCCAAAATAAACAAATGTAAATGTTAAACAAACAAATCTTAGTGCATTCTAAATACTAAAAAATAAGATGAGCAAGGGAAAAATAGGTTGGAGAAAGGGTCTTTTCTGGTTCTGTTGTTTCCAGCTGTCAAATCATTTTTATTTGTTTTCCCCTGTAAAGCTTGTATTGTTTTTCTTATTTAAACACAAGTTCGGTTTGCCGACAATACAAATATTAATTTAATCAATGAGTAACAGAACCTAAATGGAAAAAAAAAAAACTTGGTTGATTCTACTCCCATCGATTAAGTTGTTAAACTGTAACTGTTGAGGATAATCTTAATATGTATGGCAACTTCTACCTAAAAGAAAACCCAGACTCTGGGAAGTGTGATTCTATTTTTAATGATCTTATTGTGCTATTAATATGTTAGGCAATTTAATATGAATATTAATAGCTTGGCTTGCAAGTCGTAAAAAAGGTATTTCAAATTCATCCATGGACAGTTCCAGCACCATGGACAGTGACACTGAGGCGCCACTGACAGTCATGCACGTGCACTTCAGTCTAAACACTTTAGGAGAAAATACTACCAGAACAAGGAGAAAGTGGACAACGAAAAATTAAATATATCACTCACCAAAGTTGACATTTGAGAACAGTTGCCTGATAATTGCTTGTCCACCTGCGGTGTATCAGTCCCAGCTCCATCCACACTCGCTAAACTCTGACTCATCGGTTGCATATATTTCATGTCACTCTTTCTGGAGTCAGTCGTCCTGCACACCTCGTAATTGTACACGTGTTGGAGAGTCCCTGTCCCCAAAGTGTCCGAGTAACGTGGTGGATAATACGGAATCACAGGGAGGCTGGAGTGATACAGGATGCGAGACTGTCTCCATCTGTAGATTTTCACTGATATAATAACCACTAAACACGTGATGAAGAGGAAGGAAACTACAGCCAGAGCCAACACTAAGTAAAAAGTCAGGTTGTCGTTGTACTCCTTGTCGTGTGTAAAGTCAGTGAACTCCGACAGCACTTCAGGGAAGCTGTCCGCCACCGCCACGTTAACAATGACTGTAGCTGAACGAGAGGGCTGCCCGTTGTCCTCCACTATAACAGTCAGTCTTTGTTTCACAGCATCTTTATCAGTGACTTGGCGGACAGTTCTTATTTCTCCATTCTGTAAGCCCACTTCAAACAGCGCCCTGTCTGCGGCTTTCTGCAGTTTATAGGAGAGCCAGGCATTCTGTCCAGAGTCCACATCAACAGCCACCACTTTAGTGACCAGATAGCCCACATCTGCTGAACGAGGCACCATTTCAGCCACCAGAGAGCCACCAGTCTGGACTGGGTACAGAACCTGAGGCGGGTTGTCGTTCTGGTCCTGGATCATTATTTTCACAGTCACATTGCTGCTGAGTGGAGGGGAGCCTCCATCCTGCGCTTTCACAGTAAGCTGAAGTTCTTTAATTTGTTCATAATCAAACGAACGCACAGCATGCAAAACCCCAGTTTCAGAGTTTATGGCCACATAGTTTGACACTGGATTACCGCTGATTTGTGTGTCCTCCAGGAAATAGGAGATTCTCGCGTTTTGATGCCAGTCAGAGTCCCGCGCGTTAACAGTGGTGATGGACATTCCGGGGGAATTATTCTCTGTGATGTGGGCAGAATATAAGTTTTTGTCGAATACTGGGCCATTATCGTTTACGTCAGTGATTCTAAGTTGCAATGTGACGGAGCTAGAAAGAGGAGGAGACCCTGAGTCGGTGGCTATTATTGTAATGTCATATTCAGCAGTCGTCTCTCTGTCAAAATGCTGATCCGCCACCAAATTATAATAGTTCGTTATTGACGATTTGATTTTAAACGGAAGCGTTTTGTCTATTGTACATTTTATCTGTCCATTTGTCTCTGAATCAGCGTCTTTGACATTAATAACAGCTACTGTTGTGCCAAGAGGGGCATCTTCTGATATAGTATTAGAAAATGACATGATATTAATTACTGGAACATTGTCGTTGACGTCACTAACCTCAATGATAACTTTACTGGTCCCAGTCAAACCTCCTCTATCCCTTGCCTCTAACCTAAGCTCATATTTTTTCTCTTTTTCAAAGTCTATAAGTCCAGAAACTGAGATGACACCTGTGCTTTCATCAATGCTAAACATATCAACGATACTGCCTTTAATTTTCGAAAAACTGAATATTATTTCCCCGTTAGTGCCAATGTCTGCATCATAAGCGTTAACTGTTGTGATATAAGTCCCTTTTGGCGCATTTTCCACAACGGCGGCCCTGTAAACTGACTGGTTGAATATAGGGGCATTATCGTTTACGTCTAATACAGATACATTTATATTCACCGTACCAGATCTCTGGGGGTTTCCACCGTCGACAGCTATTACTTTTAAAGGGAGACTGGGGTGTTCCTCTCTGTCTAATGGCTTCTGGAGCACCAGCTCAGCGTATTTACTGCCGTCTGGATTTGCATGTTGTTTAAGAATAAAATAATTATTCGGAGATAGAACGTAATTTTGTAAGGCGTTTAGTCCAACGTCAGGATCAACTGCGCTTTCAACAGGAAATTTAGAACCAATTGTAGCAGATTCGCTCATTTCAAACTGGATGTCTTTATTTGGAAAGAAAGGGGTATTATCGTTTATATCTAAAATTTCGACAGTGACACGATGTAGTTCGATAGGATTTTCTAAAATGATTTCGAAGCTGAGGCTGCACGGTGTCACGTCTCCACAAAGCTGCTCTCGGTCGATTCTCTCATTCACAACTAGAATCCCTTTGTCTGTCCTCAGCTCGGTGTACTGGATGTTTTCTCCGCTCACGATACGGGCCCGGCCAGAGCGGAGCCTTTTCAGATCCAGACCAAGGTCTTGTGCTACATTGCCAATAACGGAGCCCTTTTTCATCTCCTCTGGAATAGAATAGCGAATCTGGCCAGCCACTCTATCACCCATAAAAGTAAGCAAAATGAGAATCCCCACTTGACATCGTAATATACAAGACAATCGCCATCTTACACTTCTAGGGTAGGGTTGGCCTCGGGTTGCCATATCAGAAACAACAGATCTTGATGAATGATGCGTCCTCACTTGAAGAAAACAAACAAGAGCTTGTAGTCCAGCTTAAATATATTGTACTACTTTCAGATGACAACGCGCTCCTCCTATATTCCAAAGACAAATGTGTAAAAAAAAAAAAAAAAATCGTCTCTTCACTCTCTGTCCTCCCACGAAGGACAATATCTCCGGTGTCATGCTCTAGTACGGTAGTTTGGGAGGGGGATAGGCTGGCTGTTAACACTGAAATCGTTTTGCTGACCAACAGCGTCACTTAGAGTCCAAAACCGGAACTCCTTACACTGGGCCTTAGGGGACAAGCATATATCGCCTGTGGATAATCGCAGCTAGTGCTCTATTGTTTACTATTACTACAGTTGCCATTTGCGTTATATTGAAAAGACGGAGTGAATTGGACAAATGTAAAGACAGCAGAAAGCAGTACATAAACTGCAATGAGATCTCATAAAATGTTTTTGCGATAGAAATATAAAATTACTTCCAAAAGGCAATAGGTTACTGTAATGTATCAAGTATAGGAATGTCGCTGTCTGTGGTGCTGAAATTAGCAGCAAACAAGTAGCATGCAGAGAAAGAACAGCAGAGTCTTACAAAGGTGTGGAACATAGGACCACAGAATCGTGATATCAAATTAAATTCAGTAGCGAAACTCTATTCACTGTATGCTGAAAACACAAACAAGTTATCAGTCAAATTCAGTAAACAAAGTGAATTGCTGCTGCAGACATAGTATGGATTTTGTTACTGCAACCTAATTCAGTTCAAAGAGTTCATCCCAGCTATCTGTTACTCATTTTACATTTTAAATAGCTGGCACTTGAGTAAACATACATAGTAAACAGTCAGCAGGGATGGAACTGTGGGATTTGGGGGCGCACAGCACCAAGGATTGTATCTTTGCGTCAGGTGATAAAACTGAACTAACCTCTAGAGGAGAGTCTGGCTCATCCAGGATGCTCTTTTCACTCTGTATCCGCTGCATCGTCCCTGTAGAACTGGGGTCCATTATCAGCACGTTCTGACTACCAGCTCTGCCGAACTTACTGTCACTCTTTCTGGAGTCAGTCGTCCTGCACACCTCGTAATTGTACACGTGTTGGAGAGTCCCTGTCCCCAAAGTGTCCGAGTAACGTGGTGGATAATACGGAATCACAGGAGACTGGAGTGATACAGGATGCGAGACTGTCTCCATCTGTAGATTTTCACTGATATAATAACCACTAAACACGTGATGAAGAGGAAGGAAACTACAGCCAGAGCCAACACTAAGTAAAAAGTCAGGTTGTCGTTGTACTCCTTGTCGTGTGTAAAGTCAGTGAACTCCGACAGCACTTCAGGGAAGCTGTCCGCCACCGCCACGTTAACAATGACTGTAGCTGAACGAGAGGGCTGCCCGTTGTCCTCCACTATAACAGTCAGTCTTTGTTTCACAGCATCTTTATCAGTGACTTGGCGGACAGTTCTTATTTCTCCATTCTGTAAGCCCACTTCAAACAGCGCCCTGTCTGCGGCTTTCTGCAGTTTATAGGAGAGCCAGGCATTCTGTCCAGAGTCCACATCAACAGCCACCACTTTAGTGACCAGATAGCCCACATCTGCTGAACGAGGCACCATTTCAGCCACCAGAGAGCCACCAGTCTGGACTGGGTACAGAACCTGAGGCGGGTTGTCGTTCTGGTCCTGGATCATTATTTTCACAGTCGCATTGCTGCTGAGTGGAGGAGAGCCTCCATCCTGCGCTTTGACGACGAAAACCAGCTGTTTGATTTGCTCATAATCAAATGAACGCACTGCGTGTATCACTCCGCTTTCTGCATTTATAGAAACATATTCAGAAACTGGAGATCCACCGATATTAACATTTTCCAGAAAATAAGATACACGGGCATTTTGATTTTCATCAGGATCTTTAGCCCTTAGCGTGACAACAGAAATTCCTGGCGAGTTATTCTCTGTGATGAACGCATTGTAAACACCTTGTGAAAACACCGGAGCATTATCGTTCACATCAGAGACCTTTAAATGAAAGGTTCGTTTTGTTGATAGAGGAGGCATTCCTGAATCTGTCGCAACTACAGTGATGTTATACTCTGAAACACTTTCACGATCTAATACAGTATCTGTTACCAAAGTATAGTAATTTCTTAAATTGGATTTAATCTTGAAAGGTGCATTTTGTTCGATTCTACAATTAACTTGTCCGTTATCACCTGAATCGAGGTCTTTTATATTTATAATGCCAATAGTTGTACCAGGAGGGGAGTCCTCTGACACAGGACTAGTGAATGACATGACGTTTATAATAGGGGCGTTGTCATTTACATCAGTTACTTCAACTATCACTTTACTTGAATCTGTCAAACCTCCCTGATCTTTTGCATCAATTCTAAGCTCATATTTTTTATCTTTCTCAAAATCTATTGGACCTGAAACAAATAATGCACCAGAGACATGATCTATGGACAACAAATCAGCTATATTGCTCTTCACGTTTGAAATTGAATATGTGATATAACCATTCGATCCACTATCTGCGTCTGTAGCATTAACAGTAACGATATTAGTGCCCTTTGATGCATTCTCAATCACCGTGGCTTTATAAACTGACTGGTTGAAAACGGGCGCATTGTCGTTTACATCTAAAACCTTTATGTCTATATTTACAGTGCCAGATCTCTGTGGAGTCCCACCATCTACTGCTATAAGCTTTAAAGAGAGATGTGGAACCTCCTCTCTGTCTAATTGCTTCTGAAGCACCATCTCTGCATATTTACTTCCGTCTGGATTTACATGCTGCTTTAAAACGAAATTATCGTTTGAGGTTAAAACATAATTCTGCAGGCCATTGACGCCAACATCGGGATCCTCTGCACTGTCCAGCACAAATCGCGCCCCAAGGTTAGCTGACTCGCTTATGTCTAACATAATATCTGATTTCTTGAATACCGGAGGATGATCATTTACATCTAACACTTCAATTGTTATGTGGTGTAGCTCCATAGGATTTTCTAAAATTATTTCAAAGCTGAAACTGCACGGTGTTACGTCTTCACAAAGCTGCTCCCGGTCTATTCTCTCATTCACAACTAGAATCCCTTTGTCTGTCTTCAGCTCGGTGTACTGGATGTTTTCTCCGGTCACGATACGGGCCCGGCCAGAACGAAGCCTTTTCAGATCCAAACCAAGATCCTGTGCTACATTACCTATAAGAGAGCCTTTCTTCATCTCCTCTGGTATAGAATAGCGGATCTGAGCAGCGACGACATTAAAGAAGTAAAACAACAAAAGAACCATTACCCGTTGCCGTCCGAAATACAAATGCCATTTGAAAAGTGGCTGCTGATACGCCATATCAGAAAGGGACATTTTCCGAGAAAAAAGAACAGAGATCCTCCGATCCGAATTCAATAACATCCACTAGTCCAGATTTGCTTTGTTCATATAATAGAAGAGAGAAACAAAGCCGATAGACTAAAAAAAACAACACCTTTCTTTTCCAAGACTTATACGTTTCCTGATGTACCCTCTAAGTCTATTTCAATGTGATCTGACAAAGAACGCCCCTGAACTGCAACAGAGAGATTATGGTTATGTAGCACCCATACAACCACTCTGTATGTTACATACGTGAGAATGAGGGTGCTTGGGTTCGTTGTAGTTCAGTTACACATTATATTCTTGATCAACAGCGTCACTTAGAGTCCAAAACGTGAACACCAAACGGTTTGGAAGTAGCTAAATAACAATATAAGTATCCAAAGAAAAGAATATATATATATATATATATATATATATATATATATATATATATATATATATATATATATATATATATATATTGATGTAATATCACGGCTACAGACTTTTAAAAAAGCATAACTGTATTTAATTAATTGCGTAGGGCAATTTACATTTGCAAATGTTGAGAAACTTGCCCAATTAGCATGCTTCAATAATAATAAAAAACAACAGCAATAATAATAATGTTAATAAAATAATGATATTATAATTAATTATTATTATTATTGTAATTAGCAGCAGTAGTAGCATTTATAGACGGTAGTATTTCTGATTAGAAGATCTGAGGAAAGTGGAAAGTTTTCAAGCCAGAATGAACTTTCAGTTAAAGAGGAGCTGTCCGCACAGTGGTGCTGAAAGGAACTCTGTGCACTTGTTTTCGGTCAAACCACAACCACCTATTGCAATTTCATTTCAATTCACAGAGACAACATTTGCAGAAATGAAAACTTTGCATTGCACCTCACCTCTAGAGGAGAGTCTGGCTCATCCAGGATGCTCTTTTCACTCTGTATCCGCTGCATCGTCCCTGTAGAACTGGGGTCCATTATCAGCACGTTCTGACTACCAGCTCTGCCGAACTTACTGTCACTCTTTCTGGAGTCAGTCGTCCTGCACACCTCGTAATTGTACACGTGTTGGAGAGTCCCTGTCCCCAAAGTGTCCGAGTAACGTGGTGGATAATACGGAATCACAGGGAGACTGGAGTGATACAGGATGCGAGACTGTCTCCATCTGTAGATTTTCACTGATATAATAACAACTAAACACGTGATGAAGAGGAAGGAAACTACAGCCAGAGCCAACACTAAGTAAAAAGTCAGGTTGTCGTTGTACTCCTTGTCGTGTGTAAAGTCAGTGAACTCCGACAGCACTTCAGGGAAGCTGTCCGCCACCGCCACGTTAACAATGACTGTAGCTGAACGAGAGGGCTGCCCGTTGTCCTCCACTATAACAGTCAGTCTTTGTTTCACAGCATCTTTATCAGTGACTTGGCGGACAGTTCTTATTTCTCCATTCTGTGAGCCCACTTCAAACAGCGCCCTGTCTGTGGCTTTCTGCAGTTTATAGGAGAGCCAGGCATTCTGTCCAGAGTCCACATCAACAGCCACCACTTTAGTGACCAGATAGCCCACATCTGCTGAACGAGGCACCATTTCAGCCACCAGAGAGCCACCAGTCTGGACTGGGTACAGAACCTGAGGCGGGTTGTCGTTCTGGTCCTGGATCATTATTTTCACAGTCGCATTGCTGCTGAGTGGAGGGGAGCCTCCATCCTGCGCCTTTACTACTAGATGAAGCTGTTTGATTTGCTCATAATCAAATGAACGCACTGCGTGTATCACTCCGCTTTCTGCATTTATAGAAACATATTCAGAAACTGGAGATCCACCGATATTAACATTTTCCAGAAAATAAGATATACGGGCATTTTGATTTTCATCAGGATCTTTAGCCCTTAGCGTGACAACAGAAATTCCTGGCGAGTTATTCTCTGTGATGAACGCATTGTAAACACCTTGTGAAAACACCGGAGCATTATCGTTCACATCAGAGACCTTTAAATGAAAGGTTCGCTTTGTTGATAGAGGAGGCATTCCTGAATCTGTCGCAACTACAGTGATGTTATACTCTGAAACACTTTCACGATCTAATACAGTATCTGTTACCAAAGTATAGTAATTTCTTAAATTGGATTTAATCTTGAAAGGTGCATTTTGTTCGATTCTACAATTAACTTGTCCGTTATCACCTGAATCGAGGTCTTTTATATTTATAATGCCAATAGTTGTACCAGGAGGGGAGTCCTCTGACACAGGACTAGTGAAAGACATGACGCTAATAGTAGGGGCGTTGTCATTTACATCAGTTACTTCAATTATCACTTTGCTTGAATCTGTCAAACCTCCCTGATCTTTTGCTTCGATTCTAAGTTCGTACTTTTTGTCTTTTTCATAATCAATTAAACCTGTTATTAAAATAATACCACTATTTTCATCTACTCTAAACAAATCACCGAGACCACTGCTGAGGTCTGAAAAATAATACGTTACAATACTATTTGACCCGAAATCTGCGTCACTGGCATTAACAGTGGTAACGTATGTATCCCTCGGAGCGTTTTCAATTACCGTAGCTTTGTACACAGATTGATTAAATACAGGCGCATTGTCATTGGCATCAAGAACAGTGATATCTATGTTTACTGTACCAGATCTCTGCGGAGTTCCACCGTCAACGGCTATTAGCTTTAGAGACAGATTAGGATTCGTCTCTCTGTCTAATGGCTTCTGTAACACCATCTCTGCAAATGTCTTACCATCTGCATTAGAGTTTTGTTTCAGAACAAAATTGTCATTCTCGGTCAGCAAATATTCCCGGAGACCGTTGACACCCACATCTGGGTCTTCTGCACTCGTCAATGGAAAACGAGCGCCAGTATTAGCTATTTCGCTGATTTCAAAATTGATTTTGTCTTTTTTGAACGTGGGCGAATTATCATTTATGTCTGTTATTTCAACTGTAATTTGATGTAGTTCCATGGGGTTTTCTAAAATCACCTCAAAGCTGAAACTACAAGGCGTTACGTCTCCACAAAACTGCTCCCGGTCTGTTCTCTCTTTGACGACTAAAATCCCTTTGTCTGTTTTCAGCTCGGTGTACTGAATGCTCTCTCCGGTCACAATACGAGCCCGGCCAGAACGGAGCCTTTTCAGATCCAAACCCAGATCCTGTGCTACATTACCGATTAGGGAGCCTTTCTTCATCTCCTCTGGGATTGAATATCGGATATGTCCGCTGACCATATGGTTGAGATAAGAAAGCAATAACAGAAGATGCCAAATCTGTCCGCAACCAAAGCGCCATTTTACGCACCGGGTGTAGGGAGGTATTCCACATGCCATAGCAGAAGAAAAACACGGAGATATGCTCTACAACGATCCAAGCACGATACTTATTCTGAATAAAACACTGAATGTACCACTGAAGAAAAATGATGTTGTATTTTCAATATATATCTGAATGGAGATATCAATTAATGCGAGTCTGTTTTCCTCGAATGTCAGCCCACATAATGCACTATCTCCTTTTCTTTTATAGGCCACGGTGGTAAGGGAGGGGACTGTGTGGTAATGTTTTAGAGATTATGTTGGATTGACCAACAGCGTCCCTTAGAGTCCAAAATCAGTAACAACATGCAACACAGAATTATTTCAAGAAATATTAAGTGGTTGATTACATTTGATTGGTGCATAATCAAAACAATCTCAAAAATATTTCAACAGACGATTCCACAAAAAACACCAACATTGAGTGAATGCAGTGAAAGGAGCAGTTGTGATTGTAAGTATAATAATTTACGTCGCATGCAAACCATTTGTTTCCAACAATGGAGATTACTCACGCTGTACAAGAACATCTATAATGTTGCACCTTAACCCAGAATGCAAAGCAATGTGCATATGAAACAATAAAACAGCATATCACTGACTGAGAATAAAAGGTAATATAATTTCTTTAAGATCTGAACATGAATACAAAAGCAGTTTTCCTATGAAGTGAATCAAATTGAGATGCTGTCCATGGTGCTGAAAATGGCGGTAAAGCGTGCAACAGTTCACTATCAACGTAACTAAACACAGAATGAAATAACGGCACATCGACGAAGCTGCATTATTTAACTAACCTCTAGAGGAGAGTCTGGCTCATCCAGGATGCTCTTTTCACTCTGTATCTGCTGCATCGTCCCTGTAGAACTGGGGTCCATTATCAGCACGTTCTGACTACCAGCTCTGCCGAACTTACTGTCACTCTTTCTGGAGTCAGTCGTCCTGCACACCTCGTAATTGTACACGTGTTGGAGAGTCCCTGTCCCCAAAGTGTCCGAGTAACGTGGTGGATAATACGGAATCACAGGGAGACTGGAGTGATACAGGATACGAGACTGTCTCCATCTGTAGATTTTCACTGATATAATAACCACTAAACACGTGATGAAGAGGAAGGAAACTACAGCCAGAGCCAACACTAAGTAAAAAGTCAGGTTGTCGTTGTACTCCTTGTCGTGTGTAAAGTCAGTGAACTCCGACAGCACTTCAGGGAAGCTGTCCGCCACCGCCACGTTAACAATGACTGTAGCTGAACGAGAGGGCTGCCCGTTGTCCTCCACTATAACAGTCAGTCTTTGTTTCACAGCATCTTTATCAGTGACTTGGCGGACAGTTCTTATTTCTCCATTCTGTAAGCCCACTTCAAACAGCGCCCTGTCTGCGGCTTTCTGCAGTTTATAGGAGAGCCAGGCATTCTGTCCAGAGTCTACATCAACAGCCACCACTTTAGTGACCAGATAGCCCACATCTGCTGAACGAGGCACCATTTCAGCCACCAGAGAGCCACCAGTCTGGACTGGGTACAGAACCTGAGGCGGGTTGTCGTTCTGGTCCTGGATCATTATTTTCACAGTCGCATTGCTGCTGAGTGGAGGGGAGCCTCCATCCTGCGCCTTTACTACTAGATGAAGCTGTTTGATTTGCTCATAATCAAATGAACGCACTGCGTGTATCACTCCGCTTTCTGCATTTATAGAAACATATTCAGAAACTGGAGATCCACCGATATTAACATTTTCCAGAAAATAAGATATACGGGCATTTTGATTTTCATCAGGATCTTTAGCCCTTAGCGTGACAACAGAAATTCCTGGCGAGTTATTCTCTGTGATGAACGCATTGTAAACAACTTGTGAAAACACCGGAGCATTATCGTTCACATCAGAGACCTTTAAATGAAAGGTTCGTTTTGTTGATAGAGGAGGCATTCCTGAATCTGTCGCAACTACAGTGATGTTATACTCCGAAACACTTTCACGATCTAATACAGTATCTGTTACCAAAGTATAGTAATTTCTTAAATTGGATTTAATCTTGAAAGGTGCATTTTGTTCGATTCTACATGCTACCTGTCCATTTTCACCCGAATCAAGATCTTTTATATTTATAATGCCAATAGTTGTACCAGGAGGGGAGTCCTCTGACACAGGACTAGTTAAAGACATCACATTAATGACAGGTGGGTTATCATTCACGTCAATCACCTCAACTATGACTTTACTCGAGTCTGTTAAAGCTCCTTGGTCTGTTGCTTCAATGCGCATTTCATATTTCTTCGCTTTTTCATAGTCAACCTGCCCTGAAAGAAATATCACACCCGTTGTCTTGTTAATTTCGAAGATACTGTCAATACTGCCTTGCATTTTGGAAATAGAATAATAAATCAAACCATTTGATCCACTATCTGCGTCAGTTGCATTAGCAGTGAGGATATAGGTACCTCTTGCGGCATTTTCCGTAACAGTGGCCTTGTAGACTGACTGATTGAAAACAGGAGAATTATCGTTAACATCTAGGACAGTGATAACTATATTTACTATACCAGATTTCTGTGGCGTTCCACCGTCCACTGCTATCAGCTTTAGGGACAGACTGGGATATCGCTCTCTATCCAACGGTTTCTCAAGTACAATCTCCGCATGTTTTTTCCCGTCAGAATTTGAATGCTTTTTTAAAATAAAATTTTCATTTGGAGATAAATTGTAGTCCTGAAGCCCGTTGACTCCTACATCAGGATCATTGGCTGTTGGCAAAACAAAACGTGCTCCCGGTGCTGCTGATTCTCCAATCGTCAATTGCATGTCGTGCTGATGAAAAGAAGGTGAATTATCATTAATATCTAATACTTCGACTGTAACGTGGTGTAGTTCCATAGGGTTTTCTAAAATCAAATCAAAGCTGAAGCTACACGGCGTTACGTCCTTACAAAGCTGCTCTCGGTCTATTCTCTCATTGACAACCAAAGTCCCTTTGTCTGTCTTCAGCTCGGTGTACTGGATGCTTTCTCCGGTGACGATACGGGCCCGACCAAAACGGAGCCTCTGCATATCAATTCCAAGGTCCAATGGGACATTACCAATGAGGGATCCCTTCTTCATTTCTTCTGGGATTGAATAACGTATTTGACCACTGGCAATATGATTGAGAAAAACAAGAAACAGAAGGCTTTTGGGCGTCAGTCTGTAGCACAAACGCCATCTTAGAGGCCGGTGGACATATTTTCCGAAGTCCATGCTATCCAATAAATGATATGAGATTATACTATCGAAACACTTATTTTAGAAAACCCAAGGATTAACAATAACTTAATCCAGGCGTAGTTTATAATAGAAACATTTGTATTTCCAGGTTCCTTTCTCTCGTAGTGAAAAATATCAAATCAAACCCAGTCTATGTGCGCCCACCTCAACGTCGTTTACTGTCTAAAGCATATCCACTCTCAACAGAGCAGAATGGAGAAAGGCACCTCCTAAAACACTGTTCAGATTTTTTTTTGTGTTGACCAACAGCGTCCCTTAGAGTCCAGTCAATGAATATCAACATAAGGAAGGAAAGTAATTTCAAATTGCATTTTCATAGTAACTGCACACCGACTATTCCCCTTACAGAGACTAGTAATACCATCATAGCCCTCGAAATTGAAACAAATACATAAATCAGCATATGTCAAATTCAATAATATACCGGGGCCCTAATCATTTATTATGCCATACAATACAGTGTATCTTAGGGCTGCAAACAACAGAAAACGATAATTTTGTTGATCACAACGCACTAAAGCACAGAAACACAGAAAACATAATATAACATCTCCAGCAGAGTATCAGCTTGCCCTACGACACTGTGCAACACAGTCCGATTGAAGTCCAACTGATACTTGCAACTTAAGATTTCCACAAAAGATATAAAAAAATAATACCAAGGATTTCATTATACAATCGCATTAATAATCCCTCTAATAAAACAACTCAATCACTTGAAGGGGCAGCTGTCTCCTGTAATTTAAGGTAATATGTAGGCTAACTGTTCTGTATTAGGATTTAGGTTAAATAGTGATAAGCAGAGCAAATGTATGAACTAGTTTGGACTTCATATAGTACACCAAAGGATTAGGATGTGGAAGTCGGGATGTGGGCTTATTAGCGTTGCCATCAACATCAAGCGTGAGAGGTTCCGCTTTTATCTCACGCTAAAAAAATAAGCGCTAACATATTTATCATTTAAGCGTGACTAAAATCTTTCCCCAGCATTTACCAAATGCTGTTGGTTGCTTAACTTGAGCACCACTTTTACCGTTCTTTGAATCCCACGTGCGGAAATTGTATGAACGAAAATGGAAGAGTTGGTAGTGCAACATCAATAGCATATTTTGGAAATGCAAAAAGAAAAGCATATTAACATTATTCGACATAGGATAATGGACGTGGTGGTCTCACTGGACAGGTGGCCCTATTACATAGGAGTTGAAAGCCATGTGATTTCCACTGCTACATCTACAAGAGTTTTGCAAAAGCATAATTGTCACTAAGTGATCCAAACTAACTGGGATCCATGGTGCTGAGAGTGACGGTGTAGTGTTCATCTGCTCTCTATCAATGCAAATACAAAAGATAAAGAGAGACACATTAAGGAAAAGAGGCAAACGCTACATTATTTAACTGACCTCTAGAGGAGAGTCTGGCTCATCCAGGATGCTCTTTTCACTCTGTATCCGCTGCATCGTCCCTGTAGAACTGGGGTCCATTATCAGCACGTTCTGACTACCAGCTCTGCCGAACTTACTGTCACTCTTTCTGGAGTCAGTCGTCCTGCACACCTCGTAATTGTACACGTGTTGGAGAGTCCCTGTCCCCAAAGTGTCCGAGTAACGTGGTGGATAATACGGAATCACAGGGAGGCTGGAGTGATACAGGATGCGAGACTGTCTCCATCTGTAGATTTTCACTGATATAATAACCACTAAACACGTGATGAAGAGGAAGGAAACTACAGCCAGAGCCAACACTAAGTAAAAAGTCAGGTTGTCGTTGTACTCCTTGTCGTGTGTAAAGTCAGTGAACTCCGACAGCACTTCAGGGAAGCTGTCCGCCACCGCCACGTTAACAATGACTGTAGCTGAACGAGAGGGCTGCCCGTTGTCCTCCACTATAACAGTCAGTCTTTGTTTCACAGCATCTTTATCAGTGACTTGGCGGACAGTTCTTATTTCTCCATTCTGTAAGCCCACTTCAAACAGCGCCCTGTCTGCGGCTTTCTGCAGTTTATAGGAGAGCCAGGCATTCTGTCCAGAGTCCACATCAACAGCCACCACTTTAGTGACCAGATAGCCCACATCTGCTGAACGAGGCACCATTTCAGCCACCAGAGAGCCACCAGTCTGGACTGGGTACAGAACCTGAGGCGGGTTGTCGTTCTGGTCCTGGATCATTATTTTCACAGTCACATTGCTGCTGAGTGGAGGGGAGCCTCCATCCTGCGCTTTTACTACTAGATGAAGCTGTTTGATTTGCTCATAATCAAAGGAACGAACCGCACTAAGAACTCCAGTTTCGGAGTTTAAAGACACATGAGTAGAAACTGGACTACCACTGACTTGTGTGTCTTCTAAAATATAAGAGATTCTCGCATTTTGATTCCAATCAGAGTCTCGCGTGCTGACAGCAAATACGGAAATTCCAGGGGAATTATTCTCTGTGATGTAAGCAGAATAGCTGTTTTTATCAAATAATGGTGCGTTGTCGTTTACGTCAGAGATTTTAAGGTGTAATTTTGTTGAGCTGGAAAGGGGGGGGGACCCCAAATCAGTGGCTGTTATTGTTATGTTGTAATCTGAGATGGATTCTCTATCAAAATGTTGATCTGAGACCAAATTGTAATAGTTTGTTAGAGATGACTCGATCTTAAAAGGAAGTTTGCCATTTATAGAACACTTTATTTGCCCATTTTTCTCAGAATCTGCATCTTTTGCGTTCAAAATAGCAATTGTTGTTCCAGGACGAGCATCCTCAGATACAGGGCTAGAAAATGACATAATATTTATAATTGGGGCATTGTCATTGACATCAAAAACATCAAATATAACTTTACTTGTCCCTGTTAGGCCACCCTGATCCTTTGCATCTACCCTTACTTCGTATTTTCTGTCTTTTTCATAATCTATCTGACCAGCCACAGAAATTGTACCAGTGTTTTCATCAATTCTGAATATATCTGCTGCACTTCCTTTCATTTTAGACAGACTGTAAGAAATGAGGCCATTTGAACCACTGTCGGCGTCTGTGGCATTCACTGTAATAATGCTTGTGCCTTTCATCGTGTTTTCCATCACAGATGCTTTATACACGGATTGGTTAAATACGGGAGCATTGTCGTTGGCATCTAACACAGTGACGTCTATATTTACTGTACCAGATCTCTGTGGTGTTCCTCCGTCAACTGCGATTAATTTCAAAGACAAATGTGGACGTTGTTCTCTGTCTAAAGGCTTCTGGAGCACAATTTCACAATATTTACTTCCGTCTGGATTTGCATGTTGCTTCAATATAAAATTGTCGTTTGGTGATAAAACATAATTTTGCAACGCGTTTTGCCCCACATCTAGATCCTCTGCACTCTGCAGTGGAAACTGTCCTCCAACCACAGCGGATTCACTTATTTCAAAACTGATAGGCTTATCTTTATTTGGGAAGACGGGAGCGTGATCATTTATATCCAAAACCTCAACAGTTATTCTGTGCAATTCCATGGGATTTTCTAAAATCACCTCAAAGCTGAAGCTACATGGTGTTATTTCCTCACAAAGCTGCTCTCGGTCTATTCTCTCATTCACGACTAGAATCCCTTTGTCTGTCTTCAGCTCGGCGTAGTGAATGTTTTCTCCGGTCACGATACGGGCCCGCCCAGAACGCAGCCTTTTCAGATCCAAACCAAGATCTTGCGCTACGTTACCAATAACAGAGCCTTTCTTCATCTCCTCTGGTATAGAATAACGAATCTGACCACCTACCATGTTAACCACATGAAGCAGCAACATAAGCAGTCCTATTTGCCGTCGCAGTCCATAAAACAATCGCCATCTTAAAGATATGTAGGTGAGAGATCTTCGAGTTGCCATCATGGCAACAAAGAATCAAAAAAGGTTATCTATATCCAATTGATATCTGGTTGTGAAATCCGTTTCTGGTTACATCTGAAACACGTCTTCAACCTTTACACGCAAGTCTGTGAGACCATGTTCTCTCTTACGTGTCTTAAACCTCGACCAAAGACAGAAAGCCTTCTTCACTGTGTAATCAGTCGGGGGATAAACTGAATGACGACACAACACAGAAAATATTTTTACTGACCAACAGCGTCCCTTAGATTCTAAAACATGAACATCAGATGAGGGCAGGACCACGCTCTAAAATAGTCTTAAAGAATTAACACGCCTCTATGTATTGTAGAAATCACGTTAAGGGTTCATTTTCTCGACAATATTTGTAAATTAAAGCACATTTCAACACAGCACATTGTAGTATAACTAATCCACTAAGAAAAAGTAAATAATTAAGCTTAAAACGACCTGGACATAGTCAAAGAAAAGAGAAAGTGAAATCTTACTTCTAAACAATATGTTTACAATGCAGCCGGTCCAACTGAATGATTTAAACAGCCGGGTTTAAACGAAGTAAAACATCCACATGAGCAATAAATAATTATCGCTATGAAAATGTTTCATTATGGAACGCACTATTGCGTTCCAACATCAATGTACTAGAGTACAAGCTGTGTGCTATGTACTGTTAACATGGAACATTTCTATGTCAGTATGTATGTTCAATAGTAGAGTGTATTGTAGAATGTATTACCAGAGCGGGAAGTGTAGTGTGACTTTCGTATACTGCAGCGACAGATTTGGAGATGGAAATGGGGTGATGAATGGGTCTATATGTTGCCTTTAACATCGGGCGTCACGGGTTCATGTTCTGTCTTTTGGGATTACTCGGTGCCAATATTGGTATTAATCAATGGTGACAACAAACTTTACCCAACATTTACGTAGTACTTTTATGTGCTCAACCTAAACAATACTCTCATCATCCTTTAAATGCCCGGATATTTCATTAACGAAATGAAAAAAGAAAAAAAAAGTTAGCAAATATGAACATTATTTATCCATTATTAAAATTGATACAAACTGACATTTTTCGTAGGAGATACGGTTTGCCAGCTATATGCTTTCCACTGCTGAACCTGCGAAGAGTTTGGCAGGAGCAGAATTCCTATCAATTGATGCAAACCGACTGAGATGCTGTCCATGGTGCTGAAAGAGACGGTATAGCGTGCAACAGTTCTTATCAACACAACTACAAAAGACAGAGAACAAAGACGAAGTTAAATCGTTTAACCAACCTCTAGAGGAGAGTCTGGCTCATCCAGGATGCTCTTTTCACTCTGTATCCGCTGCATCGTCCCCGTAGAACTGGGGTCCATTATCAGCACGTTCTGACTACCAGCTCTGCCGAACTTACTGTCACTCTTTCTGGAGTCAGTCGTCCTGCACACCTCGTAATTGTACACGTGTTGGAGAGTCCCTGTCCCCAAAGTGTCCGAGTAACGTGGTGGATAATACGGAATCACAGGGAGACTGGAGTGATACAGGATGCGAGACTGTCTCCATCTGTAGATTTTCACTGATATAATAACCACTAAACACGTGATGAAGAGGAAGGAAACTACAGCCAGAGCCAACACTAAGTAAAAAGTCAGGTTGTCGTTGTACTCCTTGTTGTGTGTAAAGTCAGTGAACTCCGACAGCACTTCAGGAAGCTGTCCGCCACCGCCACGTTAACAATGACTGTAGCTGAACGAGAGGGCTGCCCGTTGTCCTCCACTATAACAGTCAGTCTTTGTTTCACAGCATCTTTATCAGTGACTTGGCGGACAGTTCTTATTTCTCCATTCTGTGAGCCCACTTCAAACAGCGCCCTGTCTGCGGCTTTCTGCAGTTTATAGGAGAGCCAGGCATTCTGTCCAGAGTCCACATCAACAGCCACCACTTTAGTGACCAGATAGCCCACATCTGCTGAACGAGGCACCATTTCAGCCACCAGAGAGCCACCAGTCTGGACTGGGTACAGAACCTGAGGCGGGTTGTCGTTCTGGTCCTGGATCATTATTTTCACAGTCACATTGCTGCTGAGTGGAGGGGAGCCTCCATCCTGCGCTTTGACGATGAAAACCAGCTGCTTGATTTGCTCATAATCAAATGAACGCACTGCGTGTATCACTCCGCTTTCTGCATTTATAGAAACATATTCAGAAACTGGAGATCCGCCGATCTCATACTCTTCTAAAATATAGGAAACACGGGCGTTCTGGTTTTCATCAGGGTCTTTAGCATTAACGCTTAGTACAGATACACCTGGAGAGTTATTCTCTGCGATGAAGGCAATGTAAACGCCTCGTTGAAATACTGGGGCATTATCATTGACATCAGAGACCTTTAGATAAAACGTTCTTTTAGTTGAGAGGGGAGGCGATCCTGCGTCTGAGGCAAAAACAGTGATGTTATATTCTGACAGATTTTCACGATCTAATGCAGCATCAGTCATCAATGCATAATAATTTCTCACATTGGATTTAATTTCAAAATGAACATTGCCTTCGATCGTGCACCTTACTTGTCCGTTTTCACCAGAATCAAGATCTTTAACATTAATTATGCCAATGGTGGTACCAGAAGGGGAGTCTTCTGACACAGGACTCGTGAATGACATAACGTTAATGACCGGAGCATTATCATTTACATCGACAACCTCAATTTCAACTTTGCTAGAATCTGTCAGTCCGCCTTGATCTTTAGCTTCAACCCTGAACTCAATTTTTTTGTCTTTTTCAAAATCTATTTCCTTTGCCGCATATATTCTTCCAGTAGCCTCATCTATATCGAACAAATCAGCTATCCCTGCTTTTAATTTTGAAAAAGAATACGTTACTTGTCCGTTTGAACCGCTATCTATGTCGCTTGCATTCACAGTAACAATGTGAGTGCCTTTTGGTGCATTTTCAATCACCGTGGCCTTATACACAGACTGATTAAACACGGGAGCATTATCATTGGCATCTAGAATATTGATATCTATATTTACTGTACCCGATCTCTGTGGATTTCCGCCGTCCACAGCCAACACTTTTAAAGACAGGCGTGGCTGTTCTTCTCTGTCTAAGGGTTTCTGAAGCACCATTTCGGCATATTTACTGCCGTCCGGATTAACATGTTGTTTCAAAGCAAAATTGTCGTTCGGAGTTAAAATGTAGTTCTGCAGACCGTTTTCCCCAACATCAGTATCGTCCGCACTCTCTAAAACAAAACGGGAACCAAGCGCAGCTGATTCGCTTATTTCAAATTCCAAGTGACTGTTTTGGAAAGTGGGAGTGTTGTCGTTTACGTCCAGTACTTCTATGGTCACAGGGTGCAACTCCATTGGTTTTTCCAATAAAATCTCAAAGGTAAAGCTACAAGGCGTCACGTCTCCACAAAGCTGCTCTCGGTCGATTCTCTCATTCACAACTAGAATCCCTTTGTCTGTCTTCAGCTCGGTGTACTGGATGTTTTCTCCTGTCACGATACGGGCCCGGCCAGAGCGGAGCCTTTTCAGATCCAAACCAAGGTCTTGTGCGACGTTACCAACAAGGGACCCTTTCTTCATCTCCTCCGGGATCGAATACCTGATCTGTGCCTCGGCTTGATTAAGAATAATAAGGTGAAAAATAAACAAGTACTCTGCCCCTCGCAATCGTCCAAATAATCGCCATCTTACACCTCTGTCTCGAAGCTGTTCTTTAAATGCCATGTGAAAACAGTGTCTTCAAGCAAACCAAACAATGGAATGAAGATTTCAACTCACTGAGGAAAAAACGCATACAATCCAGGTTAATTTAGATTAGCGATAGAAGTGTAAATCAACTGTGTATCCGATGAGCCACAGCTCGTATGAAACACAAATCATGTCCTCTTGTAAATCGCAGTGACAAGGGAGGGAACAGCACTGCCTCACAATACACCGTAGAATTGATTTACCAGGCAACAGCGTCACTTAGAGGCTAAAAAGGCTCTCTTTCATTGCCAGGAAACATCTACCTAATA
Source organism: Siniperca chuatsi (assembly GCF_020085105.1). Classification (NCBI taxonomy): domain Eukaryota; kingdom Metazoa; phylum Chordata; class Actinopteri; order Centrarchiformes; family Sinipercidae; genus Siniperca; species Siniperca chuatsi. Next base: position 15,941,067 of record NC_058049.1, read on the forward strand.
TTTAGAATTCAAAGCTCTCTTTTCTGTAATACACCTTTGCCTGGTGAGAGAGAGAGAGAGACAGAGACAGATGGAGAGAGAGAGAGAGATGGAGAGAGAGAAGGAGAGAGAGAGAGACAGATGGAGAGAGAGAGAGAGAGAGAGAAAGAAAGAGAGAGAGAATAAGGAATGGACATGCGTGATCACTAGATTGTGGTGTTGGTAATTAAGGTGATTTTAATACTGTATATTTCATGGTAAAGTCAGACTTCGAAATTAGCGTGATATGTCCCTAAACGTGCATTTGTCGCAATAAAAAAATAAACAAAACCAAAACCTATAGTGTATTGGAAAAAAATAATTAAATGAAGATAAAGACAGTTTGCTGACTAAATACCAGTTAGCAAGGAAGCGGTACTAAAAATATAATTTACCAACGTCTAATATGTTCTGAAATGATTCACAGTCACTAAATACTACTACTACTGGCTTAATAATTATGATGATGATGATGATGATTATTATTATTATTATTATTATCATTAGTCACCGAATTGTGAAATTAAATTCAACCAGGGTCTCTTCATGGTCAACCCAACTCACCAACCTTAAATAACAACAGTATCAAAGCAGAACCATGGACAGCGAAAGAGCTACAATATACTGTCTGTAAACAAAGAGCTACAATTAATAACATAAATACAAAAATATGAACGTGACCTTATATCAACATGTTATTATGCTCACAGATGTAAGAGCTGATATGATTTGCATGAAGTCACACAGGCCAACTTACCAGAGAAGACATGTGAGGTGCTGCTGATAACCGGTCTCCATTCTGCAGAGTTTCACTGTCAGCGTCACCCACACAAACCAAACTTTGACTCATTGGTTGCACATACTTGATGTCACTCTTTCTGGAGTCAGTCGTCCTGCACACCTCGTAATTGTACACGTGTTGGAGAGTCCCTGTCCCCAAAGTGTCCGAGTAACGTGGTGGATAATACGGAATCACAGGAGGCTGGAGTGATACAGGATGCGAGACTGTCTCCATCTGTAGATTTTCACTGATATAATAACCACTAAACACGTGATGAAGAGGAAGGAAACTACAGCCAGAGCCAACACTAAGTAAAAAGTCAGGTTGTCGTTGTACTCCTTGTCGTGTGTAAAGTCAGTGAACTCCGACAGCACTTCAGGAAGCTGTCCGCCACCGCCACGTTAACAATGACTGTAGCTGAACGAGAGGGCTGCCCGTTGTCCTCCACTATAACAGTCAGTCTTTGTTTCACAGCATCTTTATCAGTGACTTGGCGGACAGTTCTTATTTCTCCATTCTGTAAGCCCACTTCAAACAGCGCCCTGTCTGCGGCTTTCTGCAGTTTATAGGAGAGCCAGGCATTCTGTCCAGAGTCCACATCAACAGCCACCACTTTAGTGACCAGATAGCCCACATCTGCTGAACGAGGCACCATTTCAGCCACCAGAGAGCCACCAGTCTGGACTGGGTACAGAACCTGAGGCGGGTTGTCGTTCTGGTCCTGGACACGCACAACAACTGTCGTGTTAGTACTTAGAGGTGGTGAGCCTCCATCCTGCGCTTTAACTCGTATTTTGTACTCTTTGACTTGTTCATAGTCAAGTGAACGCAAAGACTGAATGACTCCACTCTGCGTATTAATGGAGAAATATGCGGAGACCGGATTTCCATTAACCTCACTGTCAATAAGAAAATATGATATGCGTGCATTCTGACCCTGATCTGGATCAGTAGCGTGGATTTGCAAAAGAGTGACACTAGGAGAATTGTTCTCCATTACCTGAGTGCTGTAAACACTTTGGCTGAAAGCTGGTGCGTTGTCATTTATATCAGTAACGTCTAAAACGACAGTTTTTCTGCTTGATAAGGGAGGCAAGCCCTCATCTGTGGCAGTGAGAGTAATGTTGTACTTGAAACACTTTTCTCGGTCGAGCCTTTGCTCCGTGACCAATGTGTAATAGTTTCTGAGAGACGATTTAATTTTGAACGGGAGATTTTCATCTATATTTAAATTAACTTGTCCATTTTTACCTGAATCTTTATCTTGGACACTAATCAATGCCACAACTGTGCCAGGCGTAGAATCCTCTGAAATCTTACCCGAATATGAAGCCATTGTGATTATTGGACTGTTATCATTCACATCTGCTATCTCAATTATCAATTTGCTGGCGCCCACTACACCCCACGGATCTTTTGCTTGAAGGTTAATTTCGTAATTTGGAGAAACCTCGTAATCGATGTCACCGGTGAGTTTAACCTCCCCTGTGTAAGAATTTATTTCGAAAGGACAGGAGGAATCCTCCTCTAAGTGGGTGAAAGAATATGTAACGTTACCATTGTAACCCTGGTCCGCATCTAAGGCACTGACTCTAGCAATAACTGTGCCTCGCAAAACATTTTCCAAGACAGATGCTTTGTATACTGACTGCGTAAAAACAGGTGCGTTGTCGTTTGCGTCCAGAACAGATACATGTATCCTTACTGTTCCAGACCTCTGCGGTTCCCCACCGTCCACAGCCGTTAATATGAGCGTGTGCTCGCTCTGCTTCTCGCGGTCCAAACCACTCTGAAGCATCATTTCAGCATATTTACTCCCATCTGCTCGAGTGTGTTGTTTGAGAACAAAATGATGATTTGCCTTTAAAGAGTAACTTTGCAGTGAGTTTATTCCTACGTCAGGATCAGCTGCGCTATCAAGCAAAAATACAGTCCCTGTGGGCGTCGATTCGCTTATTTCCAAATTAATTTCTTTTTTGGGAAAAGCAGGAGCATGATCGTTTACATCTTGTATTTCGATGGTAATGGAAAACAATTCAAGTGGATCTTCGAGGACAATTTCTAGACTAAAGCTACACGGTGATTTCTTGGCGCATAATTTTTCTCTGTCAATTCTTTCATTGACAACGATATGCCCTTTGTTCTGATTCAGAGCGACATATTGGTTATCACCATCTATAACAAGTCGAGCCCGACCAGAAACCAACCTTTTAACATCCAAGCCCAGGTCTTTTGCAACGTCTCCGACAAACAGCCCTTTCCTCATCTCCTCTGGTATAGAATAACGAATTTGTCCGCTAACCGCAGCAACAACGCAGAAAAGCAAAATGGAGACTCTCCAATCCAATGAAGTCCCTTTGCTCTTCAGAATATCCATTTCTTCCCATAAATATAAGATCCAAAATTACACAGTTATCCGTACAGGGAGAGATGCCGCGTATCTCGCTCACAATATGGACCATATATTTTGTAGTCTTCAGTCAAATCAATGCAATGGCACCATTCATAGTAGAGCCTTAGTGAGTATAAGCACACAATCATCGCCTATTTTCCCTCAAAGACGGGCGGTGACTTGTGATAAGGCTGCTGTTAGACAAATAGTCTGCTTAGGCAACAGCACCACCAACAGTGACTAAGTAAAACAACATCATCATCGCTATTTGTGGACCAAGGCTCGAAGTGTCTGGTCTGTATAATCTAATGTATCCCAACTTTACAAGCCCTTAATGTTGCAGATCTACAACATCAAAATCCAGTGACGAATAAAAGAGACAAAAATAATTAAAGTCTGTCTAAAATGTCACTATTTGCAGAATGAATATTAAAATCCTTGATTTTCCTTCATTTTTATGTTTTCTCAGCATTTGATTACACAGTGAACTGGCCACTGTCACCACGTTGTGGGTAAGCCTGGGAATACTTTGTATTGTTTTGGGCAGTGGTTCCCAGTAATCACACAACTTCCATCCAGGTCCTTTTAAAGTGTAACAGTGAATGAATAATTTTAAGAACAAATTGTGGACACACACATAAAGTAAAACGGTACAGAGTCAACTATGGATGGATGGATAGATAGATAGATAGATAGATAGATAGATAGATAGATAGATAGATAGATAGATAGATAGATAGATAGATAGATAGATAGATAGATAGATAGATAGATAGATAGATAGATAGATAGATAGATAGATAGATAGATAGATAGATAGATAGATAGATAGATAGATAGATAGATAGATAGATAGATAGATAGACTCTTCTCTCTCGAGCCAATCTGACTGATAAATCCAGTGACCTACATTTGAGCAGTGGAATTAACATCTGGTATGAAACTACTGCAACACTCATCCACAAGCATGAACGAATACAGACAAATTTCACAGCAGTTCTTCTCTATGTAGCTAAAACATGATCTCTGCACAGGTAGAAATGCCTATTCTTTAATGGGTCACGATAGTGCCTTGCATTGTCCCCCTGTTCACACATAATATTAGCATATACGGCCGCAGAGCATAACAGTCTGCACATCTTGATTGTGCATTATTCAGGTGATGACTGCACAGCAGCAGCCAAGATTATTAATACTCATGTAGTTTAAAGCCTATGGGTAGAATCACATAGCACACAAAAATAAGAGCAATGCAACTGCCTGTGTTACAAGACTGCTAGCTAAAATTTTCAGTCATATATGAAAATGGTTTTCAAAGCCGCATGTGGGAAGATATGCGTGTTACAAACATTCATAGTGTTAGGTGTGTTAGTTGGTTTCAATACAGTTTGTGTATGGGGAAAAAGAGATACAGAGGAAAAGAGATCGAATAAAGAAAAGAAATAGAAAGAAGATGAGAGAGAGAGAGAGAAAATGGATTGAAATTCATTCTGGGTCAACTGTGTTCCATATTGATTGTGGGAGTTGAGTATGGTGTTGATGAGGCTATAATACTAACATCACAGAGCAATAAGAAGTAGAGTACTATGTGAGATTTAAAGAGAAAGGAAAATTAAAATTATCTTACCTGTTGGATCGAAATGGAAGTTTATTCAAGGAGTGCACCGAGAAAAGAAAGGAGAAAAAAGACAGATAGTATTAATCACATCTTGTCACACTCTTTTATGCATTATATACATATCCATAGTGAAATAATGATCCTAACTTAACAACCCTCCTCCTGTGATGTTATTACTTAGAACAGTGTCATGTATGAATTATCAACTCATGCAAAATCACATTTTCAAGTTCAATGACACTTTATCACATTACAGCCAAAGTAGAATGCTGTGCAAGAATCATCTACTTGGGTGACGATATTTAATCGAATTTAACAAAGTGACAAGAAAAAGAAATTCATGTCTACATAATTACCTAGTGAAAGACTTTGGCTCTTTGTTATTAACAAATACACACAAAGAAGTGCAGCTTAAAGGTGTCCCTGGAAAATTCCCACTCCTGGAATTACGTGCATAATGTGGTTTTCCAACATTTTATCTCCTACTCCGCACAAGATGTTTCTATAAAACTAAACTACCCTCAGTATTCAAAAACACTGAAAACTATGACACTATGACACTTGTGTTAATTAAAATCAGCCATGCTGTTGAATTCTATCATTCTCCAATATTGTCAACCACACTGCTTAAATCAGAGGATTTTGTCTGCCTCATGGACAGTGTCTTGAACACTGGCAAACAGTGCATCATTTCAGGCCCACTGCCCTCCCTCCGTTTTGGTGACGTAAAGTTTAGCCGACTAAGGCACATGTGGCTTAAGGGCTACTGCTGTACCAGAAACATCCCCTACGTGGACAACTTCACCACATTCTACAACAGAACAGATCTCTTTAAACATGACTGCCTCCATCCAAATCATGCAGGATCCTGTCTTCTATTTATGTACATCAAACTCACACTACAGTCCTGCAAAGCATTTACCACCTGAAGGTAAGACATGGGGCGGCTCATTTTCCAGGTGCGCCCAGTTCAGAACACACTCTGTCCTTCACTCTCACTCTGCTCCTGTGTCTTACATTCCTGTATTGATTACCAATAGCCCTCGTACACACCGCCAGCCTATTTCTTGTACAAGTTGTTAAAACCCTAAAAATGTAATAATCATAAAACCCAAACCCAAGGTTGCCATTTGCGAGAAAGCCCCCCCATGACTCTGGCCAGGTATTATTTAACCCATATGTTTTCAAATCCAGAAATGGCCTGAGATTGATGCATTTAAATATCACATATCTGTATATGTGAAGTAATGTTTATCTGTTAGTGTTTTAAATGCTGTCACCATACCTCATTCCATTCATGTGGCGGGTGTATACAGACCACCCAGCTGTCTCTAATGCAATTAATAAACTAACAGACTTACTTGCTCAGTAGATGCTGATTCTAGTTGACTTTAATCTAAACTGGTTAGCAAATAACTCAAACAGTCTAAAAGAGATGTGTGACAATCTCAACCTGTCACAGCTAAATGAGGAGCTGACGAGACCTAATTTAAAGGATCCTTCAAAATCAACATTAATAGATTTAATTCTGTCCAATAGGAGGGACAAAATTACTGCTTCTGGAGTTTTTGCACTTGGCCTTAATGACCACTGTCATCTAGCCTGCATCAGAAGTACTAAACTGGAAAGATCAAGCTCTAGGATTCTTATTAAAAGACATTTTAAAACTTTTAATTAACAGGCTTTTATCAGGGACCTTGCTGACAGTAATATAGATCACATCTCTGAAATACCAGATGTAGAATTGGCATTAGAATATTTCACAAAGTCATTACTTGATCATTGATAAACATGCACCTTTTAAAAAGGGTTTAGGGTTAAAGATAGATCAAGCCCCTGGTTCTCCATGGAATTATCAATGATGTTCAAGGCAAAGGACAAAGCTTGGGCTCTAGTGAGGCGTAGTGGTGAAGCAGCCCATTGGCTGACTTTTAGGCAACTCAGAAATAAATGCACATCCTCCTTGAGAAAAGCAAACTATCACAAAGAATTCATCTCTGATTCTTTTACAAACCCATCAAAATTTTGGAAAGCAGTAAATGTAAATAAAAATAAATCCTCTATATCTATGTTACATTTAATGACAAATAAATAAGACATCAGACATTTTGCTGCAGCTGGAAATCAGTTTGATATGGTATACTCAGGATCTGCTGTTACTAGTAAGCCTTTGGCTCATGTGCCTTCCTTAAACCACACCTCTCAGTTCACCCTACAGGCCTTCACCTCCTCTGTTGTTAAGGAGACACTTCGAGCTATTGACTGCAGGAAAGCAACTGGGGAGAATAAACTACACCCTAATTTTTTTAAAGCTTGGTGCCCCAAATATTGCTGAACAAATTACATATCTCTTTAACCTCTCCATTTCTGCTGGAGTTATCCCTCAGGTCTGGAAATCTGCACATGTAGCCCCACTGCATAAGGGTGGTGATAAAAGTGATCTTAATAACTGTCGGCCAATTTCCAAACTGTCCTGTCTTGCTAAAGTCCTGGAGTCATTAGTTAATAATCAGCTCAAATCTTTCCTCTCAAGAAATTCTGTGTTATGTCCACTCCAATCCGGTTTCAGAGCTGTACTGTCACTGCTATTACTTTGGTTTTAAATGATATTGTATCTGCTGTTACCAAAGGGAAATATTGTGCTGCCCTCTGTTGATTTATCAAAAGTATTTGATCATGCTATGCTCCTACAGAGTCTACATGATACTTGTTTTGATTATAAGTCCTGTAAATGGTTTCAGGACTACCTGTCTCATAGAAATGATCAGTCTGTATTTCTACCACTGTCAAAGGGGGTTCCACAAGGTTCAATTTTGGGTCCTGTCTTGTTCACAATTTATATTAACAGTATTACATCCTTTATAACAAATTGTAATGCCCATCTTTATGCGGATGATACATTTCTGTATAGTTTTGCAAATACTGCACACTCAGCTACTAAGATACTACAACAAGCCTTTGACAACTTGCAAGATGCATTTTTTAATTTGAAATTAGTCCTGAATGCAAGCAAGACTAAATACATGCTATTTTCTAAAGCCAGAGATGTAATGGACAATAGTTTGCATATTACCACTATGAATGGACAGAGTATTGAGAGGGTGTGAGAGTACAAATATCATGGGATTTGGCTGGATCAAAAAGTTACATTTAAATTTCAGACACTTGTCAGCAAGCTAGGACAAAAAATTGTACATATGTACAGAAACAGAGCAAATTTTCCAATGTTCAGTAGGAAGTGGATAATTGCGGCCGTCTTCTTGTCTTTCTTGGACTGTGATGTTATCCATAGACATCCATTCTGCCTCCACTCTTAAGCCGCTAGATTCAGTTTATTAAGATTTATTACTGGTGACAGTTATTCTACTTACCATTGCATCTTGTATGAAAAGGTTGGGTGGGCATCTCTAACAGTAAGACGTGGCAGGCATTGGTTTCTATTTATTTATAACACCCTTGTTAAACTGGTCCCACAGTCATTATCTGACTTGATATAGTGAAATTTGTGAAAACTGCTTTTGGTTTTTGTGCTCCACACACTTGGAACATTTTACAACACACTAAAACTCAACACATTTGTACCTATAGGTCAATTTAAAACCATGATTGCAAACTACTCTGCACTTGAATGTAATTATTTTTAACTGTGTTCTGTTGCTGTATGTTGGTTTGTTTTCTCCTTACTTATTTTTTGTGTGTATTGATTCTGTTTTGTACTCTCTACATCATTGAAAATGAGGGCATGCCCTCAATGATTTAAATAAAAGTTGAATAAAAACAGTGTTCTTGTGACCCAGATAATAATAAATAAAAAAAGAAGCACTGCTTGCTTCCCCCCTCCTTCCATGGTTGAAATTAGGAGCACAAATGAGCCTGAAGCTATAACATGAACAGCAACACACATGAATTCACATGGGAATTCTTTTGATGACAAAACCTCTCCGCTTCACCACCATGACACAGTCAGTAGCAGGCAGGAATGCGCACACACAGACACTTTACGTGAAACAGAAACACACACATACATCACCATTTAACTGTTGTATAAGCTTCTAACCACTGACCTGAATGCAGCTCCAAACTACGGTACTTTTAATTTTTAGTTTTCTGTTGTTTACGTGACTTTAAAAGTGCTTTGTGTTTGTACTTTCGTATTTTACTGTTGTATGTCTGAAACGTTTGTGCCTTGTCTAATTGAAAGTTGATCTAAAAAAACCCCCAATATGGTTTAAAAGAAAGAAAGAAACCACAATTACTATTTGTATTTATGGTTTATTATTAGCAGTAGTAGCGGCACTGTAGAAGAGCTCAGATTGATATTTTATGCAATAGCTGAATTTTTAAAAGTAATCATCCTTTCATCGCCATAGGTATCACCCAGTTAAATAATATTAAGCATTATTTTAGTGCTGGTTTTTAGGGTTTAAACTACTTACTAATGTCTACAGATTTAAATGCAACATTCTTTACATTGTGCAATAAAATGGATGCATGAGAAATGTCCCTGGACAATTATCTATCATTTAAACTTAATATTTCAAATTAGCTGCAAAATTATGGTTAAAAAAACTACAGTAATCTGCAGATCTCTGCACATACTGTTTTGTATTAATTGTGTATGACTTGTAAGTACATTATAACAGTGCACTGTCCATGTCTGAGGCCAAAGCAGAGAAGGAGGATCTAGAAGAGGCTCATTTGAGTTGTATTTACCAGTATGTTGCAAATACTTGTTGCTCAAAACTGAGGGGAAGTCTTTGTCAGGGTGCAAGTTTTATTTTTCTCGTTAATTACAGTTCCCTTGGATTTTTGTTATGATTGACTGTCAGTTTTAGTTTCTGTTATAAATGTCCTTCACTCGTGTCCTTTACAAGTTCTGGGCCAATGGAGAAGTCAAAAACAATCTTCTCTTCAAGTTTATTTTTCATCAGTGTACAGTTATAGTCTGTTTACATATTGTTCAATTCATCGCATGAAGTGCAAAGCTTTTATGTCTGTCACAAAACAATATTAGCGTTATTTTCTGAAAACACAATATAGCATTATCAAAACTCGGCTGCAGTGTATTCCAAGTCAAAAATGCATAATTAATACAAGTGTGAAGGCCGTTTTACACAAAAACAGAAGCAAAGATAAATATACCACAAAGCAAAAAATGAATCACTAGGACTACATTTCCTCAACTGTGTCGCTCTCAGAAGACAGCGATAGAGTAGTCAGAAAGATCTACCATGCATTTTAAATGCATGGTAGATTTAGCTAATTAGGAAATTAGCTTGAAATGAGACACATCAACCATATGTAATGTACTTAATAGGTTATATCCCTCATCCCAACTCATAATGCAATATTTAAGTGTTGAGCTTTTAAGGGAAAACACTTTTACTCATACTTCTGTTGTTCATAAACACTCCATGTCCTGTTTGGGGACAAACAACTGTCTGCTGCAGACCTTTTCATTCTCTAAAAAGAATCATAAACAAAACGGCTGTAGATAGAATAATTACTTTATTTTTGCTACTATGATACTATTCTCCAAAATATTCCAGAAGAGACTATCTACAAGGTAAAGATTGTTGTCTATGTTCGGACCCTGTAAGGTCAGGTCGTTGGTCAGGTTGAGGTTGAAGTTATATGCAAAAATCCAAGAACATTACAAAACATAGGCTATTGATGCACTGACAACACATGCATGCACAAATACTAAAATGTTCACATTTTAAACATGCACAACCGCAATATGTGTTTTTCTAGTACTTCTATGCAACCATGAGAAAAATGAATGCAATTATAACACATTTGACAGTCAGAGGGTCCAAATTGAATTAACCGCACAGGGATTATTTTTCAACATATTTACAATGTGTTATGGCCGACTCTCATTTGACCACATAACAAGGATGCGGTGCACCTGCCCTCACCTTCAGACTAGCTCTGTCTGTACTGGTGCGCCTTAGGGTGTTTTTTTGGTAGGCTGCACTTCTTTGCTTCAGTGTGTCAGTGTCTGTGTTGGAGCCGAAACGAAAATCGCCTCTCCACGACCCAGTGGTCAAGAAGGAATCATACCGCTCATCTTTCAGTAGGGTCCCGCAATGGCTTAAATCTGTAAAACTAGGGGGGCAGTAGGCCGTGGGGAAAACGGGGAGACTAGCAGTGGTTGAGCGGTAAACATAACCACGCCGGCAAAGCTTAAAATAAAACACTCCACTGATTAAAATGATGAAAAGAGAGGAAACGGCGGTCAGAGCGATAATCAAATAGAGCGTTAAGTTGTCGTTGTCCTGTGATTCATCTGCAAACTCAAAGAGCTCATTTAAAACAGGCAGCCCGTTACCAACTACTATGCTGACTGTAACAGTGGCAGAGAGAGTTTCAGGCCCGTTATCCGTTACTAAAACCACAACAGTTTGTTTCGGTTCATCGTCCTCCATGAATGCTCGCACAGTTCTGATTTCTCCTGTGTGCAGACCGACTATAAACAGGTTAGGCCGCGTTGCTGTGATTATTCTGTAGGAAAGCCAGGCGTTATGGCCAGAGTCGGCGTCCACAGCTACCACCTTAGTAACCAGGTAACCTCCAGGCGCTTCAACTGGTACCATATCTTCAGCAATGAACCCGGTAGTTTGGACAGGATATAGGACAACAGGTGCATTGTCATTTTGGTCCTTAATAAAAACGTTTATAGTGCAGGTGGTGGAGAGTGGAGGATCGCCTCCATCTCGAGCTGTCACCTTAATTTGGAAGTGAACTGACTCTTCGTAATCAAAGAGGCGCGATGTGAAGAGCTCCCCTGTTTCTGAGTTGATGGTAAGGAAGGAGGACAGTTCTGAGTGTGTGTCCCTTGATATTTGGTACAGTATTTTAGCATGAGATCCGTCGTCAATGTCCTCTGCTTTCAATTTCATCACAAACGTGCCAACGGGTTGGTTTTCTAAGATGTTGGCATTGTACACGCTCTGCGTAAAAGTCGGGGGGTTATCATTTATATCATTAACCACGATTGTTATAACTTTTAGACTAGAGAGTGAGGGAGAGCCCGCATCAGTGGCAGTAACTGTGATGTTATACTCTGGTTGAAGTTCTCTGTCTAGTATTCCGTCAGTCACTAACATGTAATAGTTTTTGACCTCTGATACAAATTTAAATGGAACATTGTCTGAGATTGTACACGTGACGTGCCCACTGCTCCCAGTGTCCATGTCATAAACATTAATCAGAGCAACCATAGTTCCTGGTTTGGAGTCTTCAGCCACGTTGGCAGAGGCTGATTTAATCTCTATCACAGGCTTATTGTCATTTACGTCAATGACGTCAATTATAAGTTTACAGTGAGAGGCCTGACCACCCCCATCTTTAGCCTGAACATCCAGCTCGTGCGTATTATCCTCTTCATAGTCAATAAGACCCGCCACCCGAACTTCTCCACTCAGAGGGTTAATTTCAACAATTCCTCCCATCTTGTCTGACAGGTGACTGAAAGAGTATGTTATCTCTCCATAAACACCTTCATCTGCATCCGTGGCATTCAGCATTGATATGACAGTCCCCATGGCCGCGTTTTCTGGCACAGAGGCTTTGTAAACTCGCTGGCTAAAAACTGGGACATTATCATTGGCGTCCAAAACACGGATATGGATAGAAGCAGTTCCTGATCTGATTGGATTTCCCCCGTCAATTCCATTGATTTTCAGTACATGTTCAGCTTGTGCCTCCCGGTCCAAGGCCCTTTTAAGAACTAGTTCCGGATAAGCATTGCCGTTAATTTGGGTACTCATTTCCAGTGCAAAGTGATCATTCGGGCTCAGTTTATATTCACGGACTGAGTTGGTTCCCAAATCGGGGTCATGCGCGCTCTCCAACGGAAAGCGCCTCCCCAGAACTGTGGATTCGACTAAATCCAGTTTGATCTCCCCTGCAGCGAACACTGGGCTGTTGTCATTTATATCTGCAATATCCAAAACTAAGCTGTATGCTTGAAGGGGATCTTCAAGTAAGAGCTGATACTGTAGGACACAGACACTGGCTTGCGCGCAGAGCTCCTCTCGGTCTATCCGTTGGCTGATCAAAAGATTGCCTGACGCAGCGTCCAGTTCACACAGCTGGCTAGTTCCTTCTGCAACAACACGGGCTCGACGAGCACCAAGCTCCGTTACTTCCAGCCCCAGATCACGCGCAACGTTCCCGATAACCGACCCCCGCTGCATCTCCTCTGGAAGGACGTAACGGACTTCTCCAAACGAAACACCAAAAAGGAGGCTAAACGGTAAAATATGCAGCCACCATTTTAAGTTTTTTCGCTGGTCCATTATTAAACATGCTTTCAGAAACTGTACTTTCAACATTATAGCTAAATACAACATATACATCCAAATGTCGAACTGAAAATGCTGCTGTAATCCAGCGTTCCCTGCTTCTCTATACTGAGTTAATCATGCTCTATTACGGAAGCTGTCAGCTTGGATTCCTCTCTCTCTATCCCCATTTCACCACTTCTCTCTCGCTCTCTCACTAACACATACACAAAACACACACACAGTCTCTCTCTCCTTCTCTCCCTCATACACACCCACACATACACAAACACGCATGCCTACACAGCCCTTGGCTCTAACCCAATACTCCAGTTACACTGACACAGATAAAGTGAGACATGCCATAGCACCATGAGTCAGACATTATGAAAGAGCGTCACCAAGAGACTGGGCTGATAATTACAACTGTGGACAGTCTGCTATGAGACACATGCATTAAATCTGCTGATATTTTTAATCATCTTGCACTGTGATCAAGATAAGACTAGGGAAACATCAGGTTGTGGTATAATATTATACAAGATGAACATTCATGTTTGAAGCAACTGAGGATGGACACAGCAAAAGCAACACCTGAACAATGATTAATCCCTGTGACACAATGATTTAACTCAATTTTTCAGACTATAGTTTGTGGTGCTTTTGAATTGCATTACACTGAAATGGAGCTAAACACACTACATACTGTAACTGTGGAAATGGCAGTGGACTCCAGGGGGAAGCCCAACACACACACACACACTCCACCAGTCACCATGCTCGACAGCAACATGTTGACTTTGGAAACCTCCAAGTTTCTGGGATCTACAATCTGCCAGGAACTGAGGTGGGCAACATAGACTACATTATAAAAAAGGCCCAGCAGGAAGTTACTTCCTGTGCTGCTGAGGAAGTTTAGCGGTTGATCCAGTTCTACAGTTGCAATAAGAGTTTATTCTCTGCACATTAATCAAAGTCTGGTCTGTGTCCAAACAGGACAGGGGCAGCCTTGAACAAACAGTAAATTGGTGCATTCAGAACTTGTACACCAGGGTAAATTATTGCAGACACCTCACACCCTGGGCATTACTTGATTCAACTTATTTCCTGTGGTAGGTACTAAAGCACTCAAACAACCAAAACAAGAGCAGTGTCTCTCCACACACCGTCACCGTCACAGACAGTTAAATCAGTGAGGTAAAAAGAATTGCTGTGTAATAACACTGCCAAACTAAATCATCTTACTGTAATGTATATTATAGTGTTATATAACCACTGTGCACTAACATGTAAATAATATCCCCTCATTATCATAGGTCTGACTGTATATACTGTAGATATACTCTTTCATCAATATATGCACATAAGACAAACCCTGAATAAAGAGTAACTTATTATTCACACAATGTTTATGGAGCAGTGAGTGTTGCTCCCCCTGTATTCATTTGAAGGAAAGTCTACAATGACTGAAGATGGCTGAACTGACAAGAAGTCTTTTCTAGTTTGTGACAAATCTGCAAGTTTGATATATGAGTGCTTCATAATGTCTCACAGAATTTAGCAATCTGAAATAGATCACTGTTAAGTGCACTGTCAAATGACAAAAAAATTGCATGTTTCACACCTTTAACTGTTGCATGCCACCCAGGGTAAGGATTTGTGAAAGTGCATTATTGGATGCAGTCAGCACTAAGAGGGCTACTGCAATCACAAAGAAGGAGGAGCTCTGAGGATATACAGCATTTTGTATAACATTCAGAGTGTCAAAGGATAACACCAGTAAGCTTACTTTCTGTTTTGCCCCTATCACCACTGATAACTGCAAAATGACTGCAAAAAGTGAGCCCAGAGGCTTGAAGTTGTTTTCATAGCAGGATGACCATACAGAGACATAATGCTGCAATGACAAACATTTTCATTTAAAATGTATTGACTCACTGGACATGTTCTACTAATCCTGCTTGACAGAAGGATTTCTAGCGTCACTGAGACATAGTAAAATGAAAATTGGTAGGAGATACTACTTAAAATTACTGAGAAAAATACAGGGTTATTGTTATTGTACTAACCCTAAATGCACAGTATCATTTCAATTTATTACAGGTCTTATATATGGGAAGTTAACTAAAGTTCAATTACTGAACAGTGTTATGTCACTTGAAACAATAGGTCTAATCTTTGTAAAGTGGATCAAATGTAACAGTAAAATAAACATTACAATGATTAATTGATTTAAGTTGTATGTATAAGGATGATGAGTTATCTATGCGCAGATGTGTTTAATCTCAAGCCAAAACTCAAAGCTCAGGGAAACAGCTTTTTTATTGGCCTGTTAAAGACTTAGCTATGTTGATAAGCAATTAATGTCCATTAGCGATTTGCATCCAGTGCAAATGCAGGAGGGTACATGAGTGTAACTTAGCAGCACCGTATCATAGCCAACAGTTTCAATACATCTGTAATTTTAAGAGGCATAAGTGACAAAACAAAAGTGAAGGTCTGCCTTTCTCTGGCTTGCAATTACAGTAAAACAGGGTTTTTAATGAAATATACTGAAAAATAAAATAAAATACAATAAGATAAAAGATACAAAATCGTCCCTCAAATTTACACATCAGTAAAAATTATAACTGGATAATGAGGGTGGTGTCCTTTTTATTATGAAAAAAGTTTATTTAAAATATTGCATTTAAAAAAATAAATAAATCTTGTCCATTTTTTTTTTGTCCAACACAACATTGTATCTTTTTCTCTAGCAAATGAGATATTAAACTCGACTTCCTGTCCAAGCAGATCACATAAAGTGTCATCTGAAGCGACTGAAAAAAGAATTTGCATTGAAAACAGATTGGGGCAGCGACTTATCAAATTGAAAACATTAAAACAAAGAAAACCTGAATATGTTGGATAATATTATGTCATAGCCAATCTAAAGAAATACAACTTAGCAAGACAAAAAAGTGACAACAGAATAGAAGAAGGAAGTCAAGTGAACCAAAAATCTGAATATCAGTGTTCAGCACCAAGGACAGAGAAACGAGCCAAAACAGTCAATGATATTCCCCTGGCTGACAGCAGTTGGACATAACAAAGACAACTTACATGAACAAACACAGACAGGATAGCTGTGTGTGTGTGTGTGTGTGTGTGTGTGTGTGTGTGTGTGTGTGTGTGTGTGTGTGTATTACACATGACAGAATATGTGACAGATGATATGAAACATGTTCCCCTACCTCAGGAGAGCCATTACAGTCCCCAAACGCTTCAGCAAACTCTGTTGGACTTTTCCTCAGAGTCTGGTCAGCAGGCAGTGTGTTGTCATTGTAAGATGTCACGAACTTGAAGTCACTGGTTCTAGAACCCGTTGTCAGGTAGGCGTCATAATTATAAGTGCTGCGTAAAGTTCCTGTGCCGTCAACGTCTGCGTAATTAGGAGGGAGATACGCGCTGGGGATGGCGACTGCTCCATCAAACAACAGTCTGGGCTTTCTCCTGCGACAAAACCTCACACCCAGGATGATGATAATGAAGGTCAGAAAAAAGGTGGACACAGACACCAGCGCGATGATCAGGTATGAGGTTAGCTTGGAGTTCTTCTCATCGTAAGAAATATCCTTCAGTTCTGGCACCTCAGCCAAGTTATCAGAAATAAGTAAATACATGGAACAGGTGGCAGAGAGAGAGGGCTGTCCGTTATCTTTCACTGCCACAATAAGGTTCTGTTTCATGCTGTCAGACTCAGAAATGTCCCGCTGTGTCCTGATCTCTCCGCTGTGGACACCGATAGTGAAAAGTCCCGGATCAGTGGATTTGACTATGTGATAGGACAGCCAGGCGTTCTGTCCGGAGTCCGCGTCCACCGCTATCACTTTGGACACCAGAGAGCCTCCGTGTGCAGCTTTGGGGACAAGCTCGGTCATGAAGGAGTTGCCCTCCGGGGCGGGGTACAGTATCTGAGGAGAGTTGTCGTTCACGTCCGATATGAAGACACTGACGGTCACGTTGCTGCTGAGCGGAGGAGAACCGTTGTCTCTCGCCATCACGTGGACTTTGAAACTCCTCAACTGTTCATAATCAAACGACCTCACAGCGTGGATCACCCCGTGTCTCCGTTAACAGACAGATAGGAGGACACCGGGGCACCGTTCACCTCACCGGCTAACAGAGAATAAATCACGGTGCCGTTTTGTCTCCAGTCGGGGTCTCGAGCAGTAACGGAACATAAAGTGGAGCCAGGTTTGTTATTTTCAGCCACATTTGCGCTGTAGGACTGCTCCTCAAACACCGGTGGGTTGTCGTTGATGTCTGCTACAGACAACTCAACAGTTTTAGAGGAGGACAGAGGTGGAGAGCCCTCGTCAGTGGCAGTGATTGTAATGTTGTAATCAGACACTAGTTCACGGTCCAGGTGCCCTGTGGTCACCAGAGAATAATAGTTTTTAATTGAAGGAACCAACTTAAAGGGGGCGCCTTGCTGAATGGAGCAGCGGACCTGTCTGTTACTCTCAGAGTCTCTGTCCTGCACGTTAATGATGCCCACCTCTGTACCAGGTGGGGTGTCTTCTGGTATGGGATTCGTCAGTGATTTCAAATTGACTACAGGGGCGTTGTCATTCACATCAGTGACAGAAATGATTACCTTAGCATAAGATGACAGCCCTAACCCATCTTTTGCTTTAACGCGTATTTCAAATGATCTGGTAGTTTCATAATCAACAGTGCCAATTATTCGTATCTCACCTACTTTACGGTCAATACTAAATATCCTCTTCACATCCTCTGAAACATGTCCGAAATCATACGTCACCTCTCCATTGACTCCCTCGTCTGCATCAGTTGCGCTCACTGTGACCACTACAGTATCTAAAGGAGAGTTTTCAGGCAGACTGGCTTTATAAACGGCCTGGCTGAACACTGGTACATTATCATTAGCATCCAGTACAGTGACGTGTATGACTACTGTACCTGATCTCTGAGGAGAGCCACCATCTAGAGCTGTGAGGAGCAAATTGATCTCTTGTTGTTTTTCACGATCAAGCTCTTTATCAAGAACAAGCTCTATTGTGTTTCCATTAACCGCCAAAATGAAATTATCATTCTTTTTAAGACTGTACTGCTGAACTGAATTTTGTCCTACATCCGCATCGTGCGCCTCTTCTATCACAAAACGAGCTCCCCTGACTGCCGACTCTTGAATTTCTATATTTATCAATTCTTCGTTAAATTGTGGCGAGTTGTCGTTAATATCTTGAATGTGAAGACTAATCCGATGGAGCTCGAGAGGATTCTCCAGTACGAGCTCATGTTTAAGGATGCAAGAAGCCTTTTCTCCACAAAGCCCCTCTCTGTCAATCCTGTCGGCAACAATCAGTTCTCCGTTATTCAGGTTTATGTCACAGTAACGTTTATCAATCTCATCAGTGTCAATGCGGGCTCTTCTGTTGGATAGCGCGCCCGTCTCCAGACCGAGATCCTTGGCTATATTTCCAATAACTGATCCTCGGCTCATCTCCTCAGAAAAGGAATAGCTCATGTCTCCATGTGCGACATGCAAAAAAAGAAGGAGGAAATGAAACCCGCACGTTTGATACAAGATTATTTTCGAATACATCATCCACGATGAGTTCCTAACAGGTTGAAAAATAAAGCGAACAAAGACAGTTCAACCACATAACACGACTAGTAACTGCGATTCCGTGGTGATTTTCCCTATTTGGACACAAGAGCACAAGAATGTGCGTCCACACCAAAGGAAAGAGGAATTCAAACATTTGGTGTATAGCGCCACCGTGAGTTAAGTTGAACAAAAACACTGATAAAAAAATAAAAGGAACACTTCAAATTGGCTGTAGTCTACTTATAACTGTTTTTCTGGTTTGTCTGTATATGAAACAGACACTACAACTACTATGGTGGATAAGCTATATTTGCAACTGCAGTTATCCATGAGGTTCAAACCAGGAAACTAGGAACGTCAACAAACAAGTCTTACAGCATGAATACAATGCAGAGTGAAATTAAGGTAAGGTTCCAGCTATTAATTTACTACTATGTCCTCTTTTGCATTCTTAAAATTATGAATGAAATGTTTTTAATCTTATGTTTTGTTACTGTGAGGATTTAGTCAACATGCCTCATGTTCAACATTGCTGCATAAACTTATAAATAATGATAAGCAATGGTAGCAGTATTTTCTGTGACCCTCTGAGGTAACCTGATGTAGTGATCCCAGTATCTGTGTATTTTTCCCCTCTTCAGGATGTAATGCTAACCTGTTGTTCTGCATGAGTGTTTTGATCCGGGGCCTAAAATGTTTAGCCTCAGCTGCTTGCATGCCAAGGCCAGCTTGGTAGTTTGTTTATATTTTTAACTGTTGGATCTCTTACTTCTACTGTTGTCCTGTTGATGCGTTCAGATTTTATCTGGTATGGCCAAAAAATAAAATTCATCCAGATATATTTGTTTACTAATAAGTAATTAGTTAGTAGTTCTCTGACCTTGGATCATATTTTTTCTGCTTCTCTTTCTGCTTTTCTCATTATAATCATGATTTGTACATTTGCATGGTTGTAAATGTTTGGCATACCGAGCACCTGTGTCTGTAGTTGGATTAAAAAGGGAAGTAGTTGTAATATTTAAAAGGGAATTTAATTTATGTCGTTTAATTGAGGCACTAAATGTTCACAAAGTTAAGGATTTACATATGTATAAGTTTATATATTTTATCTGCATCTTAAATCATTCACAATAAATGCACTGAATGTACCTCTGTGTTTTATCATCACATTAAACTACATTTGGACTTCCTAACTTCTGATTGGTTAATTCAATCACATATCAGAGAGAAACCAAAGCAGCAGAGGTGTGGAGTCGATGAAACTGTGGGGGAAAGTAAACTAAAAGCTGCTGAAAAATATCACTCTCCATCCTGTTTCTTCTTCAAGTTGGGAGTAATCCACCCACCATATAAACTCTGAAAATAGAGTGGAATCTCCTCACAGTGCTCTGTCTATATTCTAGTATAGCAGGGACTTTTGGATTTCTGTTTCGAGTTTTCTTTATTGGTTGCAGTCTTAAGATATACCCATAGTTCTATGTCCTTTGTTGAAAAAAGACTGTGTTTTTCCCAACTCAATGCATGTGTGTTGAATCTAGTCCTGCTGATTTCACCAAGTTTGCAAAGAAACCCAGAAGGAGGGAGAGATATTCAGCTTAGGCACCCACTTGTTCTGATTCCTTTTATACTTTATAGGAAAAAGACTTGTACATACAATAACTTACATATTATTATGCAAGTGCATCAAAGAGGAGCTCAAAATATTGTAATAAAGGCAATTCCTGCTCACTGCTCTTGTATTCAAGAAGAACTCATACTATAAAGAGGGTCTGCGAGGACCAAAATGATAATTTGATGTGCAGATTCAATAAATGTCTTGAATGCAAGAGCAGAGTGACAGAATCTCCTTTTTACAAGATACTTTATGCATATAACTTTAATGTTGTAATGCTTACAGACCACCAGTACTAAGTATACTACTACAAACTATTATAACACTGCAGATCGGTAAATACTTTGGTGATTTAAGGTGATTACAGCAGCTTACTACACCACATAAAGTTAATGATGGACTGAACCAGGCTTTGCTCTCTTCTGAAGAGAGGAAAATGAAAACAAACTCCCACCTACCATCACAGAAGAGAGATACAGGATACAGTTTTTCAGTGAGCATCAACAAGACTACAGCAGATGCATAAGAACAAGCACTTACTATGAAGAAGACATTAAAACAACCAGACCTGGCAGCATAGCTTAGACACAAGTAGTTAAAACCAATTACTCTGAACCCAGTCAATCCACAGAAAAAAATCAGGCAGAACAGCTGTTACCAAAATCATTGTACTAGAAAAACTATTTGGGTTACCTCTGAGGTAAAATCCCTCATTCTGTCAGTATGACCTATCTAGACTACCTGTATGAAACTCAGACTGTATTTTGATGAACAAGGTGACTGATATTCTGTCACAGCCTAAGAAAAATGTATTGAGTTAGCACAATCACTGCAGAAATGTCAATGGGACAGACACTACAGTACACACTGACAAACTGCAATTAAAATTAAAAAGTTGTTATTTTTTATCTCTTGTATTATCTGTATTTCACAATCACAGTGGTCAGACCAGAAAGCAACCAACCATAACAAACCTCACAATAAAAGAAGCCCAAACATAACACACCTGTTAATAAAGTGTAGTGGACTGGATTCAAATGTAAAGACCTACTACAGATGATGCCACCTAAAGAACTGGCATTAGACAACAGAAGCATGTCAATGTAGGCTTTCAGTCAGTCAGCTTATAAGGATATACTGTATATCAGTGTGCTAGATATCATTATAGCATTAATTCCCGGCCATAAGTGTAAGACCAATGTGTACATTTACATGTATTCATGTTGCAGACACTTCTGTCCAAAGCAATGAACAAATGAGGTAAAATCCAAGCAACAGCAAATCGAGCAGAAGCCATCAAAAATAAGTGTCACAAACCTCAATTTGAAATTTCTTCTGAGACAAGTGGCAAAAGATTGCAGGTGTATTAAGTAAGACATACATGCTTAAGAAGTTAGATGTTTTTTGTTTGCTTTTTGTCTGTTTTTTAGAGGAGGGAGAAGTAGAAAGAGATGTGTCTGTCAGAAACCTTTAGCAAATAAGTCACATTATGAAAATGACATGTGATAACATGTATGGACACAGACATTGTTTCCTCTGCAACAAAGATCATCTGATTGTGTAGAAGATGTTCTTTAGAATTGAGAGAAAATTAGAAAATGTATTTGGCACAAATAGAAACTGCCAAAGGTCATCACTGAAACTCTGTGACATTGCAGCCTTTATGCTCCAGCTGATCAGAAGTATAGAGGTTAATTTTAGCAATATACAGTGGTAATAATTTGATTCAAGCGATGCCTGCACTTATATTTGAATATTTTCATTTGTTATCAGATAATATATTATATTAGTAAATCAGTGAAGAACAAGGTTTTGATGACAGTACAAGAACAATCTCCTTAAAAATCAACGTCACTATGTCACAACTTCACATGGACAATTAATTTACTTTATGTGGACCAAACACCAATAACAACACATCTACAAATGGATAATCAGCCCCAGCAAAGTGACAAAATGACAGCAGATTAGAGTGGATTAAAAAAAAACCCAACAACCTCAAACTCTAGAATAATATCCATAAAATCCGAACACAAAATTAATTTGATCAAACAAACATTTTTCTGCTGACCTGGACAACAAACATGCAATTTCCGAGACTAATTCACTAATATGCTGTAAGTATCAGGAATGTATTCATATGTAACAGGATTGCAACTAACAAGCCTCACTAACATCTAAAACTAAACATGACTTTAACTAATAAGCCTATTGTCATATATTGACAGTATGAAAATGAAGAGGACCATGGTTGATATTAAATCGATATTGGAAACTAAAAAAAACGTGTAAAGGAATTGAAAATAATTAAAGACCCCTTTGCAACAACTGATTCATACAGACAAACCGAAATGGACAGAGACGGAAAGAAAGACACAAAAGGACAATGGCGCACCACAACCACGAAGTAAATGTTAAACAGCACTTTGAGGTTGTAAATAATACGACTACTAGAGAAGCAACTCATTCAAAATTAAATATTTGAAGGGAAAGTCTGATTAAATGTATTGTTGTTTTTTTGTTAAAAAAAAAAACTTTTGACAACACTGATGGCATGTGTATTCATACCTCTGACCACCCTTCCAATTCTCCAAACGCCTCAGCAAACTCTGTTGGACTTTTCCTCAGAGTCTGGTCAGCAGGCAGTGTGTTGTCATTGTAAGATGTCACGAACTTGAAGTCACTGGTTCTAGAACCCGTTGTCAGGTAGGCGTCATAATTATAAGTGCTGCGTAAAGTTCCTGTGCCGTCAACGTCTGCGTAATTAGGAGGAGATACGCGCTGGGGATGGCGACTGCTCCATCAAACAACAGTCTGGGCTTTCTCCTGCGACAAAACCTCACACCCAGGATGATGATAATGAAGGTCAGAAAAAAGGTGGACACAGACACCAGCGCGATGATCAGGTATGAGGTTAGCTTGGAGTTCTTCTCATCGTAAGAAATATCCTTCAGTTCTGGCACCTCAGCCAAGTTATCAGAAATAAGTAAATACATGGAACAGGTGGCAGAGAGAGAGGGCTGTCCGTTATCTTTCACTGCCACAATAAGGTTCTGTTTCATGCTGTCAGACTCAGAAATGTCCCGCTGTGTCCTGATCTCTCCGCTGTGGACACCGATAGTGAAAAGTCCCGGATCAGTGGATTTGACTATATGATAGGACAGCCAGGCGTTCTGTCCGGAGTCCGCGTCCACCGCTATCACTTTGGACACCAGAGAGCCTCCGTGTGCAGCTTTGGGGACCAGCTCGGTCATGAAGGAGTTGCCCTCCGGGGCGGGGTACAGTATCTGAGGAGAGTTGTCGTTCACGTCCGATATGAAGACACTGACGGTCACGTTGCTGCTGAGCGGAGGAGAACCGTTGTCTCTGGCCATCACGTGGACTTTGAAACTCCTCAACTGTTCATAATCAAACGACCTCACAGCGTGGATCACCCCGTGTCTCCGTTAACAGACAGATAGGAGGACACCGGGGCACCGTTCACCTCACCGGCTAACAGAGAATAAATCACGGTGCCGTTTTGTCTCCAGTCGGGGTCTCGAGCAGTAACGGAACATAAAGTGGAGCCAGGTTTGTTATTTTCAGCCACATTTGCGCTGTAGGACTGCTCCTCAAACACCGGTGGGTTGTCGTTGATGTCTGCTACAGATAACTCAACAGTTTTAGAGGAGGACAGAGGTGGAGAGCCCTCGTCAGTGGCAGTGATTGTAATGTTGTAATCAGACACTAGTTCACGGTCCAGGTGCCCTGTGGTCACCAGAGAATAATAGTTTTTAATTGAAGGAACCAACTTAAAGGGGGCGCCTTGCTGAATGGAGCAGCGGACCTGTCTGTTACTCTCAGAGTCTCTGTCCTGCACGTTAATGATGCCCACCTCTGTACCAGGTGGGGTGTCTTCTGGTATGGGATTCGTCAGTGATTTCAAATTGACTACAGGGGCGTTGTCATTCACATCAGTGACAGAAATGATTACCTTAGCATAAGATGACAGCCCTAACCCATCTTTTGCTTTAACGCGTATTTCAAATGATCTGGTAGTTTCATAATCAACAGTGCCAATTATTCGTATCTCACCTACTTTACGGTCAATACTAAATATCCTCTTCACATCCTCTGAAACATGTCCGAAATCATACGTCACCTCTCCATTGACTCCCTCGTCTGCATCAGTTGCGCTCACTGTGACCACTACAGTATCTAAAGGAGAGTTTTCAGGCAGACTGGCTTTATAAACGGCCTGGCTGAACACTGGTACATTATCATTAGCATCCAGTACAGTGACGTGTATGACTACTGTACCTGATCTCTGAGGAGAGCCACCATCTAGAGCTGTGAGGAGCAAATTGATCTCTTGTTGTTTTTCACGATCAAGCTCTTTATCAAGAACAAGCTCTATTGTGTTTCCATTAACCGCCAAAATGAAATTATCATTCTTTTTAAGACTGTACTCCTGAACTGAATTTTGTCCTACATCCGCATCGTGCGCCTCTTCTATCACAAAACGAGCTCCCCTGTCCGCCGACTCTTGAATTTCTATATTTATCAATTCTTCCTTAAATTGTGGCGAGTTGTCGTTAATATCTTGAATGTGAAGACTAATCCGATGGAGCTCCAGAGGATTCTCCAGTACGAGCGCATGTTTAAGGATGCAAGAAGCCTTTTCTCCACAAAGCCCCTCTCGGTCAATCTTGTCGGCAACAATCAGTTCTCCGTTATTCAGGTTTATGTCACAGTAACGTTTATCAGTCTCATCAGTGTCAATGCGGGCTCTTCTGTTGGATAGCGCGCCCGTCTCCAGACCGAGATCCTTGGCTATATTTCCAATAACTGATCCTCGTCTCATCTCCTCAGAAAAGGAATAGCTCATGTCTCCATATGCGACATGCAAAAAAAGAAGGAGGAAATAGAAGCTGCACGGCTGAAACGAGATAATATTTGATCCCATCGTCAAGAATGACTTCCTAAGATGTTAAAGAATTGACGCAACAATGACAGTTCAACCACATAGCACGAAAAGCAACAGCAATTCAGCGTGATTGTGCCTATATCTAGACCACGCAATGGGCGTACAAGAATATCTGTCCACAAAGGAAAGAGCAATTAAACCATTTGAAGGCTGGTGTATAGCGACACCGTGAGTTGAGTTCAACAATAACACTGATTCAAAAATCAAAAGGAACACTGTTAAAATGTGTTGTAGCCTATATAACATTGCCCACTATTCCTCTATATAACATTGAAGGTAAACTTACTTTGCCATTTACAACACTTGCATCTACAGTCACGCACAATTAGTCCAATTCAAGAGAAGTATACTGTGCATTTAGTTCAAGGCTTCAAATATTGACTCACATCAAGGTCTGAAGACAGCATGCCCTTTTTCAAGCCACACTTTTTTTTTAGATAACTATATATGCAAGCTACATACAAAACAAGTCTTGTGAATGAGTTCAGGTTGTCTTTAAATTGTCAGATATGGTACATTTAAATAGCATATATTTAAATGAAAAAATAAAGTATTGAATAACAATTAGTATGGATAGGAGTTTTTGTCATTTAAATTATTTGCTTCATTTTTAACTGCATCCTAGCTGTAAATAGATAGTAATCATCTGATAATCCTCTAAAAGGGGGCGTTGATTCTTGTCATTTTATCTGAGGTACATTTCTGCAAGGAATATATCAGGTTCCAGTCATCTCTACTGAATGTGGTCTGGTAAAATATGTCAAACTGAAAGGCTCACCATAACCATGAT
This sequence comes from Siniperca chuatsi, assembly GCF_020085105.1. NCBI lineage: Eukaryota > Metazoa > Chordata > Actinopteri > Centrarchiformes > Sinipercidae > Siniperca > Siniperca chuatsi. Next base: position 15,967,152 of record NC_058049.1, read on the forward strand.
GTGTACATGCAAAGGTGTGGGACCCTGGACTTTCAACTGTTTTTTGTTTTGCTCAGAATTTGGTTATATTAGGATGAGTTGATATTGTGGGACAGAAACGTGGACAGTTATAACTGTATATGTACTTTCTTTAAAGAAAACTTGCAGTCTAAATGTACTGTAGCACAGGCATGACTGCAGAGAGCTGCTATTGCTGTATAAAAACCATCCATGTGCATGTTTGCAAAGGTATATTAAAATCACAGCACACCTTAGTCACCTTGGTCATCATATCACATGGTTGTACACGTTTGGTATTATGAACACTATTGTCTCCAGTGGGATTAAGATAGTATCTCCTCATAGAAGTGCCCTGCCTTTATTCCATCACATATTAGTGGGATTATTTGATTTTGTATGTAGTGTAATAAAGAGTTGTTTTGACTACATTATAATTTAAATGTATGTAAACTAAATCCATGTCTGTAAGCTCTAGAAACGCTGACATCACCAAGTTTGTAACTAGATCCAGTAGAAAGCAGGGCTGTCTTCGCTCCCCTTGGCCTGACATCCTACAATCAGCTTCAACTTGTGTTGACAAAAGTTTAAATTTTCAAGCACCAGAAAGAGCTGTGGGGACACACTACTCTACCACCTCTATACAACTACAGAGTTGTTTAACACTGCCAACCTACAAATGTTATGGTGATTTACAGTTATTAAAGTTATTTATTCTTACTACCCCACATATGGTGAAGAGGCAATAGGGCCTACCCTACACAGCAGTCATTTCTTTCTTATCAGAGATGGAAAAAAATTAAAGATCACCTTTCAGAAAGTCACAGAAGAGAGCCACAGTATACAGTCTGACAGTGAGTATCCTCTCAAGAACACAACTAATAGACAGGCATAATGTAATAAAGGGCCTTCTTAGTAAAGTCAGAGGTTTCCCCATAGGACTAAGTTAGCACAAGCACTGGATTTATCTCCATGGGACGGCCACTTCTATTGAAACTGACAAACAAAATTTATAACACAAACAACTCATTTATTTTTCTATACATAAACTTCTATCTTAAGCTGTGGTCAAATCAGACAGTAATCAAACACAACAAGAGAGGCCAGCATACATGTTTATAAAGGGGACTCGATTGGCTTTAAATGTAAAGACTTACATTCTTCAGGCGTTGTCTTCTACCTGTGGTGTATGTGTCGCTATTACACAACAATAGCATGTCTAAGGATGTTTTCAGTCATCCAACTCATGAGATACATAACGCAATCTGCTAGATACCATAGTAACATATTTCCCTGGACTATAGAGAAAGATCAGTGCTAGCCAGAAATATTTAGCAACAAAGTAACCTATTGTAAATGACATATGGTGACAAATATGGCCACATACATCATTTCCTCTTCAACAATGACCATGTGATTGCGTGAGAGACATAATTTATTATTGACAGTTTGTATATTGAAGCTGATTACTAAGACTCAATTACACTGCACACTGTATATTGCTATCAAGCTGATTAGTGAAATAGATATTATTTTTGTATTGCTATTAGATCATTTGTTTCTGTCAAGATTCCAGGGCACTACAGACAGATGTATTTGTAATAAAAATAAAGAACATGCACTAACAACAATACAAGAAGTGCCTTTAAAAATGAATGCGACTATGTTATCTTTTATGCAGGACAAACAAAATCAACAACAACAGATGCATAATGAATGATTAGCCCCAAAAAAGTGTTTGGCTTATACAGAAGCTTCAAATGTACCACATAAAGGTAAATAATCTTTTGAGAAAATTACACAGAGAACAATGCATACTATCACTGGTACTTGATCACAATTCAATGGAGCATTACTTCACCGCGAGGGAAACACGCATCATATCCAGAGCTCCCTGATTTACTTGAATAACCTGTAAATTCCAGTACTAATGAGCCTCATGTAACATCTTAAGAGTGTGCTCATGGTCTGAATAAAGCCTGTATGATGACTGCACAAAGCAAACCAGTTGCCATTCAAATTCACTATGACAGGCATTCAGTTTGTCATTAATAATGACACTAGGATGATGGTAAGAAACTGAAGTTGTGAGATATTTATGATAGTTGCATGAAACGACTTCGATGGATAGATCAGAAGCATGCATTTTCAAACAAATTGAAATATGAACTATTATGAAACCATATACAGACACAAAAAATGATAAATAAACAGCAATCAAAAGGAAAACGACAAAAGTTTAAATAAAAGCAATTTTAGAAATGAAAAAAATGAGTGTTAGGGAAGACAGCTAAAAAAATCAAACAATTCATTCATACAGAAAGATCATATAGAACAATGACTCGCAGTTTTATAGACATAGGAGACCTACATTCAAGAAAGGTTGGTGGGATATGAAGTGTATGAATAAAAACTGAAACGTTTAAGAGAAATGCAAGTTTGATTAAACTTATTTTTATGAATAGAATTCGATGCAATATAGGCTATTCATACCTGGAAGGATCCCTCCAATTCTCCAAACGCCTCAGCAAAGTCAGTTGGACTTTTCCTCAGAGTCTGGTCAGCAGGCAGTGTGTTGTCATTGTAAGATGTCACGAACTTGAAGTCACTGGTTCTAGAACCCGTTGTCAGGTAGGCGTCATAATTGTAAGTGCTGCGTAAAGTTCCTGTTCCGTCAACGTCTGCGTAATTAGGAGGGAGATACGCGCTGGGGATGGCGACTGCTCCATCAAACAACAGTCTGGGCTTTCTCCTGCGACAAAACCTCACACCCAGGATGATGATAATGAAGGTCAGAAAAAAGGTGGACACAGACACCAGCGCGATGATCAGGTATGAGGTTAGCTTGGAGTTCTTCTCATCGTAAGAAATATCCTTCAGTTCTGGCACCTCAGCCAAGTTATCAGAAATAAGTAAATACATGGAACAGGTGGCAGAGAGAGAGGGCTGTCCGTTATCTTTCACTGCCACAATAAGGTTCTGTTTCATGCTGTCAGACTCAGAAATGTCCCGCTGTGTCCTGATCTCTCCGCTGTGGACACCGATAGTGAAAAGTCCCGGATCAGTGGATTTGACTATGTGATAGGACAGCCAGGCGTTCTGTCCGGAGTCCGCGTCCACCGCTATCACTTTGGACACCAGAGAGCCTCCGTGTGCAGCTTTGGGGACCAGCTCGGTCATGAAGGAGTTGCCCTCCGGGGCGGGGTACAGTATCTGAGGAGAGTTGTCGTTCACGTCCGATATGAAGACACTGACGGTCACGTTGCTGCTGAGCGGAGGAGAACCGTTGTCTCTCGCCATCACGTGGACTTTGAAACTCCTCAACTGTTCATAATCAAACGACCTCACAGCGTGGATCACCCCCGTGTCTCCGTTAACAGACAGATAGCAGGACACCGGGGCACCGTTCACCTCACCGGCTAACAGAGAATAAATCACGGTGCCGTTTTGTCTCCAGTCGGGGTCTCGAGCAGTAACGGAACATAAAGTGGAGCCAGGTTTGTTATTTTCAGCCACATTTGCGCTGTAGGACTGCTCCTCAAACAGCGGTGGGTTGTCGTTGATGTCTGCTACAGACAACTCAACAGTTTTAGAGGAGGACAGAGGTGGAGAGCCCTCGTCAGTGGCAGTGATTGTAATGTTGTAATCAGACACTAGTTCACGGTCCAGGTGTCCTGTGGTCACCAGAGAATAATAGTTTTTAATTGAAGGAACCAACTTAAAGGGGGCGCCTTGCTGAATGGAGCAGCGGACCTGTCTGTTACTCTCAGAGTCTCTGTCCTGCACGTTAATGATGCCCACCTCTGTACCAGGTGACACGTTCTCAGGTATGGGGTTAGTAATAGATTTTAAAAATATTACAGGGGCGTTATCATTCACATCAGTCAGATCTATATAAACCTTAGCGTAAGAACTTAATCCCAGTCCATCTTTTGCCACAACTGGCAGTTCAAATGATTTTTTCTTTTCAAAGTCCGTGGTACCAATTACTCTTATTTCTCCAGTTTTACTTTCAATAGAAAACAGTTTTTCATCTGTCTCTGAAACATGACCAAAGTCATATGTCACGTCACCATTCACCCCATCATCTGCATCAGTAGCACTTACTGTAACCACTACAGTGTCAAGAGGAGAGTTTTCAGGCAGACTGGCTTTATAGACGGTCTGGCTAAACACTGGTACATTATCATTAGCATCCAGTACAGTGACATGTATCATTACAGTACCTGATCTCTGTGGAGAACCACCATCAACAGCTGTTAGAGGCAAATCAATTTCCTGTTGTGTTTCTCTATCAAGTTTATTCTCTAGAACAAGTTCAACTTTGTTCTCATCAATCATTAGAATAAAATGTTCATTCTTTTGTAGGCTGTACCTCTGAACAGAATTCTGACCAATATCCGCGTCATGTGCTTCCTCTATTAAGAAACGAGTGCCCTTTTCTGCGGACTCCTGTATTTCCATTCTAATTAAATCTCTTTTGAACTGCGGTGAGTTGTCATTTATATCTTGGACGTGTAGATTTATTCGATGTAATTCTAACGGATTCTCGAGTACAAGTTCCAGGACTAAAATGCAGGATGGTTTAGTGCCACACAGATTCTCTCTGTCAAGCCGCTCAGCAACACTTAGATCCCCGCTTTTCAAACTGATAACACACAATCGTTCGTTGTTCCCTTCGGAATCAATGCGGGCCTTGCGAGTTGACAGGGTAGTTATATCCAGACCAAGATCTTTGGCTATGTTTCCTATGACAGTTCCTGGTTTCATCTCCTCTGGGATAGAATAGCTCACCTCGGCACATACGGATTGCAGAGCAAGTAGACCGATGACAAAGAGGGTAAACAGGCCAAGCTTTGATAATCCTTTGCGTTCCATTATTTAAAAAGACAAATATCCAAAGCAAATACCAAATATTTAAAGGTATTTAGCTCAACTTGCAAATACGTGAGATATGGACTAAATCAGAGAATTCCAAAGACAGAAATCAGCAATGCGATCTCACAGCTCGTTCCACAGCCGCACCATAACTGGAAACACAAAGCTCAGGAACAATGGGTGGAGACGTCATGCTACACGGCAATGTAATATTTCCAAGTGAACTGGTAGACAGCGACACAGTGTGTTCATTTGAGATAGAGCACGTGATAGAATGATAGGCATATATAGTTGACAGCTTAATGCCGTAATATCGACATTTCCCCTATAAGCATAGAGAGCACAATGTGACACCTTAGCAGATAAAAGGATATATATATATCATCAAACCAAATTCCAAGAAAATATCGCTACGATTATTGCTAGCATTAAGTAGTGTGTAGCCTAGTTTTACGCAGTTTTTAAACGTATGGCACGAAGCAACAGTAAAATCTGCAAGCATGTTGCATTGATTGACACACATACAAACATTAAATTGAAAACAAATGAACGCAAGTTTCAATATTAACTTGGTAATATTGTTTTTATCCGTTTTCACTACGTTTTAATCGCATATGCGTCTTAAAAAATTAACTGGTATCTGCATATAAAGAAATTCCTTTGAACTGCCTTGCGCGTACCGACCCAACCAATCCTCATTAATCGGTTCGTAGATATATTACGAAAATGTTTTCAGCACCATGGACAGAGCTTATTCGCCTAAACCAGGTGGACTGCAAGCGTCTGCGTTTAAAATCACTTGTACAAAAACCGTCACGTTTGGCTTCTAAAAAAAGTTGTTGCTTTATCAATGAGCCACGGAACTTGACAATCTGTTAAATCAATGACATTTCCATATAAAGAGAGGCAAATACAACGGACCAATTACGTGACTGGTCCGGTGGCAGAACTCAGCTCCTAAGAACAAACAGACTGGTGTTGGTCGCAGTTAACAATTAATTTTAGTAAACTAGGGATTCTGTACAGATAGTTGCTGGAACGCATCAATATCGCTGCGTGCAATTTTAGAAAGTCGGTAGAGGAGAAAAGCGGCACATATGTCTGATATCAAGCAAACTCATGAGAAAGCACCGTTGCTAATGTTTAAAAAAGTATCACTTTACCAGCGTAAAAACAGTGACTTCCTGCAGATGAGTTGTAGCTCAGTGGAAGCATTGTGTTGGCTATTAGCAGGTCTATAAAGGGTCCGATATATCCCAACAAGGTAAGGGTTATTGCTGTTATTTCGCAGATAGCTGTCTAGCTTAGAGTATTACTAAATGTGAAGATTTGAAACTCCAAAGGGAAAACGGACAGGTGCATGTTACAAACAAGGGGGAAGTGCTGAAGTAAATTTTGACTAATAACCTCTAGGGTACTTAGTGCGCTATTTGGACTGCATTACAATGAATTGTGTTACTACATTTTTATCCATCTCATTTACATATTTAGATGAGCAAAAATACTAGAATCACCTGACAATATAATGCAACCTAGTAACCTAATAACAACTGAAAATGATGTTTCACACAGATAGTATTTAGGATTGTTGGATTGGATTGCAATGCAAGAGGTTTCTATACACATCTGTATCAGACTGTGCTGGTAACCTACTTAACTTGAAACCCTCTGGCAAATAAAAGAAACAGAAACATGGCCTCAGAAGTATTTGATATAGCTATATGGCCATGGTCGGATCCTTTAACTTATGATTTAGAGACAAGAATCCAGTAGGAATTAGGTTGGTTTTTTTTCTTGTGTGCATGACCATGGACATACACATCATAAAACGACTGCAACTTGTAATTACTCATTTCTGAATTAGATAGGGGAAAAGTTGTATCTCCTATGTGTATTAAATGTGAAGGGAAATATAATGGGCTAGAGACAAAACGCAGAGGGGATGTTAAAAGAGTGAACAGTCTAAACCATAATTTCGTGTTTTCCATCCTCAGTATATTAAAGTCGTCGAAGCTCTTCATTAGGCCCTGGAGTCAGGTAGAAAATGTGTTTAAATTATAGCACGAATCTTGAGCCAGAGAATTGCCGTTATGAAAAGGTAAAAATGTATTGTTAGTCAATAATTAGGTATGTAATGATTGAAACATTCAAATCAGTCAAACATGTGGACCAAAGTGATAGAGCATCTCTTTTTGCTTTACATTCACGGGTTAAGTGTAGCCTCTGACCTCCAAAGTGAATCATATTGAACCTTTTACTCTGGAATGCTTACCTGGGGAGAATCGTCAGACTCGCCAAACGCTTCAGCAAAGTCTGTTGGACTTTTCCTCAGAGTCTGGTCAACAGGTAGTGTGTTGTCATTGTAAGATGATACGAACTTGAAGTCACTGGTTCTAGAACCCGTTGTCAGGTAGGCGTCATAATTGTAAGTGCTGCGTAAAGTTCCTGTTCCGTCAACGTCTGCGTAATTAGGAGGGAGATACGCGCTGGGGATGGCGACTGCTCCATCAAACAACAGTCTGGGCTTTCTCCTGCGACAAAACCTCACACCCAGGATGATGATAATGAAGGTCAGAAAAAAGGTGGACACAGACACCAGCGCGATGATCAGGTATGAGGTTAGCTTAGAGTTCTTCTCATCGTAAGAAATATCCTTCAGTTCTGGCACCTCAGCCAAGTTATCAGAAATAAGTAAATACATGGAACAGGTGGCAGAGAGAGAGGGCTGCCCGTTATCTTTCACTGCCACAATAAGGTTCTGTTTCATGCTGTCAGACTCAGAAATGTCCCGCTGTGTCCTGATCTCTCCGCTGTGGACACCGATAGTGAAAAGTCCCGGATCAGTGGATTTAACTATATGATAGGACAGCCAGGAGTTCTGTCCGGAGTCCGCGTCCACCGCTATCACTTTGGACACCAGAGAGCCTCCGTGTGCAGCTTTGGGGACCAGCTCGGTCATGAAGGAGTTGCCCACCGGGGCGGGGTACAGTATCTGAGGAGAGTTGTCGTTCACGTCCGATATGAAGACACTGACGGTCACGTTGCTGGTGAGCGGAGGAGAACCGTTGTCTCTCGCCATCACGTGGACTTTGAAACTCCTCAACTGTTCATAATCAAACGACCTCACAGCGTGGATCACCCCCGTGTCTCCGTTAACAGACAGATAGGAGGACACCGGGGCACCGTTCACCTCACCGGCTAACAGAGAATAAATCACGGTGCCGTTTTGTCTCCAGTCGGGGTCTCGAGCAGTAACGGAACATAAAGTGGAGCCAGGTTTGTTATTTTCAGCCACATTTGCGCTGTAGGACTGCTCCTCAAACACCGGTGGGTTGTCGTTGATGTCTGCTACAGATAACTCAACAGTTTTAGAGGAGGACAGAGGTGGAGAGCCCTCGTCAGTGGCAGTGATTGTAATGTTGTAATCAGACACTAGTTCACGGTCCAGGTGTCCTGTGGTCACCAGAGAATAATAGTTTTTAATTGAAGGAACCAACTTAAAGGGGGCGCCTTGCTGAATGGAGCAGCGGACCTGCCTGTTACTCTCAGAGTCTCTGTCCTGCACGTTAATGATGCCCACCTCTGTACCAGGTGGCACGTTCTCAGGTATGGGGTTGGTGAGTGATTTCAGATATATGACTGGTGCGTTGTCATTCATATCAGTAATCTCAATTATTAACGTTGCATATGACGCCAATCCCAGACCGTCTTTGGCGCTGATCTGCATTTCATATGCCGATTCTTTTTCATAATCAATAGACCCAGCCACATTAACTTCTCCTGTTTTAGCGTTTAGAGAGAAAACTTGGTTTTCATCGGAAACATGATCAAATCCATAGGTAATTTCGCTATTTAAACCTTCGTCTGCATCAGTTGCACTCACTGTGATCACCACTGTATCCAGAGGAGCGTTTTCAGGCAGACTTGCTTTATAGACGGTCTGGCTAAACACTGGTACATTATCATTAGCATCCAGGACAGTGACGTGTATGACTACAGTGCCTGATCTCTGAGGAGAGCCACCATCGACTGCGGTAAGCAATAACATGATCTCCCTTTTCTCCTCTCTGTCTAACTCTTTGTCTAAGATTAATTCACCGTATTTCCGTCCGCCAGATTTCGTGTTTACATTTAATTTGAAATGATCATTCTGCTCAAGTGAGTAGCCCTGAACAGCATTTTCTCCGATGTCTCCATCGTGTGCCTCATCCAGCAGAAACCGTGCACCTTTGTCCGCCGATTCCCGAATTTCAAATTTAAGTGACTCCTCTTTAAACTGCGGTGAATTGTCATTGATATCTTGAACGCGGATACTAATACGGTGCAGCTCTAAAGGGTTTTCCAGTACGAGTTCCTGTTTTAGAACACATGATGCCTTTTTCGCACAAAGCCCTTCTCTGTCAATCCTCTCTTGTACGATCAAGTCTCCGGTATTGAGGTTAACACCGGAGTACTGGACGTTGTTGTCCTCAGTATCGATACGGGCCTTGCGAGCGGACAATCTGCCCAAATCAAGTCCCAGATCCTTAGCGATATTTCCAATTACAGATCCACGTTTCATCTCCTCCGGGATAGAGTAGCTCACGTCTCCAGAGACGGAGTGGAGGGCAAGAAAAATACAAGCAAGGCCGCAGAGCAGCGCAAATCTGCTGTATCCCATTGTTACTGCGAGAAAGACCACTACTAAGTATAGCAAACTATATCAAATCCGTGACTTCCCGCAATATACAAAATCTTCACACTGCGATAATATCACCAACCATTTTTGTCAACTGCGGTACAACAGCAGAGTCAGGCTTTAAATTGGTTGAGACAGAAGGGTGGAGAATGACCGTGCCTTCTCGTTTGCTGGTACACACTGACACCATGAGTATTTGGTTAGGCATAACAAGGCGATTTATGATTTTGGCTGGTTTACACATAGAGCCCTTCAGAGAACATTGTTAATCAAAAGGGCAACAACAATAATAATAATGATAATAATAATAATAGTAGCTTTACCATTTTAGGATTACCTTACACTTATACAAGACGGCTTTGTCCCCCTTGTGATGTAAAAAAAAACAGCAACACAAAAGTTCAACTTGAAAACATTCAAAGTGTTTCTCTGAAAGAACCCTATGTTTTCAAAAAAATGTTTGGTATGTCAAACTGTAGACACAGCACAGAAACTTAGCGGGGAACACTTTCATTTTAGATTTCTGTAGATGTTTCATTTTATCTCAAATCTGTACTGTGTCCTGAAAAGCTAAACTGATGTTCCAAACATGTTTTGTCTGTACCTCATTCATGAAACAGTGGTCATATTTTTTTCTCCCTTGCTGCACTTTTGTTCCATTTCCACCTTACTGGGCTAAGATAGGATCAAGTAAAAGAGAGGACAATGTGATTAAATATCTTCTGGTATACCTTCTGTGGTCTAATCATATACAAACACTTTACCTTGTAACTGTACAGATTGAAAGCATGTGAGGAAAAAATATTTAAGCATTTTAATCAATGAGATTAAACCTACTGAGCCATCTGTTACAGACTGTAGACTGAAGTGCTGTGTGCTTTCAACCACATCACCAACAGATTTGTACTCAGTGTTAATTCACTACACTGACACACAGATCTATTGATTGTCTCAAAAGAATATTGACAACTTGGATAAGACAAAAACATCCAACACATATTTCCCTCCCAAAGGTCTTTGTATGAATGCTTGAATCTACCCTGATGAGCAACACAATATTATTTTGATTGTTGTTGGTGGTGGTGTAAACATCAGTAACAGAAGACGTTTTTCCAGATAGAGATTTAAACATGGTGCTATTGTTGACTGATGTAACTTTGAAGGTTGGCATACGTTAAGAAAGGCTGACCAACAGCTGCTACAAAGCCCAATAAAACAATGCTGCCATTTCATTTAATATGTTGGAACAGTAAAATGCATCAAATAAGACACTATCTGAGTTTGACGAAAAAATGTAACTATGTCTACATGGTGCTTTGTCAAAAACGTGATTGCAATGTCTGGCATTTAAATGGAGCGATGATTTTAACAGTTTTCCCTCTCTCGAGCACTTTCGTTTACTTCATCATCACTGGCAAAACAAGTTCAATTTCTACATAACCAAAGGACCTTACAATCGTACCAAAAGACATCAGATCGTTATAAATAACATCTTGTGTTTTAGAAACTCATTCCTCGAGTATAATAACTATTTAAAATCACCTCTGATTGTGACTACAACTGAGGTTTGTAATTAGCTTTGTACATGTACAACAAAAGAGAATGGTATCTACCAAGGAGAAGAATACAAAACTATGAAATCATGTGAGAACCTGAAGAAGGATATACCATATATGTCAACAAGTGAGTACCATAATAATTTAGGGGAAAACGCATTTTTCAACATCAATCAAAACCACTGCAGATAAAGAAAGCAATGCTCAAGCTGAACGGACAAAGTGGTTCACTTTACATGTTCACAGGCCTCTAAAACTGTCCCAATATCGATAAACAGTAATAAGCTAAATCTGACGAACAATTCTAAAGAGGCTCATACAATTATATCACATAGAGGAATTACTTATTTGAATCAAGACATTAAAACATAGAAAAACTAAATCATTTAGAACATGCAATATCAAAGCAAATTCACCAACATGAAACTCAAAAAGGGGAAAAATGACAACAAAATAAGAGAGAGAGGTAAATTAGCCCAGTAAATGCATCAAGTATCAAACGGAGATCAGCACCAAGGACAGAGTAAAAGGAAAGTAATCTAAATGGTTTTACTTTACTATAGCATGAAGGGCAATCATGTGAGCAGATACCTTTAAAGTGAGATAAGATAACAAAATATCATTATGACATGAAGCTGAAATCTAAATTCCTTTAGGCATCATCGTGAATTAAGAAAATCCTTGAAACATCTATTTAATCACAATCGCAGAAAAGAACAATGATACTGAAAAAAGCAAAAAACAAAACTGCAGAATGGTTAAGTGAGGACGTTGATCACAGGTTTAGTAAAATAAAATGTGTTCCTACCTCAAGAGAATCATCATAATCTTCAAATGCATCAGCAGTATGGAGTCAGACAGTGATTTCAGATATATAACCGGTGCCTTGTCATTTATATCTGTAATCTCAATTATTAACGTTGCTTATACCACACCATCTTTTACGCTTATCTGCATTTCATATAATGAAGATTTTTCATGATCAATAGCTCCAGCCACTCTCACCTCTCCAGTTTTAGGGTGTAAAGAAAACACGTTGCTATTGTGATTTGAAACATGGTTAAGACCATAAGTAACTTAACCATAAGCTACATCAGTTGCACTCACTGTGATCACCAATGTATCCAGAGGAGAGTTTTCAGGCAGATTTGCTTTATACGCCACAGTATTGAACGTTGTTATCCTCAGTAACAAGTAAAAGAACACTACACATTTAAATTTGCCACAAGATTTATCAACGATGCATTCGTGTCTTCCTCAAATATACAAAAACCGCTGGACTGTGAAGCGCTTTTAGTCTGCTGCACAATTATAGAAACAGGCTTAATATTTGTTGATATAAATGGGTGGGGAGTGAACATGCAATCTCCTTTATTAGTCTAAGCTGGCACCTTGAGTACTTTTTTGTATTATTTTCTATACAACACGATTTAAAAGAGAAAGCCTTACAAAGTACCTCATTAGTCCTAGAAAAACATAACACCACAGTTTAAGAAATGCCTAAGCTTAGAAGTTGAAAATGTTTTTTTTCCATTTAAAAAAACAAACAACAACTTTAAACTAACACCATAAATACTGTATTAGAGAGATATGGTGGATTTTTACACATGAATTTGTCTTACATCCTACTACAATGTGGCTATATGTTTGTATTTTCTGAATACATACACAGAAAATAGAGGTATGGCACATTGCCTCTAAGATTCGGCTCGAGATAAAACTGTATTCAGCATCATGGAGAGAGACACGAGGAGTCTGAGTGTGTGTGCCCACATGGTAAAAAGGGCAGAGCCCTAAGGAAACGACCCTCCTAATTTTTGATTAACATAAAATGACATCAAACATCTCAACTCAACAGCCTTTGGCCAACAACATTAATTGTTACACACGTTGGAACCCCTCAAAATGTATGTTCCCAATCACAAAAACTATAACTGTAATACAGAGCCCGAATGTTAATTACAAAATGGGACAGAAATGTCTCAAATTCAAAAGTGAAATTAATCTAAAATGCTGAAAATGTGAAAAAATACAACACAGAGGTATGTTGCTGCTGAAAATACATCAAGAGCAACAGCGAGGTTCAGCACCAAGGACAGAGACACAAAGAGAAAGCTGCAGCTCTACCCAAAATACACAGGCAGAGACTCCGATGCTGTGTTAACATATAGACCAGTTTTGGGGAAAGGATACGAAGAAAAAGATCAACAGCCTCTACTTGAATGACAACAGAATTTTAAATATCGGCATAGAAGAGTGGAAGAACTCCACAATAAACTCATAATGCAATTTCATGCTCAGTGTGAATTTAGGAACAAGGGAAACTAAGCTTGTAGTGTCGTTTAACGTCAAATGACTTAACTCACAGGCATGTTAAATTGTCAAAAATCGTAGTAAGAAAAACGACAAGAAAGGCAAATACAAATTATATAGTACCCTTAAGGGTACAACTATAAGGGTATTGGCGGGATCATTAAGGTGTAAAAAGGTAAACGAGATGTGACAACTGTTCCTACCTTTGGAGAGTCATCACAATCTCCAAACGCTGCAGCAAAGTCAGTTGGACTTTTCCTCAGAGTCTGGTCAGCAGGCAGTGTGTTGTCATTGTAAGATGTCACGAACTTGAAGTCACTGGTTCTAGAACCCGTTGTCAGGTAGGCGTCATAATTGTAAGTGCTGCGTAAAGTTCCTGTTCCGTCAACGTCTGCGTAATTAGGAGGAGATACGCGCTGGGGATGGCGACTGCTCCATCAAACAACAGTCTGGGCTTTCTCCTGCGACAAAACCTCACACCGAGGATGATGATAATGAAGGTCAGAAAAAAGGTGGACACAGACACCAGCGCGATGATCAGGTATGAGGTTAGCTTGGAGTTCTTCTCATCGTAAGAAATATCCTTCAGTTCTGGCACCTCAGCCAAGTTATCAGAAATAAGTAAATACATGGAACAGGTGGCAGAGAGAGAGGGCTGTCCGTTATCTTTCACTGCCACAATAAGGTTCTGTTTCATGCTGTCAGACTCAGAAATGTCCCGCTGTGTCCTGATCTCTCCGCTGTGGACACCGATAGTGAAAAGTCCCGGATCAGTGGATTTGACTATGTGATAGGACAGCCAGGCGTTCTGTCCGGAGTCCGCGTCCACCGCTATCACTTTGGACACCAGAGAGCCTGCGTGTGCAGCTTTGGGGACCAGCTCGGTCATGAAGGAGTTGCCCTCCGGGGCGGGGTACAGTATCTGAGGAGAGTTGTCGTTCACGTCCGATATGAAGACACTGACGGTCACGTTGCTGCTGAGCGGAGGAGAACCGTTGTCTCTCACCATCACGTGGACTTTGAAACTCCTCAACTGTTCATAATCAAACGACCTCACAGCGTGGATCACCCCCGTGTCTCCGTTAACAGACAGATAGGAGGACACCGGGGCACCGTTCACCTCACCGGCTAACAGAGAATAAATCACGGTGCCGTTTTGTCTCCAGTCGGGGTCTCGAGCAGTAACGGAACTTAAAGTGGAGCCAGGTTTGTTATTTTCAGCCACATATGCGCTGTAGGACTGCTCCTCAAACACCGGTGGGTTGTCGTTGATGTCTGCTACAGACAACTGAACAGTTTTAGAGGAGGACAGAGGTGGAGAGCCCTCGTCAGTGGCAGTGATTGTAATGTTGTAATCAGACACTAGTTCACGGTCCAGTTGTCCTGTGGTCACCAGAGAATAATAGTTTTTAATTGAAGGAACCAACTTAAAGGGGGCGCCTTGCTGAATGGAGCAGCGGACCTGTTGGTTATTATCAGAATCTGCATCCTGCACGTTAATGATGCTCACCTCTGTACCAGGTGACACGTTCTCCGGAATTGGATTTGCCAGAGATTTCACATAAATTACAGGTATATTGTCATTGACATCGGTGACATCAACGGTTACCTTTGTGTATGACGATAACCCTAAACCATCCTTTGCTTTAATGCGCAAATCATACGTTGCAACAGTTTCAAAGTCAATCGCACCCTTAACTTTTATTTTGCCGTTTTTACGGTCAATACTAAAAACTTTCTTCACATCCTCTGAAACATGTCCAAATTCATACGTCACCTCTCCATTGACTCCCTCGTCTGCATCAGTTGCGCTCACTGTGACCACTACAGTATCTAAAGGAGAGTTTTCAGGCAGACTGGCTTTATAAACGGCCTGGCTGAACACTGGTACATTATCATTAGCATCCAGTACAGTGACGTGTATGACTACTGTACCTGATCTCTGAGGAGAGCCACCATCTAGAGCTGTGAGGAGCAAATTGATGTTTTGTTGTTTTTCACGATCAAGCTCTTTATCAAGAACAAGCTCTATTGTGTTTCCATTAACCGCCAAAATAAAATTATCATTCTTTTTAAGACTGTACTGCTGAACTGAATTTTGTCCTACATCCGCATCGTGCGCCTCTTCTATCACAAAACGAGCTCCCCTGACTGCCGACTCCCGAATTTCTATATTGATCAATTCTTCCTTAAATTGTGGCGAGTTATCGTTAATATCGTGAATGTGAAGACTGAAAGGATGCAGTTCCAGAGGATTCTCCAGTACAAGATCGCGTTTTATCACACACGACAGCTTTTCTCCACAAAGCCCTTCTCGGTCAATCCTGTCGGCCACAATTAAATCTCCAGTACTGAGACTGATGTCACAATAACGTTTGCGATTCCCTGCGGCGTCAACACGGGCATTTCTAGCGAACAGTTTACTCGAGTCCAGGTTAAGATCCTTCGCTATATTCCCAATAAGAGATCCGCGCTTCATTTCCTCTTGAAAGGAGTAGCTCACGTCCCCATTCACGGCTTGCAACAATAGAAAGAAAACGAAGCAGCTCACTTTGAGCCCCATCATGGCAATGCGTTTGTTACAGAAAAGGGATTCTCGTTTAGATTACAAATTCAATAAGTATTATACAGTTCAGTCAATAGAAAATCGACAGCACTCCACAGTTACTCTGGCTTCATCCAGCAGCAACTGAAAAATTACCCTTGTATTGGTCTATACATAAGAGGGTGGAGTGGAAATGCTTCACGTAGACTGGTGAATAGCGACACCATGAGTGGAATGAAGAAATTACAGACTGCAGATATACAATTATTCTTATTGTTCTTGTTCTTCTTATTGTTATTATCATTATTAGTAAACTATAATTGGCATCTTAAAATGATAGAGGAATGATATTAATTGGTTTACCATTTTAAGCACCGTCATAACACAATACAGGCTGGGTGTAAGAAAAGAGTAATTGTTATAGTTATAGATTAATTGAACTCATTAATTTGAAACATGAAAGCTCGTATTCTAAGGAATGTAATAAGCTAATACTTTTTACTGAAATTAAAACGCCAAGTCTCATAAAATGTTATCATGCAGCCATTGTAGTGTATGTCTTTCACATATCAGTCCTCTGATAGACTGACACACTGGATAACCACGTAAATAAAATATGTTCTTACAATGTATCAACATGCAAAGACAGAAACTGGTGAATCCAAACATATTAAATCTTTTGAAAAGATTAAAGACACTACTGAACCCTAAAGCAGATAGATAGGTAGATATACATAGGTGAGAAAAATACAAAATACATTATATGTTTCAATGAGTGTACTACAAGCTCTCTCAAGCCTATTTAAAGTAACACAAACCACAATAGCACCAAGTCAAAACTACTAATATTTCCAAAGACTCAGCAGGTTAAACTTAGAGACCCCACTGCCACTCAAAGGTTTTTGAACACTTCATATTTGACGTTTTTGGTTGAATATAGATACATGTATCATTCAGAATACACTGGAAGTACAAAATATGACTAGAATAAATATGGAAACTTAATAGCTTGATGACATGATAGCCTAATTAATCGAAACCTATTTGACTGGAATCACATAGATCTTTATCAATCTAGTAAGGCATGTGTAGCAGATAACAGTAACAACGTATAACGTATAAATTGTACGCTGAAAACTGTCTGTTAGACATCCACCCAAATACTTTGTGAGAGAACAAGCCTCTGACTTTATCAGATTTTGCCAATATTGTGAAAAATGATCTGTTAGTTCTAACTTCATTTCTATGATGGCCTCGTTTTGTGTGACGTATTAATAAGCAGAACCAAATGAAACATTATTTGGAAATTTATTTAACACATGTTTACTGGGAAGGGTGCTGACCCATACATGGGCGAATCTAATTAGATACACGTTACTGCAAATTATCTACTCATTAAGAAATAAATGAAGGAAGACAGAAAGAAATAACTGTCGATTATTATTTATATTGTCATTACACGTACTGTATTTTGTAGTTGAGATTGGAAACTAACTCTGTGGAACGCTTTTTAACTTTTGGCAGAAAACATAATAAAACCATGTTTTTTCAATTTCTCCTACCTCTAGGGAGACTTCAGAATCTCCAAACGCTTCAGCAAAGTCTGTTGGACTTTTCCTCAGAGTCTGGTCAGCAGGCAGTGTGTTGTCATTGTAAGATGATACGAACTTGAAGTCACTGGTTCTAGAACCCGTTGTCAGGTAGGCGTCATAATTGTAAGTGCTGCGTAAAGTTCCTGTGCCGTCAACGTCTGCGTAATTAGGAGGGAGATACGCGCTGGGGATGGCGACTGCTCCATCAAACAACAGTCTGGGCTTTCTCCTGCGACAAAACCTCACACCCAGGATGATGATAATGAAGGTCAGAAAAAAGGTGGACACAGACACCAGCGCGATGATCAGGTATGAGGTTAGCTTGGAGTTCTTCTCATCGTAAGAAATATCCTTCAGTTCTGGCACCTCAGCCAAGTTATCAGAAATAAGTAAATACATGGAACAGGTGGCAGAGAGAGAGGGCTGTCCGCTATCTTTCACTGCCACAATAAGGTTCTGTTTCATGCTGTCAGACTCAGAAATGTCCCGCTGTGTCCTGATCTCTCCGCTGTGGACACCGATAGTGAAAAGTCCCGGATCAGTGGATTTGACTATATGATAGGACAGCCAGGCGTTCTGTCCGGAGTCCGCGTCCACCGCTATCACTTTGGACACCAGAGAGCCTCCGTGTGCAGCTTTGGGGACCAGCTCGGTCATGAAGGAGTTGCCCTCCGGGGCGGGGTACAGTATCTGAGGAGAGTTGTCGTTCACGTCCGATATGAAGACACTGACGGTCACGTTGCTGCTGAGCGGAGGAGAACCGTTGTCTCTCGCCATCACGTGGACTTTGAAACTCCTCAACTGTTCATAATCAAACGACCTCACAGCGTGGATCACCCCCGTGTCTCCGTTAACAGACAGATAGGAGGACACCGGGGCACCGTTCACCTCACCGGAGAATAACAGAGAATAAATCACGGTGCCGTTTTGTCTCCAGTCGGGGTCTCGAGCAGTAACGGAACATAAAGTGGAGCCAGGTTTGTTATTTTCAGCCACATATGCGCTGTAGGACTGCTCCTCAAACACCGGTGGGTTGTCGTTGATGTCTGCTACAGATAACTCAACAGTTTTAGAGGAGGACAGAGGTGGAGAGCCCTCGTCAGCGGCAGTGATTGTAATGTTGTAATCAGACACTAGTTCACGGTCCAGGTGTCCTGTGGTCACCAGAGAATAATAGTTTTTAATTGAAGGAACCAACTTAAAGGGGGCGCCTTGCTGAATGGAGCAGCGGACCTGTCTGTTACTCTCAGAGTCTCTGTCCTGCACGTTAATGATGCCCACCTCTGTACCAGGTGGCACGTTCTCAGGTATGGGGTTGGTGAGTGATTTTAGATATATCACTGGGGCGTTGTCATTTACATCAGTAATCTCAATTATTAACGTTGCGTATGTAACTAATCCCAGACCATCTTTGGCGCTGATCTGCATTTCATAGGATGACACTTTCTCATAATCAATAGACCCAGCTACTCTCACCTCCCCCGTTTTAGAGTGTAAGGAAAACACGTTGTTATTTTCATCGGAAACATGATCAAATCCATAGGTAATTTCGCTATTTAAACCTTCGTCTGCATCAGTTGCACTCACTGTGATCACCACTGTATCCAGAGGAGCGTTTTCAGGCAGACTTGCTTTATAGACGGTCTGGCTAAACACTGGTACATTATCATTAGCATCCAGGACAGTGACGTGTATGACTACAGTGCCTGATCTCTGAGGAGAGCCACCATCGACTGCGGTAAGCAATAACATGATCTCCCTTTTCTCCTCTCTGTCTAACTCTTTGTCTAAGATTAATTCACCGTATTTCCGTCCGCCAGATTTCGTGTTTACATTTAATTTGAAATGATCATTCTGCTCAAGTGAGTAGCCCTGAACAGCATTTTCTCCGATGTCTCCATCGTGTGCTTCCCCAAGAAGAAACCGTGCACCTTTGTCCGCCGATTCCCGAATTTCAAATTTAAGTGACTCCTCTTTAAACTGCGGTGAATTGTCATTGATATCTTGAACGCGGATACTAATACGGTGCAGCTCTAAAGGGTTTTCCAGTACGAGTTCCTGTTTTAGAACACATGATGCCTTTTTCGCACAAAGCCCTTCTCTGTCAATCCTCTCTTGTACGATCAAGTCTCCGGTATTGAGGTTAACACCGGAGTACTGGACGTTGTTGTCCTCAGTATCGATACGGGCCTTGCGAGCGGACAATCTGCCCAAATCAAGTCCCAGATCCTTAGCGATATTTCCAATTACAGATCCACGTTTCATCTCCTCCGGGATAGAGTAGCTCACGTCTCCAGAGACGGGGTGGAGGGCAAGAAAAATACAAGTAATGCCGCAGAGCAGCGCAAATCTGCTGTATCCCATTGTTACTGCGAGAAAGACCACTACTAAGTATAGCAAACTATATCAAATCCGTGACTTCCCGCAATATACAAAATCTTCACACTGCGATAATATCACCAACCATTTTTGTCAACTGCGGTACAACAGCAGAGTCAGGCTTTAAATTGGTTGAGACAGAAGGGTGGAGAATGACCGTGCCTTCTCGTTTGCTGGTACACACTGACACCATGAGTATTTGGTTAGGCATAACAAGGCGATTTATGATTTTGGCTGGTTTACACATAGAGCCCTTCAGAGAACCTTGTTAATCAAAAGGGCGACAACAACCACAATAACAATAATAATGATGATAATAATAATAATAGTAGCTTTACCATTTTAGGATTACCTTACACTTATACAAGACGGCTTTGTCCCCCTTGTGATGTAAAAAAAAAACAGCAACACAAAAGTTCAACTTGAAAACATTCAAAGTGTTTCTCTGAAAGAACCCTATGTTTTCAAAAAAAATGTTTGGTATGTCAAACTTTAGACACAGCACAGAAACTTAGCGGGGAACACTTTCATTTTAGATTTCTGCGAATGTTTCCTTTAATCTCAAATCTGTACTGTGTCCTGAAAAGCTAAACTGATGTTCCGAACATGTTTTGTCTGTACCTCATTCATGAAACAGTGGTCATATTTTTTTCTCCCTTGCTGCACTTTCGTCCCATTTCCACCTTACTGGGCTAAGATAGGATCAAGTAAAATAGAGGACAATGTGGTTAAATATCTTCTGGTATACCTTCTGTGGTCTAATCATATACAAACACTTTACCTTGTAACTGTGCAGATTGAAAGCATGTGAGAAGAAAATATGTAAGCATTTTAATCAATGAGATTAAACCTACTGAGCCATCATTTGACTGTTACAGACTGTAGACTGAAGTGCTGTGTGCTTTCAACCACATCACCAACAGATTTGTACTCAGTGTTAATTCACTACACTGACACACAGATCTATTGATTGTCTCAAAAGAATATTGACAACTTGGATAAGACAAAAACATCCAACACATATTTCCCTCCCAAAGGTCTTTGTATGAATGCTTGAATCTACCCTGATGAGCAACACAATATTATTTTGATTGTTGTTGGTGGTGGTGTAAACATCAGTAACAGAAGACGTTTTTCCAGATAGAGATTTAAACATGGTGCTATTGTTGACTGATTTAACTTTGAAGGTTGGCATACGTTAAGAAAGGCTGACCAACAGCTGCTACAAAGCCCAATAAAACAATGCTGCCCTTTCATTTAATATGTTGGAACAGTAAAATGCATCAAATAAGACACTATCTGAGTTTGACGAAAAAATGTAACTATGTCTACATGGTGCTTTGTCAAAAACGTGATTGCAATGTCTGGCATTTAAATGGAGCGATGATTTTAACAGTTTTCCCTCTCTCGAGCACTTTCGTTTACTTCATCATCACTGGCAAAACAAGTTCAATTTCTACATAACAAAAGGACCTTACAATCGTACCAAAAGACATCAGATCGTTATAAATAACATCTTGTGTTTTAGAAACTCATTCCTCGAGTATAATAACTATTTAAAATCACCTCTGATTGTGACTACAACTGAGGTTTGTAATTAGCTTTGTACATGTACAACAAAAGAGAATGGTATCTACCAAGGAGAAGAATACAAAACTATGAAATCATGTGAGAACCTGAAGAAGGATATACCATATATGTCAACAAGTGAGTACCATAATAATTTAGGGGAAAACGCATTTTTCAACATCAATCAAAACCACTGCAGATAAAGAAAGCAATGCTCAAGCTGAACGGACAAAGTGGTTCACTTTACATGTTCACAGGCCTCTAAAACTGTCCCAATATCGATAAACAGTAATAAGCTAAATCTGACGAACAATTCTAAAGAGGCTCATACAATTATATCACATAGAGGAATTACTTATTTGAATCAAGACATTAAAACATAGAAAAACTAAATCATTTAGAACATGCAATATCAAAGCAAATTCACCAACATGAAACTCAAAAGGGAAAAATGACAACAAAATAAGAGAGAGAGGTAAATTAGCCCAGTAAATGCATCAAGTATCAAACGGAGATCAGCACCAAGGACAGAGTAAAAGGAAAGTAATCTAAATGGTTTTACTTTACTATAGCATGAAGGGCAATCATGTGAGCAGATACCTTTAAAGTGAGATAAGATCACAAAATAACATTATGACATGAAGCTGAAATCTAAATTCCTTTAGGCATCATCGTGAATTAAGAAAATCCTTGAAACATCTATTTAATCACAATCGCAGAAAAGAACAATGATACTGAAAAAAGCAAAAAGCAAAACTGCAGAATGGTTAAGTGAGGACGTTGATAACAGGTTTAGTAAAATAAAATGTGTTCCTACCTCAAGAGAATCATCATAATCTTCAAATGCATCAGCAGTATGGAGTCAGACAGTGATTTCAGATATATAACCGGTGCCTTGTCATTTATATCTGTAATCTCAATTATTAACGTTGCTTATACCACACCATCTTTTACGCTTATCTGCATTTCATATAATGAAGATTTTTCATGATCAATAGCTCCAGCCACTCTCACCTCTCCAGTTTTAGGGTGTAAAGAAAACACGTTGCTATTGTGATTTGAAACATGGTTAAGACCATAAGTAACTTAACCATAAGCTACATCAGTTGCACTCACTGTGATCACCAATGTATCCAGAGGAGAGTTTTCAGGCAGATTTGCTTTATACGCCACAGTATTGAACGTTGTTATCCTCAGTAACAAGTAAAAGAACACTACACATTTAAATTTGCCACAAGATTTATCAACGATGCATTCGTGTCTTTCTCGAATATACAAAAACCGTTGGACTGTGAAGCGCTTTTAGTCTGCTGTACAATTATAGAAACAGGCTTAAAATTTGCTGACATAAATGGGTGGGGAGTGAACTGCAATCTCCTTTATTAGTCTAAGCTGGCACCTTGAGTACTTTTTTGTATTATTTTCTATACAACACGATTTAAAAGAGAAAGCCTTACAAAGTACCTCATTAGTCCTAGAAAAACATAACACCACAGTTTAAGAAATGCCTAAGCTTAGAAGTTGAAAATGTTTTTTTTTTCCATTTAAAAAAACAAACAACAACTTTAAACTAACACCATAAATACTGTATTAGAGAGATATGGTGGACTTTTACACATGAATTTGTCTTACATCCTACTACAATGTGGCTATATGTTTGTATTTTCTGAATACATACACAGAAAATAGAGGTATGGCACATTGCCTCTAAGATTCGGCTCGAGATAAAACTGTATTCAGCATCATGGAGAGAGACACGAGGAGTCTGAGTGTGTGTGCCCACATGGTAAAAAGGGCAGAGCCCTAAGGAAACGACCCTCCTAATTTTTGATTAACATAAAATGACATCAAACATCTCAACTCCACAGCCTTTGGCCAACAACATTAATTGTTACACACGTTGGAACCCCTCAAAATGTATGTTCCCAATCACAAAAACTATAACTGTAATACAGAGCCCGAATGTTAATTACAAAATGGGACAGAAATGTCTCAAATTCATAAGTGAAATTAATCTAAAATGCTGAAAATGTGAAAAATACAACACAGAGGTATGTTGCTGCTGAAAATACATCAAGAGCAACAGCGAGGTTCAGCACCAAGGACAGAGA
This sequence comes from Siniperca chuatsi, assembly GCF_020085105.1. Classification (NCBI taxonomy): domain Eukaryota; kingdom Metazoa; phylum Chordata; class Actinopteri; order Centrarchiformes; family Sinipercidae; genus Siniperca; species Siniperca chuatsi. Next base: position 15,990,770 of record NC_058049.1, read on the forward strand.
CACAAAGAGAAAGCTGCAACTCTACCCAAAATACACAGGCAGAGACTCAGATGCTGTGTTAACATATAGACCAGTTTTGGGGAAAGGATACGAAGAAAAAGATCAACAGCCTCTACTTGAATGACAACAGAATTTTAAATATCGACATAAAAGAGTGGAAGAACTCCACAATAAACTCATCATGCAATTTCATGCTCAGTGAGAATTTAGAAACAAGGGAAACTAAGCTTGTAGTGTCGTTTAACGTGAAATGACTTAACTCACACGCATGTTAAATTGTCAAAAATCGTAGTAAGAAAAAAGACAAGAAAGGCAAATACAAATTATATAGTACCCTTAAGGGTACAACTATAAGGGTATTGGCGGGATCATTAAGGTGTAAAAAGGTAAACGAGATGTGACAACTGTTCCTACCTTTGGAGAGTCATCACAATCTCCAAACGCTGCAGCAAAGTCAGTTGGACTTTTCCTCAGAGTCTGGTCAGCAGGCAGTGTGTTGTCATTGTAAGATGTCACGAACTTGAAGTCACTGGTTCTAGAACCCGTTGTCAGGTAGGCGTCATAATTGTAAGTGCTGCGTAAAGTTCCTGTTCCGTCAACGTCTGCGTAATTAGGAGGGAGATACGCGCTGGGGATGGCGACTGCTCCATCAAACAACAGTCTGGGCTTTCTCCTGCGACAAAACCTCACACCGAGGATGATGATAATGAAGGTCAGAAAAAAGGTGGACACAGACACCAGCGCGATGATCAGGTATGAGGTTAGCTTGGAGTTCTTCTCATCGTAAGAAATATCCTTCAGTTCTGGCACCTCAGCCAAGTTATCAGAAATAAGTAAATACATGGAACAGGTGGCAGAGAGAGAGGGCTGCCCGTTATCTTTCACTGCCACAATAAGGTTCTGTTTCATGCTGTCAGACTCAGAAATGTCCCGCTGTGTCCTGATCTCTCCGCTGTGGACACCGATAGTGAAAAGTCCTGGATCAGTGGATTTGACTATGTGATAGGACAGCCAGGCGTTCTGTCCGGAGTCCGCGTCCACCGCTATCACTTTGGACACCAGAGAGCCTCCGTGTGCAGCTTTGGGGACCAGCTCGGTCATGAAGGAGTTGCCCTCCGGGGCGGGGTACAGTATCTGAGGAGAGTTGTCGTTCACGTCCGATATGAAGACACTGACGGTCACGTTGCTGCTGAGCGGAGGAGAACCGTTGTCTCTCGCTATCACGTGGACTTTGAAACTCCTCAACTGTTCATAGTCAAACGACCTCACAGCGTGGATCACCCCCGTGTCTCCGTTAACAGACAGATAGGAGGACACCGGGGCACCGTTCACCTCACCGACTAACAGAGAATAAATCACGGTGCCGTTTTGTCTCCAGTCGGGGTCTCGAGCAGTAACGGAACATAAAGTGGAGCCAGGTTTGTTATTTTCAGCCACATATGCGCTGTAGGACTGCTCCTCAAACACCGGTGGGTTGTCGTTGATGTCTGCTACAGACAACTCAACAGTTTTAGAGGAGGACAGAGGTGGAGAGCCCTCGTCAGCGGCAGTGATTGTAATGTTGTAAATAGACACTAGTTCACGGTCCAGGTGTCCTGTGGTCACCAGAGAATAATAGTTTTTAATTGAAGGAACCAACTTAAAGGGGGCGCCTTGCTGAATGGAGCAGCGGACCTGTCTGTTACTCTCAGAGTCTCTGTCCTGCACGTTAATGATGCCCACCTCTGTACCAGGTGGCACGTTCTCAGGTATGGGGTTAGACAGTGATTTCAGATATATGACTGGTGCGTTGTCATTCATATCAGTAATCTCAATTATTAACGTTGCATATGACGCCAATCCCAGACCGTCTTTGGCGCTGATCTGCATTTCATATGCCGATTCTTTTTCATAATCAATAGACCCAGCCACTTTAACTTCTCCTGTTTTAACGTTTAGAGAGAAAACTTGGTTTTCATCGGAAACATGATCAAATCCATAGGTAATTTCGCTATTTAAACCTTCGTCTGCATCAGTTGCACTCACTGTGATCACCACTGTATCCAGCGGAGCGTTTTCAGGCAGACTTGCTTTATAGACGGTCTGGCTAAACACTGGTACATTATCATTAGCATCCAGGACAGTGACGTGTATGACTACAGTGCCTGATCTCTGAGGAGAGCCACCATCGACTGCGGTAAGCAATAACATGATCTCCCTTTTCTCCTCTCTGTCTAACTCTTTGTCTAAGATTAATTCACCGTATTTCCGTCCGCCAGATTTCGTGTTTACATTTAATTTGAAATGATCATTCTGCTCAAGTGAGTAGCCCTGAACAGCATTTTCTCCGATGTCTCCATCGTGTGCCTCATCCAGCAGAAACCGTGCACCTTTTACAGCCGATTCCCGAATTTCAAATTTAAGTGACTCCTCTTTAAACTGCGGTGAATTGTCATTGATATCTTGAACGCGGATACTAATACGGTGCAGCTCTAAAGGGTTTTCCAGTACGAGTTCCTGTTTTAGAACACATGATGCCTTTTTCGCACAAAGCCCTTCTCTGTCAATCCTCTCTTGTACAATCAAGTCTCCGGTATTGAGGTTAACACCGGAGTACTGGACGTTGTTGTCCTCAGTATCGATACGGGCCTTGCGAGCGGACAATCTGCCCAAATCAAGTCCCAGATCCTTAGCGATATTTCCAATTACAGATCCACGTTTCATCTCCTCCGGGATAGAGTAGCTCACGTCTCCAGAGACGGAGTGGAGGGCAAGAAAAATACAAGCAAGGCCGCAGAGCAGCGCAAATCTGCTGTATCCCATTGTTACTGCGAGAAAGACCACTACTAAGTATAGCAAACTATATCAAATCCGTGACTTCCCGCAATATACAAAATCTTCACACTGCGATAATATAACCAACCATTTTTGTCAACTGCGGTACAACAGCAGAGTCAGGCTTTAAATTGGTTGAGACAGAAGGGTGGAGAATGACCGTGCCTTCTCGTTTGCTGGTACACACTGACACCATGAGTATTTGGTTAGGCATAACAAGGCGATTTATGATTTTGGCTGGTTTACACATAGAGCCCTTCAGAGAACCTTGTTAATCAAAAGGGCGACAACAACCACAATAACAATAATAATGATGATAATGATAATAATAATAATAGCTTTACAATTTTAGGATTACCTTACACTTATACAAGACGGCTTTGTCCCCCTTGTGATGTAAAAAAAAACAGCAACACAAAAGTTCAACTTGAAAACTCAACTTGAAAACATTCAAAGTGTTTCTCTGAAAGAACCCTATGTTTTCAAAAAATGTTTGGTATGTCAAACTGTAGACACAGCACAGAAACTTAGCGGGGAACACTTTCATTTTAGATTTCTGCGAATGTTTCCTTTAATCTCAAATCTGTACTGTGTCCTGAAAAGCTAAACTGATGTTCCAAACATGTTTTGTCTGTACCTCATTCATGAAACAGTGGTCATATTTTTTTTTTTCTCCCTTGCTGCACTTTCGTTCCATTTCCACCTTACTGGGCTAAGATAGGATCAAGTAAAATAGAGGACAATGTGGTTAAATATCTTCTGGTATACCTTCTGTGGTCTAATCATATACAAACACTTTACCTTGTAACTGTACAGATTGAAAGCATGTGAGGAAAAAATATTTAAGCATTTTAATCAATGAGATTAAACCTACTGAGCCATCTGTTACAGACTGTAGACTGAAGTGCTGTGTGCTTTCAACCACATCACCAATAGATTTGTACTCAATGATAATTCATTACACTGACACACAGATCTATTGATTGTCTCAAAAGAATATTGACAACTTGGATAAGACAAAAACATCCAACACATATTTCCCTCCCAAAGGTCTTTGTATGAATGCTTGAATCTACCCTGATGAGCAACACAATATTATTTTGATTGTTGTTGGTGGTGGTGTAAACATCAGTAACAGAAGACGTTTTTCCAGATAGAGATTTAAACATGGTGCTATTGTTGACTGATTTAACTTTGAAGGTTGGCATACTTTAAGAAAGGCTGACCAACAGCTGCTACAAAGCCCAATAAAACAATGCTGCCCTTTCATTTAATATGTTGGAACAGTAAAATGCATCAAATAAGACACTATCTGAGTTTGACGAAAAAATGTAACTATGTCTACATGGTGCTTTGTCAAAAACGTGATTGCAATGTATGGCATTTAAATGGAGCGATGATTTTAACAGTTTTCCCTCTCTCGAGCACTTTCGTTTACTTCATCATCACTGGCAAAACAAGTTCAATTTCTACATAACAAAAGGACCTTACAATCGTACCAAAAGACATCAGATCGTTATAAATAACATCTTGTGTTTTAGAAACTCATTCCTCGAGTATAATAACTATTTAAAATCACCTCTGATTGTGACTACAACTGAGGTTTGTAATTAGCTTTGTACATGTACAACAAAAGAGAATGGTATCTACCAAGGAGAAGAATACAAAACTATGAAATCATGTGAGAACCTGAAGAAGGATATACCATATATGTCAACAAGTGAGTACCATAATAATTTAGGGGAAAACGCATTTTTCAACATCAATCAAAACCACTGCAGATAAAGAAAGCAATGCTCAAGCTGAACGGACAAAGTGGTTCACTTTACATGTTCACAGGCCTCTAAAACTGTCCCAATATCGATAAACAGTAATAAGCTAAATCTGACGAACAATTCTAAAGAGGCTCATACAATTATATCACATAGAGGAATTACTTATTTGAATCAAGACATTAAAACATAGAAAAACTAAATCATTTAGAACATGCAATATCAAAGCAAATTCACCAACATGAAACTCAAAAAGGGGAAAAATGACAACAAAATAAGAGAGAGAGGTAAATTAGCCCAGTAAATGCATCAAGTATCAAACGGAGATCAGCACCAAGGACAGAGTAAAAGGAAAGTAATCTAAATGGTTTTACTTTACTATAGCATGAAGGGCAATCATGTGAGCAGATACCTTTAAAGTGAGATAAGATCACAAAATAACATTATGACATGAAGCTGAAATCTAAATTCCTTTAGGCATCATCGTGAATTAAGAAAATCCTTGAAACATCTATTTAATCACAATCGCAGAAAAGAACAATGATACTGAAAAAAGCAAAAAGCAAAACTGCAGAATGGTTAAGTGAGGACGTTGATAACAGGTTTAGTAAAATAAAATGTGTTCCTACCTCAAGAGAATCATCATAATCTTCAAATGCATCAGCAGTATGGAGTCAGACAGTGATTTCAGATATATAACCGGTGCCTTGTCATTCATATCTGTAATCTCAATTATTAACGTTGCTTATACCACACCATCTTTTACGCTTATCTGCATTTCATATAATGAAGATTTTTCATGATCAATAGCTCCAGCCACTCTCACCTCTCCAGTTTTAGGGTGTAAAGAAAACACGTTGCTATTGTGATTTGAAACATGGTTAAGACCATAAGTAACTTAACCATAAGCTACATCAGTTGCACTCACTGTGATCACCAATGTATCCAGAGGAGAGTTTTCAGGCAGATTTGCTTTATACGCCACAGTATTGAACGTTGTTATCCTCAGTAACAAGTAAAAGAACACTACACATTTAAATTTGCCACAAGATTTATCAACGATGCATTCGTGTCTTTCTCGAATATACAAAAACCGTTGGACTGTGAAGCGCTTTTAGTCTGCTGTACAATTATAGAAACAGGCTTAAAATTTGCTGACATAAATGGGTGGGGAGTGAACGTGCAATCTCCTTTATTAGTCTAAGCTGGCACCTTGAGTACTTTTTTGTATTGTTTTCTATACAACACGATTTAAAAGAGAAAGCCTTACAAAGTACCTCATTAGTCCTAGAAAAACATAACACCACAGTTTAAGAAATGCCTAAGCTTAGAAGTTGAAAATGTTTTTTTTTTCCATTTAAAAAAACAAACAACAACTTTAAACTAACACCATAAATACTGTATTAGAGAGATATGGTGGATTTTTACACATGAATTTGTCTTACATCCTACTACAATGTGGCTATATGTTTGTATTTTCTGAATACATACACAGAAAATAGAGGTATGGCACATTGCCTCTAAGATTCGGCTCGAGATAAAACTGTATTCAGCATCATGGAGAGAGACACGAGGAGTCTGAGTGTGTGTGCCCACATGGTAAAAAGGGCAGAGCCCTAAGGAAACGACCCTCCTAATTTTTGATTAACATAAAATGACATCAAACATCTCAACTCCACAGCCTTTGGCCAACAACATTAATTGTTACACACGTTGGAACCCCTCAAAATGTATGTTCCCAATCACAAAAACTATAACTGTAATACAGAGCCCGAATGTTAATTACAAAATGGGACAGAAATGTCTCAAATTCATAAGTGAAATTAATCTAAAATGCTGAAAATGTGAAAAAATACAACACAGAGGTATGTTGCTGCTGAAAATACATCAAGAGCAACAGCGAGGTTCAGCACCAAGGACAGAGACACAAAGAGAAAGCTGCAACTCTACCCAAAATACACAGGCAGAGACTCAGATGCTGTGTTAACATATAGACCAGTTTTGGGGAAAGGATACGAAGAAAAAGATCAACAGCCTCTACTTGAATGACAACAGAATTTTAAATATCGACATAAAAGAGTGGAAGAACTCCACAATAAACTCATCATGCAATTTCATGCTCAGTGAGAATTTAGAAACAAGGGAAACTAAGCTTGTAGTGTCGTTTAACGTGAAATGACTTAACTCACACGCATGTTAAATTGTCAAAAATCGTAGTAAGAAAAAAGACAAGAAAGGCAAATACAAATTATATAGTACCCTTAAGGGTACAACTATAAGGGTATTGGCTGCAACATTAAAGTGTAAAAAGGTAAACGAGATGTGACAACTGTTCCTACCTCAGGAGAGTCATCACAATCTCCAAACGCTTCAGCAAAGTCTGTTGGACTTTTCCTCAGAGTCTGGTCAGCAGGCAGTGTGTTGTCATTGTAAGATGTCACGAACTTGAAGTCACTGGTTCTAGAACCCGTTGTCAGGTAGGCGTCATAATTGTAAGTGCTGCGTAAAGTTCCTGTGCCGTCAACGTCTGCGTAATTAGGAGGGAGATACGCGCTGGGGATGGCGACTGCTCCATCAAACAACAGTCTGGGCTTTCTCCTGCGACAAAACCTCACACCCAGGATGATGATAATGAAGGTCAGAAAAAAGGTGGACACAGACACCAGCGCGATGATCAGGTATGAGGTTAGCTTGGAGTTCTTCTCATCGTAAGAAATATCCTTCAGTTCTGGCACCTCAGCCAAGTTATCAGAAATAAGTAAATACATGGAACAGGTGGCAGAGAGAGAGGGCTGTCCGTTATCTTTCACTGCCACAATAAGGTTCTGTTTCATGCTGTCAGACTCAGAAATGTCCCGCTGTGTCCTGATCTCTCCGCTGTGGACACCGATAGTGAAAAGTCCCGGATCAGTGGATTTGACTATGTGATAGGACAGCCAGGCGTTCTGTCCGGAGTCCGCGTCCACCGCTATCACTTTGGACACCAGAGAGCCTCCGTGTGCAGCTTTGGGGACCAGCTCGGTCATGAAGGAGTTGCCCTCCGGGGCGGGGTACAGTATCTGAGGAGAGTTGTCGTTCACGTCCGATATGAAGACACTGACGGTCACGTTGCTGCTGAGCGGAGGAGAACCGTTGTCTCTCGCCATCACGTGGACTTTGAAACTCCTCAACTGTTCATAATCAAACGACCTCACAGCGTGGATCACCCCCGTGTCTCCGTTAACAGACAGACAGGAGGACACCGGGCCACCGTTCACCTCACCGGCTAACAGAGAATAAATCACGGTGCCGTTTTGTCTCCAGTCGGGGTCTCGAGCAGTAACGGAACATAAAGTGGAGCCAGGTTTGTTATTTTCAGCCACATATGCGCTGTAGGACTGCTCCTCAAACACCGGTGGGTTGTCGTTGATGTCTGCTACAGATAACTCAACAGTTTTAGAGGAGGACAGAGGTGGAGAGCCCTCGTCAGTGGCAGTGATTGTAATGTTGTAATCAGACACTAGTTCACGGTCCAGGTGTCCTGTGGTCACCAGAGAATAATAGTTTTTAATTGAAGGAACCAACTTAAAGGGGGCGCCTTGCTGAATGGAGCAGCGGACCTGTCTGTTACTCTCAGAGTCTCTGTCCTGCACGTTAATGATGCCCACCTCTGTACCAGGTGGCACGTTCTCAGGTATGGGGTTAGACAGTGATTTCAAACTGATAGCAGGCGGGTTGTCATTGACATCTGCTATATCTATAATTACTGTACAATAGGAGGTAAGACCTTGTCCGTCCTTTGCTCTTAGTCGCAGTTCAATGGAGCTCTCATTCTCATAATCGATAGAGCCGAAGACTCTTATCTCTCCTGTCTTATGATCAAGTGAGAACAAAGAGACATGGTCATCAGATACATGATCAAAATTGTACGTAATATCACCATTGGGTCCCTCGTCTGCATCAGTAGCGCTCACTGTAACAACTATTGTGTCTAAAGGTGCGTTTTCAGGCAGACTGGCTTTATAAACGGCCTGGCTGAACACTGGGGCGTTATCATTAGCATCCAGCACAGTGACGTGAATGATCGCAGTACCTGATCTCTGAGGAGAACCACCATCTAGAGCTGTTAGCACTAATTTCAGTTCTTTCTCTTGCTCTCGGTCTAATTCCTTTACCAAAACCAGTTCAGAGTGTTTCCGGCCAATGTCCTCTGTATTTACATTAATTGTGAAATGCTCATTATTTTGTAAATTGTAGCGTTGTACACTATTTGTACCGATATCTGCATCATGGGCTTCAGTGAGTAAGAATCTAGCTCCTTTGACTGCTGATTCTCTTATTTCAAATGAAATCAAGTCCTCACTAAACTGTGGGGCGTTGTCGTTTATATCTTGCACGTGAATGCTGATACGATGAAGCTCTAAAGGATTTTCCAAAACAAGCTCCTCTTTCAAAACGCAAGTCGCCTTCTTACCACAAAGACCTTCCCTGTCGATCCTGTCAGTAACAATCAAATCTCCGGTGCTCAGATTAATTTCACAATACCGCTTGTCATTCCTGTCTGTGTCAATGCGAGCTTTACGCGAGGAAAGTGTGGCAATGCCGAGGCCGAGATCTTTGGCTATATTTCCAATCACAAACCCGCGTTTCATCTCCTCTGCAACAGAGTAGCTCACATCTCCATACGCGAAATACAGGCTGATAAAAAGGAAAAAAACACAATAGCGATTCATAGAAAATCCTCTGTGCACTGTATTTCCCATGATCGTCGAAGCGTCCATATTTCCCTGGTGTGATCGAAGACGGTTGTAATCCTCGTTGTAATTAACTATCTGAATATCATCACAATGCAGGCCTTTGTATCGTCCTTTTCCGGCAGACACACCGCACCACTGTAACGCTTTGCAATGGTGGGAAGGAATGGATGAAGCAGCGGACACGTTCGGCCTTTGTTGGTGCACAGTGACACCAAGAGTTTCAATCAGTTATAGCACTGCAAACTAATACAATTTGACAACTTCACTGGCTATATCATGGCAAAACGTATTGTTCTTTAGTCATTATTTGTTTATTATAACGACACTGCCATATAGATTGTGTAATAGGTATATTTACTATAAATGACCATGAAACTGTTGTTGCCTTATCTGTAGAGGCTCCAGTGTTATTTATTGACTACTGAATATTTTTTCTGCATTGCGTTCTTCATAAGCTGTCTGTAAAGCAAATCAACTATTAATAAATGCAGTACTGCAAAGACACTGTACTCCATAGTACTAATTGCTATATTCGATTATTCATTGAAAAAATGACTAAGGCATCACAACTTAGTTCAAAGATGAAACAATGTGTGCACTGATACTCTGATTAACGGCATGAAAAATGTAACAGAAAATTCAACCATAAACCAAACCTAAACAGAGTAAGGTTAAGTAACAATGACACACAAACAGCATTCAGTAAGTATCAACCATCCCTTTAGAAGACTTTCAGATTAGAGACTAGCATGACTCAATTTAGCATCACAGGCAAAGAAGCGAGAAAAGACTTGATAAAAGGGAAACACAGAGAAAGATAGCACCAACATTTTTGTTTGAAAGTGCTCAAATATTCAATATATGCTAGATTTTTAAATGTGTGCAGTAGGAAAAGAAGATAATTGATTTAAGTTGAAGACTGATTAAACACATGCTTCTAAAATCCATCAAAAATACCAAAATCAGAAGCACAACTCAAACCCTTGTTTAGTATGTATTGGGTTAAAATGTACTATCTAAAGGATATACCAATTATTTCTATGAACATGTTAAATAGACCACCTTAACAAACTAAAATAACAACAAACAACATTATCACACTCAATATATGCCTATACCTGTGTATTATCCTATGAAAATGTACAATAATGTACAAAGTTGCTGTGTAGATAATTGATGAAAATCTTCCAAATAGATATACTGGTGTAACATTATAACTTCACAGTTTACAAAAATGTTGTACTAACCTAAGAAATTAGTGTGACAGCACTGGTGTCCTTCAAGTACCCACATGTTTCATTTCTACATGATAGTCATGTTGTGCTTCACTTCACACCAGGGCAAGAGCTTATTGTATATAACTCAATGTTAATTGCCAACTGCAAGCAAACTGCAACAAGTGTCTCAACTAAATTGTGTTATCCAACAAATTTGGATAAGTTTATGTTGTGATCAAGTTTTGAACAGCAGTCTGCAGTTTGTTAAAGTTCACCCAATCACCAGATGAGACAATCAGTGAAGGCAAAGCCTCTAAAGCAGGCTTAGGCCATCATCACTCCACTTGTTAGAAGCATGAAAATGATACAGACAAATAAATACACGGAGAGTCCAAATGATGTCCAGTCTTATGGCTAACTATGTCTGCAGCATAATAATGTATAGTTAAAGTTGAGTGCTGGAATAACTAGAAAACATAACTGACCCATAGTATTGCAATGAAGAAGAGACCAACTATTCCATACAACTATACTCCTATAGTGAACCTTTGCTTCTCAGCCAGTATGGACACAAACGCATAGGGCATCAAGAAAGTGTCCACCTAACACATTTCAAAGCCACTGTACAAAAAACTGCTCTGCTTGCTCAATATAGCTGTGCTGAAGGAAATAGTTGGCAGCAAAAATAGTTTTTGTAATTCTAAAATTAACCCATTAAGTCAAAAAAGAAACAGCAAAGACTTAACACAAGTTCAGCAAACACAGCTGATTATGAAGTGAGGTAGAACCATGTCAATCATCATACATTGAAATTGTATGCAACTTTTGTCACAAAGCTACTATTCAAAGGTTGGGAAGTCATCAAATGTCAAATTCTACATGTAAGGGCTTTAAGTTGGAATGGCATAATCAAACTAGTCTTAAGTGTAATACTTTCCTATGTGCATTTATATTGTTAGCAACGGCATAACTGCAACAATGAAGCCCAATATGTAAAACACACAATATGTTTCTGAAGACATCATTCAGAGATCATGTACACACTGTTTAAACTCTCTTTATATGGTTGCGATACTTTGTTCATCCGTGCAGTTATCTCTGGATATTCTTTAGGATTAAACTACAGTACTGATCCTAATCCATAGATAACAGACAAATACAATTTATCTGGGAGAGTGTAAAGTAAATAAATAAAATAAAAGCAATTAATGAATAAATATATTTTTTTAATTCCTGAAATTTAACATTTAAATCATTGCACTGTAACAATATTGTGACATGCCATTAAGTCTGGAATGCCTTGAAAAACACATTTTGTAAGATAACACATGAAATGACAATTATTCCCTCTGTACTAAAACCATGATGATGCTGATTAGGCCAATACAACTCAATAATCAACTTAATTTCAAAAACAAACATTCAGTGATTTAACAATGCAACCTTTGGCAAGCAGGTGTGGACTGCCCAAAATTGTATCTACCAAATGCCTTGAACGGAAACATAATTGATAGAACATATTTGGATTAATGTGGAAACATATACTAAATAAATAGTCACTTCGAAATGGCACCAAAACAGTACTCCAGAAGACCATCTAAAACTCCAAATGCCTATATAAAAGCTGTAGTTGGCAAATTAAATTAAAAAGGAAGAAGAGTGGTTAATCACGAATCACAAAATTATAATATATTGAGTCCTACCTCTAGGGACTCCTCTGAATGACCAAATACTTCAGCAAACTCTGCCGGACTTTTCCTCAGAGTCTGGTCAGCAGGCAGTGTGTTGTCATTGTAAGATGTCACGAACTTGAAGTCACTGGTTCTAGAACCCGTTGTCAGGTAGGCGTCATAATTGTAAGTGCTGCGTAAAGTTCCTGTGCCGTCAACGTCTGCGTAATTAGGAGGGAGATACGCGCTGGGGATGGCGACTGCTCCATCAAACAACAGTCTGGGCTTTCTCCTGCGACAAAACCTCACACCCAGGATGATGATAATGAAGGTCAGAAAAAAGGTGGACACAGACACCAGCGCGATGATCAGGTATGAGGTTAGCTTGGAGTTCTTCTCATCGTAAGAAATATCCTTCAGTTCTGGCACCTCAGCCAAGTTATCAGAAATAAGTAAATACATGGAACAGGTGGCAGAGAGAGAGGGCTGTCCGTTATCTTTCACTGCCACAATAAGGTTCTGTTTCATGCTGTCAGACTCAGAAATGTCCCGCTGTGTCCTGATCTCTCCGCTGTGGACACCGATAGTGAAAAGTCCCGGATCAGTGGATTTGACTATATGATAGGACAGCCAGGCGTTCTGTCCGGAGTCCGCATCCACCGCTATCACTTTGGACACCAGAGAGCCTCCGTGTGCAGCTTTGGGGACCAGCTCGGTCATGAAGGAGTTGCCCTCCGGGGCGGGGTACAGTATCTGAGGAGAGTTGTCGTTCACGTCCGATATGAAGACACTGACGGTCACGTTGCTGCTGAGCGGAGGAGAACCGTTGTCTCTCGCCATCACGTGGACTTTGAAACTCCTCAACTGTTCATAGTCAAACGACCTCACAGCGTGGATCACCCCCGTGTCTCCGTTAACAGACAGATAGGAGGACACCGGGCCACCGTTCACCTCACCGGCTAACAGAGAATAAATCACGGTGCCGTTTTGTCTCCAGTCGGGGTCTCGAGCAGTAACGGAACATAAAGTGGAGCCAGGTTTGTTATTTTCAGCCACATATGCGCTGTAGGACTGCTCCTCAAACACCGGTGGGTTGTCGTTGATGTCTGCTACAGATAACTCAACAGTTTTAGAGGAGGACAGAGGTGGAGAGCCCTCGTCAGTGGCAGTGATTGTAATGTTGTAATCAGACACTAGTTCACGGTCCAGGTGTCCTGTGGTCACCAGAGAATAATAGTTTTTAATTGAAGGAACCAACTTAAAGGGGGCGCCTTGCTGAATGGAGCAGCGGACCTGTCTGTTACTCTCAGAGTCTCTGTCCTGCACGTTAATGATGCCCACCTCTGTACCAGGTGGCACGTTCTCAGGTATGGGGTTGGTGAGTGATTTTAGATATATAACCGGGGCGTTGTCATTAATATCAGTAACATCTATCATGACTTTGGCGTAAGAAGTTAATCCCAAACCATCTTTTGCTGTGACACGCAGTTCAAACGATGACGCTGTTTCAAAATCAACCGTGGTCGTCAATTTTATATCACCGGTCTTATGATCTATGGTAAAGATTGACTTGATATCTTCTGAAATGTGACCAAAAGCATACGTAACGTCTCCATTTAGTCCCTCGTCTGCATCAGTAGCACTCACTGTCAGCACGACAGTACCTAGTTGGGAGTTTTCAGGTAGACTAGCCTTGTAAACGGCCTGGCTGAATACTGGGACGTTATCATTAGCATCCAGTACAGTGATGTGAATGACCACAGTACCTGACCTTTGGGGAGAACCACCATCCAGAGCTGTAAGAAGTAGATTGATTACCTTTACTTTTTCTCGGTCAAGCTCTTTGTTAAGAACGAGTTCCACAGAATTAGTTCCAACTCCCAGAATAAAATTATCATTCCTTTGAAGGTTGTAAGTCTGAACTGAATATTTGCCTACATCCGCGTCATGTGCTTCTTCTATTGGAAAACGGGCACCTTTGCCCGCTGATTCCCTTATATCTATACTGATCAGTTCTTTATTAAATTGCGGAGAGTTATCATTTATATCCTGGACGTGCAGACTAATTCGATGCAATTCTAATGGATTCTCTAACATGAGTTCTTGTTTTAAAACGCAGGACGCTTTGTCTCCACAAAGGCCCTCTCTGTCAATCCTCTTGGCAACAGTCAGATCCCCGTTACGGAGGTTTATGTCACAATAACGTTTGTCGCTTCCATCCGTATCAATGCGGGCCTTTCGACCGGATAGTCTGCTTGTTTCAAGACCCAAGTCTTTGGCGATATTTCCGATCACGGATCCGCGTCTCATCTCCTCCGGAAAAGAATAGCCAATATCTCCACTGGCAAAATGCAAGGAGAAGAGCAGTAAAGCAACGGCACAGTTCGGTAATGCGAGTCCCGTGATAGCCATCATGACACCGATCTGAAACAGTAAACGTTTCCTAGTCGGTGTACTGGAACAGAGCCAAAAAGATTAAAGATTTGAACCAAAATCAACACAATCCAAGACCAAGTCTGCCTCTCTGAACGATCAACTGCAGCACCTTTACTCACATTATGCGTCGACAACACAGGGTGGGTATCAACACACAATCTATTACAGCTGGTGTATAGCGACATCGTGGGTCTCATCTAGAAACTGCATACTTCCACTAGCAGCAAGTCTGTACAACATATATGGAAAGGACATTCACTTATAGGGGAAACGATGTATTGAAATGTCTTGAACACATGTTAAGAGGTTCAAACATAAAGGGCACTTCTAAAGCAACAGTATTATTTCACAAGGGAACCTCATATTGGGCACTGCTTTTTAAGTGTGAAAACATAGACTCGGGTTTATTTGAACATTACTATTCCTGTCTTAAACAAAATATCTATAATGTTTAGCATTTAGTGGATAAATCTGTGCTTAAATGTTTCTTGAAATGGTCTGACAGCTATCCAGGACGACTGATTTGGCAACAAATTGTTTGTAAAGAGTGAGTAAAATGACAGCCTATGGCAAAAACATTGAAGGAGTGAAAGAAATGACCATCTAAATTGTTTAAATAATGTAAGGAATGATTTAAGCCTAATGGGAAACTATTCTTAACTTACATTTCATTACTGTGTAGAAAAGAAACAAGGGAAAATGAACAAGTTATTAAGGGCACAAAAAGAACAAAGTTTGGTTTAACTGCAAGATTCTAATCACTTTGCTTAACACCATTAAAACCTTACACAGGATCCTCAGTATTTACAAAATTCAACAAGTTGGGAAAACAGCTGGACTTTACTGCAAAATGCAACCGTTACTGGGAACAAATTCATAATCAGTGGTACACCAGCAAATGAATTAGCTTATACATAAACAGGAAATCAGTAGCATATTATCTGGAACCGTAAATATGACAATGACATCAAAGGTATACAGAGAAACGAATCAGGGATTTATCAAACACGAAGACTCCTCAAATCTGTAGAGTATGTAGTTGGATCGTACAGGAAGAAGGAAGAAGCTGTACAACATAACTGACAGACAATAACCCAGAGCCCTAAAAGTATAGGCCATAATATGATTTACAATCTGTTATGAGTTATTTCCTTTGACCAAGGAAAGAAAGAGTAAATCTGAACAATCTTACCCACAACAACAAGCAGACAAATACATTTTTAAACTTTCCCTCTAAAAGTTAAATTACTGCAAAAGCAAGGAAATTATCAACAATTAAAATATTTTGAAACGTTAAAAAGGAATACTTGACTGGCATGTGATTCCTGTAACCATGGTGACAATAACTAAAACTTTTATGAGAATTAACGAAATCAAGAGTGAATAAATATGCCAATGATAAAAAACCTCAACAAACACTACTTTCTTGAAGTGTGTCCAAGTACCAAAATAGATATAAAGATAGCCCCAAAGGCAAATACAGACACTATTTTACAATCTGATAAAAGATCACTGATATAAGTTACTAATGTGTCAGGGAACAATTGGGAATCCTGGGGAATTCAGCACAACTGTTACTGAAACAACTAAGATGGACAAAAACAAAACATCCTCTCCCCATTTATTTCTGATATTGAATGTTTTGAAAGGCAAATTCCCAAAATGTACCTGAATTACACTGTGGGAAAATACTTTAGTCACCTCCTCTACATGGATGATTATATATATATATATATATATATATATATATGAATGCTACTTTTATACTGCCATTCACAAATGGTTGCTGAGCTTTTTTCTTTTTGATAAAACAAATATTTGATGCTCTTACCACAGGAGAACCATCACATTCTCCAAACGCTTCAGCAAAGTCTGTTGGACTTTTCCTCAGAGTCTGGTCAGCAGGCAGTGTGTTGTCATTGTAAGATGTCACGAACTTGAAGTCACTGGTTCTAGAACCCGTTGTCAGGTAGGCGTCATAATTGCAAGTGCTGCGTAAAGTTCCTGTGCCGTCAACGTCTGCGTAATTAGGAGGGAGATACGCGCTGGGGATGGCGACTGCTCCATCAAACAACAGTCTGGGCTTTCTCCTGCGACAAAACCTCACACCCAGGATGATGATAATGAAGGTCAGAAAAAAGGTGGACACAGACACCAGCGCGATGATCAGGTATGAGGTTAGCTTGGAGTTCTTCTCATCGTAAGAAATATCCTTCAGTTCTGGCACCTCAGCCAAGTTATCAGAAATAAGTAAATACATGGAACAGGTGGCAGAGAGAGAGGGCTGCCCGTTATCTTTCACTGCCACAATAAGGTTCTGTTTCATGCTGTCAGACTCAGAAATGTCCCGCTGTGTCCTGATCTCTCCGCTGTGGACACCGATAGTGAAAAGTCCCGGATCAGTGGATTTGACTATGTGATAGGACAGCCAGGCGTTCTGTCCGGAGTCCGCGTCCACCGCTATCACTTTGGACACCAGAGAGCCTCCGTGTGCAGCTTTGGGGACCAGCTCGGTCATGAAGGAGTTGCCCTCCGGGGCGGGGTACAGTATCTGAGGAGAGTTGTCGTTCACGTCCGATATGAAGACACTGACGGTCACGTTGCTGCTGAGCGGAGGAGAACCGTTGTCTCTCGCCATCACGTGGACTTTGAAACTCCTCAACTGTTCATAATCAAACGACCTCACAGCGTGGATCACCCCGTGTCTCCGTTAACAGACAGACAGGAGGACACCGGGGCACCGTTCACCTCACCGGCTAACAGAGAATAAATCACGGTGCCGTTTTGTCTCCAGTCGGGGTCTCGAGCAGTAACGGAACATAAAGTGGAGCCAGGTTTGTTATTTTCAGCCACATATGCGCTGTAGGACTGCTCCTCAAACACCGGTGGGTTGTCGTTGATGTCTGCTACAGATAACTCAACAGTTTTAGAGGAGGACAGAGGTGGAGAGCCCTCGTCAGTGGCAGTGATTGTAATGTTGTAATCAGACACTAGTTCACGGTCCAGGTGCCCTGTGGTCACCAGAGAATAATAGTTTTTAATTGAAGGAACCAACTTAAAGGGGGCGCCTTGCTGAATGGAGCAGCGGACCTGTCTGTTACTCTCAGAGTCTCTGTCCTGCACGTTAATGATGCCCACCTCTGTACCAGGTGGGGTGTCTTCTGGTATGGGATTTGTCAGTGACTTAATGAACGTAAGAGGGGCGTTGTCATTGACATCGGTGATATCAATTATTAATGTCGAGGATGACACTAATCCAAGACCATCCGTGGCTGTAATTTGCATTTCGTAGGCGGACAACTCCTCATAATCTATTGATCCACATACTTTCACTTCACCAGTTGTCTGATCAAGAGAAAACACGTTATTACTTTCATCTGAAATGTGATCAAATTCATACGTCACCTCTCCATTGATTCCCTCGTCTGCATCAGTTGCACTTACTGTGACCACTACAGTATCTAAAGGAGAGTTTTCAGGCAGACTGGCTTTATAAACGGCCTGGCTGAACACTGGGACGTTATCATTAGCATCCAGCACCGTGACGTGAATGCCTGCCGTACCTGATCTCTGAGGTGTGCCTCCGTCTGTTGCCACAAGCACAATCGTTAGCTCTTGCTGTTGTTCTCTATCCAGCTCCTTCTCTAAAACTAACTCGCTGTATTTTCCTCCTCCGCTTTTTGCAATGACATTTAATCTGAAGTTTTCGTTTGCCTCGATACTATATCCCTGGATAGCGTTTTGTCCGATATCTGCATCGTGGGCCTCATCTAGACGGTAGCGACTTCCTTTAGAAGCCGATTCCCTAATTTCAAATTTGATTGTATTCTTTTTAAACTGTGGTGAATTATCGTTGATATCTTGAACGTGAACACTAATGCGGTGCAGCTCTAAAGGGTTCTCTAAAACAAGTTCCTGTTTTAAAACACAAGATGCCTTTTTGCCACAAAGCCCCTCTCTGTCAATCCGGTCGGTAACAATGATGTCTCCAGTACTCAGATTAATATCACAATACAGTTTGCTGTTCCCGTCTGCATCAATACGAGCCTTTCGAGCAGCCAGTTTGCTCACCTCAACTCCTATATCTTTCGCTATATTTCCAACAACTGAGCCGCGTTTCATTTCCTCTAAAAATGAATATGCCACATCTCCACAGACAGTTTGCAGCGCCAGAAGAAATACTCCCCAAGAGGTAACTAGGCCGAACACGGAAAACGCTTTGTGTCCCATTTTCCTGCAAGACCACAGTCGAATCCACCACAAGCAAGACTTGTAAAATAAAAATAACCAGCCAACCGGAATCCTCTTAGAATAACAAGTGCAGTCCGATTATAAATGATGCGACTTCACTGCTTTAACCAACGAACAGTCTATCGTGATTTGGAAATGTGCAAGCGTGTAGGGTAACATAATGCAGCACCATTAAGTAAAGCTGGTGGACAGCGACACTTTGAGCAAATTGTAGGTATTACAAAAGATTTAAATAATTGAATACTCTGATGAGAAAGCCAAAAAATAGGCCAGGCTGCAGTCATGTTCAACCATAAATAAATGACCAATAAAACATGTAGGTGGGAGTTTTCTGTTGTAAATGCCAGTGTATTTACCTCCGTAAAACTGCTTTTATTGTAAAGCAGTGACGAGAGTAGGGATCTGTAAGGGTTGAGTTGGTTTCAGCACCATGGATAGATACCACAGTATAATGTAACGCGCACCATGTACCAGGGCCTATAATTATCACAGTCTCAGAAGAAGACCAAACTGCAAAATGAAAGTAATAATAACGAAACTGTGGTCTTATTTCTGAACGTAATTCAATATATCATTTGATAAAAATATCTAGTATTCCACGGGTTCTTTGAGAGAAATGTGGGCTACAATGGCGACAATGAAGGATGAAATGACTAATAGGGAGCTGAAGAATATGATGGATCCATAAAAACGTAGTGATTTGCATGGCCTAATCAATTTGGTACTGTTTCTTTATCTATTTTACCACCACTCTAGGTTAGGGGTAATAGAAGAATGCGGTCTTCACGCCAATCACTGGTCTCCACGAAAGTTATCGGCGCTGACTGCACCTCATTCAGATTAATGCTACGTACCCAGCGGGAAGTTTCAATGTGAGCCCAATCTCGTACTTGTTAAGTCTATATAAACAAATTCTGATGGACCGACTTACCTTCAGTGGTAATGTCAAGTGAACATGCAGGAAGCAGTGTGACGTTCAAATACAATATTGAAAATTAAGTTAAGCATTTCGATGATTACACACGCATGACATCATAAATGTGGGACTACAAGTGTGGGAAGAAAATTATCCTATACCTTTGGAGAACTTTTTTTTCTGCATCGGAAAATCCAGCTTGGAGGCACAAAGTGTAGACTTAAACCAAAAATCGTAATATATTTTGATAAAATTGACGCATATCCCTAGAAAGGTGTTAACAAGCATTTGCACAGAAAATCAAATGTTTAACATTTTATGTTGATGTTTTTAGAAATATATACAATTAAGTTTAAAAAGTTTCAAAAAGGCAGTTTAGGCTCAAATAAACAAATGTCCTGATGGGCAATCACTAACATGTTTTTCTGTATCAGTCCACACCATAAAGTAACTACTAACTACAGAATAAAAGTGGTGTACAAGTAATGTAACCAAAGCTGATTTGAATTTGATTTCGTCTAAAAACTCCACACAAATTTAGGGATTTCACTCCGTTTAAAACAAGCACATGCGCCTACCTCTGGAGCCTCCAAAGAATCTCCAAACGCTTCAGCAAACTCTGTTGGACTTTTCCTCAGAGTCTGGTCAGCAGGCAGTGTGTTGTCATTGTAAGATGATACGAACTTGAAGTCACTGGTTCTAGAACCCGTTGTCAAGTAGGCGTCATAATTGTAAGTGCTGCGTAAAGTTCCTGTGCCGTCAACGTCTGCGTAATTAGGAGGGAGATACGCGCTGGGGATGGCGACTGCTCCATCAAACAACAGTCTGGGCTTTCTCCTGCGACAAAACCTCACACCCAGGATGATGATAATGAAGGTCAGAAAAAAAGTGGACACAGACACCAGCGCGATGATCAGGTATGAGGTTAGCTTGGAGTTCTTCTCATCGTAAGAAATATCCTTCAGTTCTGGCACCTCAGCCAAGTTATCAGAAATAAGTAAATACATGGAACAGGTGGCAGAGAGAGAGGGCTGTCCGTTATCTTTCACTGCCACAATAAGGTTCTGTTTCATGCTGTCAGACTCAGAAATGTCCCGCTGTGTCCTGATCTCTCCGCTGTGGACACCGATAGTGAAAAGTCCCGGATCAGTGGATTTGACTATGTGATAGGACAGCCAGGCGTTCTGTCCGGAGTCCGCGTCCACCGCTATCACTTTGGACACCAGAGAGCCTCCGTGTGCAGCTTTGGGGACCAGCTCGGTCATGAAGGAGTTGCCCTCCGGGGCGGGGTACAGTATCTGAGGAGCGTTGTCGTTCACGTCCGATATGAAGACACTGACGGTCACGTTGCTGCTGAGCGGAGGAGAACCGTTGTCTCTCGCCATCACGTGGACTTTGAAACTCCTCAACTGTTCATAGTCAAACGACCTCACAGCGTGGATCACCCCCGTGTCTCCGTTAACAGACAGATAGGAGGACACCGGGCCACCGTTCACCTCACCGGCTAACAGAGAATAAATCACGGTGCCGTTTTGTCTCCAGTCGGGGTCTCGAGCAGTAACGGAACATAAAGTGGAGCCAGGTTTGTTATTTTCAGCCACATATGCGCTGTAGGACTGCTCGTCAAACACCGGTGGGTTGTCGTTGATGTCTGCTACAGACAACTCAACAGTTTTAGAGGAGGACAGAGGTGGAGAGCCCTCGTCAGTGGCAGTGATTGTAATGTTGTAATCAGACACTAGTTCACGGTCCAGGTGTCCTGTGGTCACCAGAGAATAATAGTTTTTAATTGAAGGAACCAACTTAAAGGGGGCGCCTTGCTGAATGGAGCAGCGGACCTGTCTGTTACTCTCAGAGTCTCTGTCCTGCACGTTAATGATGCCCACCTCTGTACCAGGTGGCACGTTCTCAGGTATGGGGTTGGTGAGTGATTTTAGATATATCACTGGGGCGTTGTCATTCATATCAGTAATCTCAATTATTAACGTTGCGTATGTAACTAATCCCAGACCATCTTTGGCGCTGATCTGCATTTCATAGGATGACACTTTCTCATAATCAATAGCTCCAGCTACTCTCACCTCCCCCGTTTTAGAGTGTAAGGAAAACACGTTGTTATTTTCATCGGAAACATGATCAAATCCATAGGTAATTTCGCTATTTAAACCTTCGTCTGCATCAGTTGCACTCACTGTGATCACCACTGTATCCAGCGGAGCGTTTTCAGGCAGACTTGCTTTATAGACGGTCTGGCTAAACACTGGTACATTATCATTAGCATCCAGGACAGTGACGTGTATGACTACAGTGCCTGATCTCTGAGGAGAGCCACCATCGACTGCGGTAAGCAATAACATGATCTCCCTTTTCTCCTCTCTGTCTAACTCTTTGTCTAAGATTAATTCACCGTATTTCCGTCCACCTGCTTTCGTGTTTACATTTAATTTGAAATGATCATTCTGCTCAAGTGAGTAGCCCTGAACAGCATTTTCTCCGATGTCTCCATCGTGTGCTTCCCCAAGAAGAAACCGTGCACCTTTGTCCGCCGATTCCTGAATTTCAATTTTAAGTGACTCCTCTTTAAACTGCGGTGAATTGTCATTGATATCTTGAACGCGGATACTAATACGGTGCAGCTCTAAAGGGTTTTCCAGTACGAGTTCCTGTTTTAGAACACATGATGCCTTTTTCGCACAAAGCCCTTCTCTGTCAATCCTCTCTTGTACGATCAAGTCTCCGGTATTGAGGTTAACACCGGAGTACTGGACGTTGTTGTCCTCAGTATCGATACGGGCCTTGCGAGCGGACAATCTGCCCAAATCAAGTCCCAGATCCTTAGCGATATTTCCAATTACAGATCCACGTTTCATCTCCTCCGGGATAGAGTAGCTCACGTCTCCAGAGACGGAGTGGAGGGCAAGAAAAATACAAGCAAGGCCGCAGAGCAGCGCAAATCTGCTGTATCCCATTGTTACTGCGAGAAAGACCACTACTAAGTATAGCAAACTATATCAAATCCGTGACTTCCTGCAATATACAAAATCTTCACACTGCGATAATATCACCAACCATTTTTGTCAACTGCGGTACAACAGCAGAGTCAGGTTTTAAATTGGTTGAGACAGAAGGGTGGAGAATGACCGTGCCTTCTCGTTTGCTGGTACACACTGACACCATGAGTATTTGGTTAGGCATAACAAGGCGATTTATGATTTTGGCTGGTTTACACATAGAGCCCTTCAGAGAACCTTGTTAATCAAAAGGGCAATAATGATAATAATAATAATAATAATAATAATAATAATAATAATAATAATAATAATAATAATAATAATAGCTTTACCATTTTAGGATTACCTTACACTTATACAAGACGGCTTTGTCCCCCTTGTGATGTAAAAAAAAAACAACAACACAAAAGTTCAACTTGAAAACTCAACTTGAAAACATTCAAAGTGTTTCTCTGAAAGAACCCTATGTTTTCAAAAAATGTTTGGTATGTCAAACTTTAGACACAGCACAGAAACTTAGCGGGGAACACTTTCATTTTAGATTTCTGTAGATGTTTCATTTTATCTCAAATCTGTACTGCGTCCTGAAAAGCTAAACTGATGTTCCAAACATGTTTTGTCTGTACCTCATTCATGAAACAGTGGTCATATTTCTTTCTCCCTTGCTGCACTTTCGTTCCATTTCCACCTTATTGGGCTAAGATAGGATCAAGTAAAATAGAGGACAATGTGGTTAAATATCTTCTGGTATACCTTCTGTGGTCTAATCATATACAAACACTTTACCTTGTAACTGTGCAGATTAAAAGCATGTGAGGAAAAAATATTTAAGCATTTTAATCAATGAGATTAAACCTACTGAGCCATCATTTGACTGTTACAGACTGTAGACTGAAGTGCTGTGCGCTTTCAACCATATCACCAACAGATTTGTACTCAGTGTTAATTCACTACACTGACACACAGATCTATTGATTGTCTCAAAAGAATATTGACAACTTAGATAAGACAAAAACATCCAACACATATTTCTCTCCCAAAGAACTTTGTATGAATGCTTGAATCTACCCTGATGAGCAACACAATATTATTTTGTCCCCCTTGCGATGTAAAAAAAAACAACAACACAAAAGTTCAACTTGAAAACATTCAAAGTGTTTCTCTGAAAGAACCCTATGTTTTCAAAAATGTTTGGTATGTCAAACTTTAGACACATCATTTAGAACATGCAATATCAAAGCAAATTCACCAACATGAAACTCAAACAGGAGAAAAATGACAACAAAATAAGAGAGAGAGGTAAATTAGCCCAGTAAATGCATCAAGTATCAAACGGAGATCAGCACCAAGGACAGAGTAAAAGGAAAGTAAACTAAATGGTTTTACTTTACTATAGCATGAAGGGCAATCATGTGAGCAGATACTTTTAAAGTGAGATAAGATCACAAAATAACATTATGACATGAAGCTGAAATCTAAATTCCTTTAAGCATCATTGTGAATTTTAAAGAAAATCCTTGAAACGTCTATTTAATCACAATCGCAGAAAAGAACAATGATACTGAAAAAAGCAAAAAATAAAACTGCAGAATGGTTAAGTGAGGATGTTGATCACAGGTTTAGTAAAATAAAATGTGTTCCTACCTCAAGAGAACCATCATAATCTGCAAATGCATCAGCAGTATGGAGTCAGACAGTGATTTCAGATATATAACCGGTGCCTTGTCATTCATATCTGTAATCTCAATTATTAACGTTGCTTATACCACACCATCTTTTACGCTTATCTGCATTTCATATAATGAAGATTTTTCATGATCAATAGCTCCAGCCACTCTCACCTCTCCAGTTTTAGGGTGTAAAGAAAACACGTTGCTATTGTGATTTGAAACATGGTTAAGACCATAAGTAACATAACCATAAGCTGCATCAGTTGCACTCACTGTGATCACCAATGTATCCAGAGGAGAGTTTTCAGGCAGATTTGCTTTATACGCCGTAGTAGTGAACGTTGTTATCCTCAGTAACAAGTAAAAGAACACTACACATTTAAATTTGCCACAAGATTTATCAACGATGCATTCGTGTCTTCCTCAAATATACAAAAACCGTTGGACTGTGAAGCGCTTTTAGTCTGCTGCACAATTATAGAAACAGGCTTAATATTTGTTGACATAAATGGGTGGGGAGTGAACGTGCAATCTCCTTTATTAGTCTAAGCTGGCACCTTGAGTACTTTTTTGTATTATTTTCTATACAACATGATTTAAAAGAGAAAGCCTTACAAAGAACCTCATTAGTCCTAGAAAAACATAACACCACAGTTTAAGAAATGCCTAAGCTTAGAAGTTGAGAATACATTTTGTTTTGTTTTTTCCATTTATGGTAAAAAAACAGCAACAACAACTTTAAAATTAAATCATAAATACTGTATTAGAGAGATATGGTGGATTTTTACACAAAAATTTGTCATACATCATACTACAATGTGGCTATATGTTTGTATTTTCTGAATACATACACAGAAAATACACGTATGGCACATTGCCGCTAAGATTCGGCTCGAGATAAAACTGTATTCAGCATCATGGAGAGAGACACGAGGAGTCTGAGTGTGTGTGCCCACATGGTAAAAAGGGCAGAGCCCTAAGGAAACGACCCTCCTAATTTTTGATTAACATAAAATGACATCAAACATCTCAACTCCACAGCCTTTGGCCAACAACATTAATTGTTACACACGTTGGAACCCCTCAAAATGTATGTTCCCAATCACAAAAACTATAACTGTAATACAGAGCCCGAATGTTAATTACAAAATGGGACAGACATGTCTCAAATTTGTAAGTGAAATTAATCTAAAATGCTGAAAATGTGAAAAAATACAACACAGAGGTATGTTGCAGATGAAAATACATCAAGAGCAACAGCGAGGTTCAGCACCAAGGACAGAGACACAAAGAGAAAGCTGCAGCTCTACCCAAAATACACAGGCAGAGACTCCGATGCTGTGTTAACATATAGACCAGTTTTGGGGAAAGGATACGAAGAAAAAGATCAACAGCCTCTACTTGAATGACAACAGAATTATGAATATCGGCATAGAAGAGTGGAAGAACTCCACAATAAACTCATCATGCATTTTTATGCTCAATGTGAATTTAGAAACAAGGGAAACTAAGCTTGTAGTGTCGTTTAACGTCAAATGACTTAACTCACAGGCATGTTAAATTGTCAAAAATCGTAGTAAGAAAAACGACAAGAAAGGCAAATACAAATTATATAGTACCCTTAAGGGTACAACTATAAGGGTATTGGCGGGATCATTAAGGTGTAAAAAGGTAAACGAGATGTGACAACTGTTCCTACCTTTGGAGAGTCATCACAATCTCCAAACGCTGCAGCAAAGTCAGTTGGACTTTTCCTCAGAGTCTGGTCAGCAGGCAGTGTGTTGTCATTGTAAGATGTCACGAACTTGAAGTCACTGGTTCTAGAACCCGTTGTCAGGTAGGCGTCATAATTGTAAGTGCTGCGTAAAGTTCCTGTGCCCTCAACGTCTGCGTAATTAGGAGGGAGACACGCGCTGGGGATGGCGACTGCTCCATCAAACAACAGTCTGGGCTTTCTCCTGCGACAAAACCTCACACCCAGGATGATGATAATGAAGGTCAGAAAAAAAGTGGACACAGACACCAGCGCGATGATCAGGTATGAGGTTAGCTTGGAGTTCTTCTCATCGTAAGAAATATCCTTCAGTTCTGGCACCTCAGCCAAGTTATCAGAAATAAGTAAATACATGGAACAGGTGGCAGAGAGAGAGGGCTGTCCGTTATCTTTCACTGCTACAATAAGGTTCTGTTTCATGCTGTCAGACTCAGAAATGTCCCGCTGTGTCCTGATCTCTCCGCTGTGGACACCGATAGTGAAAAGTCCCGGGTCAGTGGATTTGACTATGTGATAGGACAGCCAGGCGTTCTGTCCGGAGTCCGCGTCCACCGCTATCACTTTGGACACCAGAGAGCCTCCGTGTGCAGCTTTGGGGACCAGCTCGGTCATGAAGGAGTTGCCCTCCGGGGCGGGGTACAGTATCTGAGGAGAGTTGTCGTTCACGTCCGATATGAAGACACTGACGGTCACGTTGCTGCTGAGCGGAGGAGAACCGTTGTCTCTCGCCATCACGTGGACTTTGAAACTCCTCAACTGTTCATAATCAAACGACCTCACAACGTGGATCACCCCCGTGTCTCCGTTAACAGACAGATAGGAGGACACCGGGGCACCGTTCACCTCACCGGCTAACAGAGAATAAATCACGGTGCCGTTTTGTCTCCAGTCGGGGTCTCGAGCAGTAACGGAACATAAAGTGGAGCCAGGTTTGTTATTTTCAGCCACATATGCGCTGTAGGACTGCTCCTCAAACACCGGTGGGTTGTCGTTGATGTCTGCTACAGACAACTGAACAGTTTTAGAGGAGGACAGAGGTGGAGAGCCCTCGTCAGTGGCAGTGATTGTAATGTTGTAATCAGACACTAGTTCACGGTCCAGGTGTCCTGTGGTCACCAGAGAATAATAGTTTTTAATTGAAGGAACCAACTTAAAGGGGGCGCCTTGCTGAATGCAGCAGCGGACCTGTCTGTTACTCTCAGAGTCTCTGTCCTGCACGTTAATGATGCCCACCTCTGTACCAGGTGGCACGTTCTCAGGTATGGGGTTTGCTAATGAATTAATATGTATCACTGGGGCATTGTCATTCACGTCAGTTATATCTATTACTACCTTTGTTTCTGAGGAAAGACCATGGCCATCTTTTCCCTCAATTAGCATTTCGATTTTTGTTTCTTCTTCATAGTCAACATTTTTTGCTAATATAATTTCTCCAGTATATTCATTTAATGAAAATATTTGCTTTGCGAAATCACTTATTCCACTGAATTCATATGTTACTTTACCGTTCACACCTTCGTCTGCATCATTAGCACTGACTGTCACTACTACAGTCTCTAAAGGAGAGTTTTCAGGCAGACTGGCTTTATAAACGGCCTGGCTGAACACTGGGGCGTTATCATTAGCATCCAGCACAGTGATTTGTATGACTGCGGTACCTGATCTCTGTGGGCTGCCACCATCGACGGCTGTCAGCAATAAGGTCACCTCTTGCTGTTCCTCGCGGTCTAATTCTCTGTCTAATATGACCTCACTGTATTTTGTACCAACAGAATTAGTTAATACATTTACAGTAAAATAATTGTTTTTTTGCAAAATATAGTTTTGCACAGCGTTTTGTGCTATGTCTGCATCGCGTGCCGCATTTATTCTATAGCGAGAGCCTTTGGAAGCTGATTCACTTATTTCCAGTTTAACGGCATCCTTAACAAAAATTGGTGGATTGTCATTTACATCCTGAATTTGCAAAGATATCCGATGCGATTCGAGTGGATCCTCAAGTACCAATTCACATTTCAAAATACATGAAATCTTCGATCCACAAAGCTCCTCTCGGTCAATCCGATCAGCAACGACCAATTCTCCGGTATTAATGTTTATCTCGCAGTAACTTTTACGGTTTCCTTCGAGGACAATTCGAGCCTTCCGAGGTGGAAGTCTGCTTACTTGAAGCCCAAGATCCTTGGCTATATTTCCAATCACTGATCCGCGTTTCATTTCCTCCGGAAAAGAATAGCTCACATCGCCATAAGAGAGCTGTAGTCCTAAAAATAACAAAAGTGAGCTGCAGAAAAGGTTCACTGGGAATCCGTAATATGCCATCTTTCAGCAATCAAAATGAATCAACAATAATAATGACGTGATTAGGATCCCTCACAAACACACAGGATTGTGTACATCTGTGAGCGATTCAAGACAAATAGTGTAATGTCAAACAATGAGCAGGAAAAGTGTGGGTGGAGACGCCTGACGATTTCATATGCAGCCTATTACACTTTTCGATTGGTAGACAGCGACACTCACAGCATGTCGGAAAGATTACAAAATACAGTCACCCTGCAGGTTGTTAATACAGTACATGCAACTCAATCCATCTGAAGATACCTCGGACAGACAGACAGACGGACGGACAACATGAAGGGCCAGATGAGCTTTTCAAGACAGAATACACACTGAAGAACCGCAAAAGTACAAAAATCCTTTTGATGTAATGCAAGGTAATACAAAAGTCCTTTCATAAGTAAGACACTTTCAGTCAATTAAGTTGTTATGGTGTCCACTCATTTCTCTGTATGTTTTCAGGCTGTGCATTAGGATGGTGTTGTATTAGACTGCATAATATCAACAAGTGTTTCTACAATTATGTGCTTCTCTTTTATATGAGTCTAAGCGAAAACTATTTGAAATACCTTACAATATATTCCAATCGAATGCAAGACCACCGGAAACAGCAACCTAAAATATCACAATAGAGTTGAATCTACACTTCTCCGGCACAGTAACAGCACGTTAAAACTACTGGGCAGAGAGGTAGAATTTTACGACTGTTGGATCCGGTTGCAATGTAAGACGGATGTAAGTTTCTAGTCCCTGTGTACATCCAAACGCAGAATGTTGTCCTAAATCTACCAAAATACTGGACTATGAATAGTTGCTTACGTAAAGAAATAACTGTAATATGCAAAGCCAACCATATTCACGTAAAAGATGTACAAAAACACAGCATTACAATTATTTTCTGTAGTTACACAACCAAGGTCTGATTCACTGACAGTATGATTTCACAGATTAAAAGGGCCATGGACAGCGACGGACGTTAAAACAAAACTGAGGGCTTACATTTAGCAGAAACCTAAATTCTCCTCACAAAATTCTTTGATTAATTGTTATACTAGTGGTTTGAATTAAAAAAGGTTTAGCCAATCCGAACAAATACCCTGAAATTATTGACAAAGTAGGCAAGCATTAAGAATTTTTTTACTTAATGAATAATAATTGATATTTTTGCGAAAAGCGATTTTCATGAAAGCAAAAATATGCCAGAAATTAATATATACAATAAAACAGCACAATGGATACCTATTAATTGCAACTCCGTATGAAGCCTACCTCCAGTGAATCCTGTGATGCCCCAAACGCTTCAGCAAAGTCTGTCGGACTTTTCCTCAGAGTCTGGTCAGCAGGCAGTGTGTTGTCATTGTAAGATGTCACGAACTTGAAGTCACTGGTTCTAGAACCCGTTGTCAGGTAGGCGTCATAATTGTAAGTGCTGCGTAAAGTTCCTGTGCCGTCAACGTCTGCGTAATTAGGAGGGAGATACGCGCTGGGGATGGCGACTGCTCCATCAAACAACAGTCTGGGCTTTCTCCTGCGACAAAACCTCACACCCAGGATGATGATAATGAAGGTCAGAAAAAAGGTGGACACAGACACCAGCGCGATGATCAGGTATGAGGTTAGCTTGGAGTTCTTCTCATCGTAAGAAATATCCTTCAGTTCTGGCACCTCAGCCAAGTTATCAGAAATAAGTAAATACATGGAACAGGTGGCAGAGAGAGAGGGCTGTCCGTTATCTTTCACTGCCACAATAAGGTTCTGTTTCATGCTGTCAGACTCAGAAATGTCCCGCTGTGTCCTGATCTCTCCGCTGTGGACACCGATAGTGAAAAGTCCCGGATCAGTGGATTTGACTATGTGATAGGACAGCCAGGCGTTCTGTCCGGAGTCCGCGTCCACCGCTATCACTTTGGACACCAGAGAGCCTCCGTGTGCAGCTTTGGGGACCAGCTCGGTCATGAAGGAGTTGCCCTCCGGGGCGGGGTACAGTATCTGAGGAGAGTTGTCGTTCACGTCCGATATGAAGACACTGACGGTCACGTTGCTGCTGAGCGGAGGAGAACCGTTGTCTCTGGCCATCACGTGGACTTTGAAACTCCTCAATTGTTCATAATCAAACGACCTCACAGCGTGGATCACCCCCGTGTCTCCGTTAACAGACAGATAGGAGGACACCGGGGCACCGTTCACCTCACCGGCTAACAGAGAATAAATCACGGTGCCGTTTTGTCTCCAGTCGGGGTCTCGAGCAGTAACGGAACATAAAGTGGAGCCAGGTTTGTTATTTTCAGCCATATGTGCGCTGTAGGACTGCTCCTCAAACACCGGTGGGTTGTCGTTGATGTCTGCTACAGACAACTCAACAGTTTTAGAGGAGGACAGAGGTGGAGAGCCCTCGTCAGCGGCAGTGATTGTAATGTTGTAATCAGACACTAGTTCACGGTCCAGGTGTCCTGTGGTCACCAGAGAATAATAGTTTTTAATTGAAGGAACCAACTTAAAGGGGGCGCCTTGCTGAATGGAGCAGCGGACCTGTCTGTTACTCTCAGAGTCTCTGTCCTGCACGTTAATGATGCCCACCTCTGTACCAGGTGACACGTTCTCCCCTATGGGGTTCATCAAGGATTTCATATATATCACTGGTGCGTTGTCATTGACATCAGTGATATCAATCATTACTTTGGAATCAGATGAAAGTCCATAACCATCTTTGGCATCGATGCGCATTTCATATTTAGAATTACTCTCGAAATCAAGTGGTCCAATTACTTTTATCTCTCCAGTTTTACTGTTCAGTGAGAAAACCTTTTTAGCCCTTTCTGAGATGCGGCTAAATTCATACACCACCTCCCCATTGACTCCCTCATCTGCATCAGTAGCACTTACTGTGACAACTACAGTATCAAGCGCAGAGTTTTCAGGTAGACTGGCTTTGTAAAAGGCTTGGTCAAACACTGGGGCGTTATCATTAGCATCCAGTACAGTCACGTGTATATTGGTTGTTCCTGATCTTTGTGGGTTGCCACCATCAACGGCAATCAGCACGAAATTTAAATCGTGTTCCTTTTCACGGTCTAGCTCTTTGTCTAACACCAACTCGACGTTCTTAGATCCATCAGTATCGTCTCGTACAGATAAAACAAAGTGCTCATTCTTTTGTAAACTGTATTGTTTAACTGTATTTTGTCCGATGTCAGCGTCATGTGCTTCGCTAACACGATATCGAGCTCCTTTGATGGCCGATTCTCTTATTTCCAGTTTAATTGTATCCTTTGGAAAAACGGGTGAATTGTCGTTTACATCCTGGATGAGCAGTGATATGCGGTGCAGCTCCAAAGGGCTCTCTAGGACTAACTCGAACTGAAGCATACACGACACCTTCTCCCCACACAGCTCCTCTCTGTCAACCCTTTCCCTGATGAGAAAATTTCCCGTTTTCAGATCAATATCGCAGTAGTGCTGATAGCTTTCCTCGGTATCAGTTCGGGCTTTACGAGTGAACAATTTCCCTACTTCCAGGCCGAGATCCCTGGCGATATTTCCAACAATGGATCCGGGTCTCATCTCCTCCGGAACAGAATAGCTGAGGTCTGCTGTGGTGATGTGGACGAAGACAGCAAAGCCGCAGACAAAACGCAGCAACGACTGTCCTTTGAGGTCCATTGTTATTCCCGAAAGATGGTAAGGACAGGCAAATATACCTTGTCAATGATAAAACTAAAACGTAATGGTAAATTTAAGGTACGCCGCTCCTACGACAATGGCAGCTCTGGTTTTAATGCTAGAATTACTCCTTTTGCAGTGGGTGGAGAAATGAAACTCCTCATATCCGCGAGTGAGCAGCGACGCCGTGAGTTTATTTGGAATATTACAAATAAACAAACACTAGCCCAACATAAAATGCCACAGTTGCTGCCATAATCAGCACTCGAATGCCATACTTCAACGTTAAGACGCAAAGGGAAATTATTTTACTGAGATGTTTTGGGTTTGGTTTAATAGGCGCATATCAGAAAACACCATTCAGCACCATGGACAGAGTTTCAACGGCTAGGAGTACACCCAAAGATTTCTCTCATTTAACATTTCTGTTCATAAAGTATCAATAAGACGGACTGATCAGTGAACATGAAAGATAATTCTGGTCTTACGTTTCAAGTGATAAAGGATATATTACAACATTTATAAACTCACAATGGCAAACACTTGTTCCAATATTAAACATCATGAGGCCTACAATATAGGCTACTCGTATCTCATTTTTACATTTACTCAATATAAAATAGGAAGCTATTTTATTTTTTCTGAGAATCACTCCGTGGTTAACAACAAATACATGTAACTATGATATCCAAGGCATATGTGGTATTTAGGCAATGTCTGAGGGCCACACCAATACTCACAGTAATCTGCATATAAAAAGGAGCTTCTGCTTATTTATCTGCATATTAAGTGTTTAGTTTTTCATCAATTAAGAAAATCTAAAACAGAATCAAAGCTGACAATCAACATCACATTTACAACAGTTGCTTGAAATGCATTAAAATGCCTGGTTCAACATTTTGTTTGTCGCTTAAGAATACCTGTTTGGTCAGCTTGTGATTTTAAAAAGTACTACACATACACATTCAAACTCTGATTACTGCTACTCTCAAATTTTAAGAGATAAAGGGAACACACAATGCCATGAAAGACGTCTTTTCACCTACAAATGACTAAATGCTTACTGGGCAGTAATTTCCCCCTCATTACAAGGGCATACGATCCAGAAATTGTGAAGAAACGATATTAAATCATAATCAAGCATTGGACAAAAAGTGTCACAACCAATCAGACCTACTACATTATTGAAGAAAAGTATTAAAAAAAATAGTGACGCATCGGATATACTTATCACGTTATAACTATGGAGGCTTACGCCAAAATCAGAATTGCATACAAAAGGTATATGACTGCTTACGGCTTAAGTGACCACATGCATATTGAAATGTTTATATGCAAGGCTACTTAAAGCGCATGGCGATACTATTGCAAAGTTACAATCAACGTTAAATGCAAACATGTATGTGGCCTACCTCTGGAGACTCATCTGGCGGACCAAACGCTTCAGCAAAGTCTGTCGGACTTTTCCTCAGAGTCTGGTCAGCAGGCACTGTGTTGTCATTGTAAGATGTCACGAACTTGAAGTCACTGGTTCTAGAACCCGTTGTCAGGTAGGCGTCATAATTGTAAGTGCTGCGTAAAGTTCCTGTGCCGTCAACGTCTGCGTAATTAGGAGGGAGAAACGCGCTGGGGATGGCGACTGCTCCATCAAACAACAGTCTGGGCTTTCTCCTGCGACAAAACCTCACACCCAGGATGATGATAATGAAGGTCAGAAAAAAGGTGGACACAGACACCAGCGCGATGATCAGGTATGAGGTTAGCTTGGAGTTCTTCTCATCGTAAGAAATATCCTTCAGTTCTGGCACCTCAGCCAAGTTATCAGAAATAAGTAAATACATGGAACAGGTGGCAGAGAGAGAGGGCTGTCCGTTATCTTTCACTGCCACAATAAGGTTCTGTTTCATGCTGTCAGACTCAGAAATGTCCCGCTGTGTCCTGATCTCTCCGCTGTGGACACCGATAGTGAAAAGTCCCGGATCAGTGGATTTGACTATGTGATAGGACAGCCAGGCGTTCTGTCCGGAGTCCGCGTCCACCGCTATCACTTTGGACACCAGAGAGCCTCCGTGTGCAGCTTTGGGGACCAGCTCGGTCATGAAGGAGTTGCCCTCCGGGGCGGGGTACAGTATCTGAGGAGAGTTGTCGTTCACGTCCGATATGAAGACACTGACGGTCACGTTGCTGGTGAGCGGAGGAGAACCGTTGTCTCTCGCCATCACGTGGACTTTGAAACTCCTCAACTGTTCATAATCAAACGACCTCACAGCGTGGATCACCCCCGTGTCTCCGTTAACAGACAGATAGGAGGACACCGGGGCACCGTTCACCTCACCGGCTAACAGAGAATAAATCACGGTGCCGTTTTGTCTCCAGTCGGGGTCTCGAGCAGTAACGGAACTTAAAGTGGAGCCAGGTTTGTTATTTTCAGCCACATATGCGCTGTAGGACTGCTCCTCAAACACCGGTGGGTTGTCGTTGATGTCTGCTACAGATAACTCAACAGTTTTAGAGGAGGACAGAGGTGGAGAGCCCTCGTCAGTGGCAGTGATTGTAATGTTGTAATCAGACACTAGTTCACGGTCCAGGTGTCCTGTGGTCACCAAAGAATAATAGTTTTTAATTGAAGGAACCAACTTAAAGGGGGCGTTTTGTTGAATGGAGCAGCGGACCTGTCTGTTAGTCTCAGAGTCTCTGTCCTGCACGTTAATGATGCCCACCTGTGTACCAGGTGACACGTTCTCAGGTATGGGATTATTAAGAGAGTTTAAATTGATTTCAGGTGGGTTGTCATTAACATCGGAGATTTCAATCATCACTTTGGACTCTGAGGTAAGGCCGTATCCATCTTTGGCGTCTACGCGCATTTCATACAATGACTCTTTCTCGAAATCCAAAGGCCCTATTACTTTAATTTCACCTGTGGTGTGATTTAAAGCAAATACTTTTCTACCCGTTTCTGAAATACGACTTAATTCATAAGTCACCTCACCATTTAGACCTTCATCTGCATCAGTTGCAGCCACTGTA
Source organism: Siniperca chuatsi (assembly GCF_020085105.1). NCBI lineage: Eukaryota > Metazoa > Chordata > Actinopteri > Centrarchiformes > Sinipercidae > Siniperca > Siniperca chuatsi. The sequence continues at coordinate 16,026,067 of NC_058049.1, forward strand.
ACCACTACAGTATCTAAAGGCGAGTTTTCAGGCAGAATGGTTTTATACATGGTCTGTGTAAACACTGGGGCGTTATCATTAGCATCCAGGACAGTCACATGCACAGTTGCAGTGCCAGTTCTTTGAGGACTGCCTCCATCTAGTGCAGTGAGCAATAACCTCAATTCCTTCTGTTCCTCCCGGTCTAATTCCTTATTCAAAACTAGCTCTGCAAATTTACCCCCATCTGATTTTGACTGAATTTTCAACCCTAAATAATTGTTTGTCTGTAATGCATAGCTTTGAACAGCGTTTTGCCCGATATCTATATCATGTGCCTCCAAAACACGGAAGCGAGATCCTTTTACAGCCAATTCATTGATTTCTATCTTGATTTCATCTTTAGTAAAAAGAGGCGGATTATCGTTGATGTCGCGTATTTGTAGTGAAATGCGGTACAACTCCAGGGGTTCCTCTAAGATTAACTCAAATTTAAGGATACAAGATGCCTTTTCGCCGCAAAGCGCCTCTCTGTCGATTCTTTTAGCTACAATCAAATCTCCAGTGTTAAGATTTATGTCACAGTACCGTTCACGGTTCAGCTCGCTGTCAATGCGGGCCTTTCGAGCCGATAATTTCCCCACGTTCAGCCCGAGGTCCTTTGCTATATTTCCTATGACAGATCCGGGTATCATTTCCTCGGGAATAGAAAAGCTCACGTCTCCGTTACCGATGTGAAGCAGTTGAAGAAAGAAAGCAAAGCTGTAAAGCAGGCCAGCCGCTGAATATGCATTGTGTGCCATCCCGAGACAAGAATGGAAAACAACCCGAAAACGTTGAATGGTGTTATTTATCCCCGTGCGAAAATCTGTGCGGCCCAGTATAACATAATATTACATCAGTTGTATTTGCGAACTGTGTATTTGAAGCGAACGGCTGACCAAAGCACATCCAAGGGTGTAATTTGACAAGGACAAGATCAAGCCTAGAGTAACAAAGCATGAGCCAGGGGTGGAGGCGTGTTTCCTCTCCTGGTGAACAGCGACACTATGAGTTCAATTTCATCTCTGCACGTGAAGGATGAACATTAAATGCTTCACTGTAACTGTTTTCTTGTTCGTTTTATTATATTTCGGCCCCAATCCACGCGCATAAAAGAACAAGTCGTGAAAATGTTAAAACCAAGACCACCTTTAAAGATTAGGGTAAGTTAGTAGTCAATTTCGCAATAAAACAGACATTTGGCAGCCGATCAGCAAATCAATAGTCTTTAGGCTGGCCCAAACCATTTTATCTCTGGCTACAGAAGAAAAACACAACTCCCTGTAAATTCAGAATGCATTACAAATTTCATAGGCAAGGGTATCATTGAGAAAGTGAAAACACAAAAGTACTGTAGAGGTGAACAGAAGCAGTAATCTTGGAGTAAGAAGTGTAAAAGGAGAAAGTTGCATACTAAAGCTTTAAATAAAAAAAAGAAAGAATCACATACAAAGCCAGTAATATAACATGATGGGCATTAAGGGTCTTAGACACTATACATATTTACCAGAGCTAAAATAGAAAAAAACTAATCTTAATTAAATGTGCTGTTATGGAATATGTTTATAAATTTTAGGGAGCTTCCATGCTCATAAGGGTGCACTCCCATGGTTGTGCACACATGACATTTGCCAAGGAAGGACATAAATAACCTATATTTCTTATTAAGAATTAATTCCTTTAAAACAAAGTGAAGTTGAAAGCACTTTTTCACTGCATATAAGTGTCTCATCTGGATACATCCAGGGAAATGGCACATTTACTCCAAGGAGGAAGAAGCAGGTCTTCATGGCACAAGGAGTGTTTGACGTTCTACTTTGTAAAATACTTTAAAAGGGGTTCTGCTGAATACTGGATAAAAAGGCATCAGATCTTAAATCATGTCAATGTGTGTTGTGATAACCCTCTGTTAGCTAGTGCGAGACCTGAGCAGTATCCTCTCCATTAAGTCCTTGTAAGTGTGCTGGCTGGCTTGATCATCAACTATGTAAATTGGTGGAATCAATCTCTCTACTTGTGTACGGTTTATGCTTCTGTGTTGATTTTATTTTTTGACGGTTTCCTTTGCAATACGTGTGTCTCTCTTTAATTTGCTGCAAACATTATTTTACTGACTTACAAACCTCACATTGTTAAATTTTAAAGTTATATTTTGGTTAGTCAGTCTGTAGTTAAAGTCAAGTGGTATTTTCCCCTTTCTCATTCACTTCAGGTTGACTATGACTCTGTGGAAAACAGGATTAATCTGTGCGCCACAACAGGAATTCATTGTAATAAAACAAGCACAAAACCTGTCCAGGGCCACCTCGCATGTGTCTCTAGTTGAGGTCATGATTATTTGTCAGCACAGTACAACAACAAATATGCTAGAGCTAAGTGATTTTGCTAAACAAAAATTACATCTAAATAGTTTTAAGCTTTAATGAGATGGCTTTACAGATGGATTTTTAATCAGAATTTTATTTCAGACCTACCAGCCTTTAATAAACGCCATTAGATATTCACAGATAAGTACAAACATTTTAACATTCATTAAATACTTTTGGAGAAAAAAACGTAATCATGAGACATGTGCTCGCCTCTATCAAAAGAGTGAAACAGTGAACTCTGATTTAACAATATATGGCCACAGTTTAGTGTTTAATGTTGGCGGCTATTATACTGGCACTAAATGGCTTTGTGGCAGACTGTATTGAAACTCGTCTCCAGCAACATTCTCAAAAATATACTATATATTTCCCCTGTATCGCAAAGGTGGTACCACATAGTGCTATTATGAATGATGGATGAGCAGCTGAACAAAGTCTGTGTTGAAACAATAGCGGTGGGTCAAAGTCATGCTTAATCTTGATCAATCTAAATGAAAACAATACGGACATAGTATACGGGTGTTTTGATTTACAGAAAACATTCCCTTATCTGCCCAGAAAAATCAAGAGGTAGATCCTCACAACATGCCAACTGCATTAAAACACAAAAAGGAGCTTGTAAATTTGGAAAACAGCCTTCAAGATCACCACAAGGACAATCCTACCTTTGTTCATCACCTTATATTTTCATTGTATTCTTATTATTTATTATAATGAATTATTATGAGTAGTAGTAGTATTTAACTGTATTTGTTTATTCTGGACTACAGTTACTGTGTAAAAGTTTATACTATTGGTATGATGTATTATTTATATAGTCTAAAGGCGTAGGGTCGGAATACTAATATAACCACACCACTAGGTCAACATATAGAAAGTACACCTTTACCCTACACAGTATACTCCCTGATGTCACTATTCCATCCAGTTGGCATATTGCAGTGGCTGAAAGGAGTAGTGGACTAACAATTTATAATTTTTTCTGACCAAACAAAAACACATCTGATTACCGCTGCATAGAAAATAATACAATTGTAAATATTATTTAATACGATAAGACGTCCCTCTAGCACCAAATAAAATCCTTACATCTGTGAACAAACAGGTACATATTTTTATATGATGTGCGACCCTGTCAAAAAATAGAAAAAAATAGTTAAAATGATTCTTCAGGAAGTGAAATTATTCCTACCTCTGGAGATCCATCTGACTCTCCAAACAGATCAGCAAACTTTGTTGGACTTTTCCTCAGAGTCTGGTCAGCAGGCAGTGTGTTGTCATTGTAAGATGTCACGAACTTGAAGTCACTGGTTCTAGAACCCGTTGTCAGGTAGGCGTCATAATTGTAAGTGCTGCGTAAAGTTCCTGTTCCGTCAACGTCTGCGTAATTAGGAGGGAGATAAGCGCTGGGGATGGCGACTGCTCCATCAAACAACAGTCTGGGCTTTCTCCTGCGACAAAACCTCACACCCAGGATGATGATAATGAAGGTCAGAAAAAAGGTGGACACAGACACCAGCGCGATGATCAGGTATGAGGTTAGCTTGGAGTTCTTCTCATCGTAAGAAATATCCTTCAGTTCTGGCACCTCAGCCAAGTTATCAGAAATAAGTAAATACATGGAACAGGTGGCAGAGAGAGAGGGCTGTCCGTTATCTTTCACTGCCACAATAAGGTTCTGTTTCATGCTGTCAGACTCAGAAATGTCCCGCTGTGTCCTGATCTCTCCGCTGTGGACACCGATAGTGAAAAGTCCCGGATCAGTGGATTTGACTATATGATAGGACAGCCAGGCGTTCTGTCCGGAGTCCGCGTCCACCGCTATCACTTTGGACACCAGAGAGCCTCCGTGTGCAGCTTTGGGGACCAGCTCGGTCATGAAGGAGTTGCCCTCCGGGGCGGGGTACAGTATCTGAGGAGAGTTGTCGTTCACGTCCGATATGAAGACACTGACGGTCACGTTGCTGCTGAGCGGAGGAGAACCGTTGTCTCTCGCCATCACGTGGACTTTGAAACTCCTCAACTGTTCATAATCAAACGACCTCACAGCGTGGATCACCCCGTGTCTCCGTTAACAGACAGATAGGAGGACACCGGGCCACCGTTCACCTCACCGGAGAATAACAGAGAATAAATCACGGTGCCGTTTTGTCTCCAGTCGGGGTCTCGAGCAGTAACGGAACATAAAGTGGAGCCAGGTTTGTTATTTTCAGCCACATATGCGCTGTAGGACTGCTCCTCAAACACCGGTGGGTTGTCGTTGATGTCTGCTACAGATAACTCAACAGTTTTAGAGGAGGACAGAGGTGGAGAGCCCTCGTCAGTGGCAGTGATTGTAATGTTGTAATCAGACACTAGTTCACGGTCCAGGTGTCCTGTGGTCACCAGAGAATAATAGTTTTTAAATGAAGGAACCAACTTAAAGGGGGCGCCTTGCTGAATGGAGCAGCGGACCTGCCTGTTACTCTCAGAGTCTCTGTCCTGCACGTTAATGATGCCCACCTCTGTACCAGGTGGCACGTTCTCAGGTATGGGGTTGGTGAGTGATTTTAGATATATCACTGGGGCGTTGTCATTTACATCAGTAACATCTATTATAACTTTGGCGTAAGAAGTTAGCCCTAAACCATCTTTAGCTTGCACTCTCATTTCAAAAGAACTCCTTTCTTCAAAGTCAATCACACCAGTAACTTTAATTTCTCCCGTTTTAGGATCAATAAAAAATACATTTACATCATCATCAGATACGTGGCCGAAGTGATATGTCACATCTCCATTCACTCCTTCATCTGCGTCTGTAGCACTAACATTAATCACTATGGTATCTGGAGGAGAGTTTTCAGGCAGACTGGCTTTATAAACGGCCTGGCTGAACACTGGGGCGTTATCATTAGCATCCAGCACAGTGACGTGTATGACTACGGTACCTGATCTCGGAGGAGAGCCACCATCTAGAGCTGTGAGGAGCAAATTAATCTCTCTTTGTTTCTCTCGATCAAGTTTATTCTCCAGTACGAGCTCAACCTTGTTGCTGTCAGCAGCGAGAATAAAGTTATCGTTCTTTTGAAGGTTGTACCTTTGAACAGCATTTTGACCTAAATCTGCGTCATGGGCCTCCTCCATTGAAAATCGGTTACCCTTTTCAGCTAACTCACTTATTTCCATTTCAATCAAATTTTCTCTGAATTGTGGCGAGTTGTCGTTTACATCTTTAATATGGAGGCTTATACGATGAAGCTCCAGAGGATTTTCCAACACCAGATCTACTTTTACAACACACGAGGGTTTCTTGCCACAAAGGCTTTCTCTGTCAATTCTCTCTGATGCGATCAAATCTCCTGTATTAAAGTTAATGTCACAGTACCTTTTCCGAGTTCCTTCAAAATCAACACGGGCCTTTCGGGAAGATAAGGTCCTGGGATCAAGGCCGAGATCTTTGGCTATATTTCCAATAATAGACTCGCGTTTCATCTCTTCTGGAACAGAATAACTCAGATCTCCATTAACGAGCTGCAGCGTTACAATACAAGAAGCAAAGCAGAAGATCGGATGAAGCACTGAAAATCCTTTGTCTCCCATCCTGACACAAAATGCGTCTTCGGCTTGTAAAGCTTACTGTCCAGAGCGAAATAATATATATCCAAAAGAGTCAATAATCCAACATTCCGTACCAGTGTGCACTAATATATGTTCGGGGATTTAACCGATTATCTGTGAAAACACAACCGATATCCATTCAGTAGTCGTGGGTGGAGTGGTGTGTGTTAATTTTCTGCCAGCCAAGAGCGACACCATGAGTCGGTTTTTATCTTCACAGTGTTGCTTTATAAAATATTCTTCAAAGTCTAAAATCAAGTCAAGGTAATATTTACTGACGTCCATATGACCTGTCCACTATATGTTGAAAAGAACTACAATGTAATAGATAATAAAAGAGGAAAACGGACAATATCCAACTGAATATAACTATTTCATTATGTCCCCAATACCTTACCATGAAAACAACAGTAATGTCCCTTGAATAGTTCAAGATAAAGAATTTCGGTTACAGCACAACAGGGATGAAAGGTTCAGCGCCATGGACAGTGGTGGAATAAATACTCAGATCATTTGCTTAAATAAAAGTTCAAATACCACAATGTAAAAATATTCCATTACAAGTATAAGTCATGCCTTTAAAAATTTACTTAAGCAAAAGTACAGATGTATTACCAGCAAAATGTACTTAAAGTATCAAAAGCAAAAGCACTGGTTCTACAGAAAAGCGGCCCCTGTGACTGATATACTATTATATGGCATTATTTCATTGTTAATACTGATGCATCAACATTTAAGCAGTTTTTTACTGTTCAAGCTGGTCGATGGAGTTAGTTTTTATTACTTTATGCACAGTTCTGTAGTTTAGTCCAGAGGTTCCCAAGGTAGGGGTCATTAGATAAATGGGGGTCATGAAATGATAAATATGAGAGGAAATAAGAAAAAAAAAAAATCAGTCACAAACGTTTGTATTCATATTTTTACTTTTGTCTAATCTTTGAGTTTTTGTTAAATATTGGATCATTTTTACCTCTTTGAGCCTCAAACAGTTATTCAAATGAAAACCTCTGTGGAGTTTAGAGGGGAAATCTCTCTTTAGTTGAACTGCTAACAACTCAGACATTTGAAATATGACAAGGAGCCTCAATTAGATGCTGCTTTTTTTGTAATGAGTCACAAACCAAAAAAAGGTTGGGAAACATTGGTGTAATCTTTGACAATGTATTGTATTTTATAAGCTTATCCTACATTCTTAATATCTTAGCCTGAAAAGTAACTACTAACTATAGCTGTCAGATAAATGTAGTGGATTAAAAAAGTTCAATATTTCCCTCTGAAATGAAGGTGACATTACTCAAGTAAACTACAAGTCGCTCAAATTGTACTTAAGTACAGTGCTTGAGTAAATGTACTTAATAAATGACTTAATCTTTATTTATGTCACTATACAACAATGTTAACACACAGAGTGTGTGTGTGGTAAATAATTTACCTCAAACACACATGCCATCTATTCATTGTAATTTACTCAGTGTTGGAGATTCAGATGTTGTTCACCAGCACAACTGAGCTCAATGACATTTCATTTCTAGCACTGAAGAGGCCATCCCAACGTAAACAATATGTTTGTTTTGCTTTAACTTTATCAAAGTTGCTTTATACTATTTCTCGGCTACATATAAACACATACTACTAAACCCCTGGCAAAAAAAAAAAAAAGAAGGCTAGCACAACTTTGAGCATGACACTGCAATATACGCTAACACTATAATATAACACCAACATAAAACTGTGGGTGAGCGCTCTAAGACAAATCATTTGAGGTAAATAACAACAATCCAAACTGTAACAACATCCAGGCATGAACATTTGATCAAATTACGGTTGAAAACAAGCAAACAAAAAAAACAGGATATGCTCCTAGCTTATTAGGAATTTGGATTTTTTAAAACATTATACATGTGATTCTAAAGAAGCGCTATTATTATTATTATCATCAAGAATAAGAAAAATAACAATAGAAATTTAAATCGTGTTTTTTTATCATTCATTCAGCCTATTCAAATTCAGCAAAGTGGCTAAAAACAACAACACATCTACAGTAGCAGTTGTGCATGAGGAGTATTTCAGGACCATGGACAGATACCTTGAGATTTGGAAAGAGTGACGTCACCAAGACCAAGATGCTGTATGTTAACTTGATCTACTGTCCTAGGCCAGTGTTCTTTGACACTACTAATGTGAGTAAGTTTCACAAAAGAAAATCCTGACTCTTTCTTAGACCTAAGTGTGTTAAGCACCCACCCAGGCTGGATCAAGCATAGGAACTGCAGGGTTTCCATCATTCAGTTACACCTGTTGTTAGGTGAAAACCAGTGAAACAAGCTGGTGACTGACAAAAACTGCAGTACAGTGAACAATGAGAAGCCTGCGCTAATTGCTTCATTTTCTAAAATACTTGCGCTAACTCATAATCGCACTTTCCTGTTAAAATGTTCCAAGTGTAAAACCTTCCACAAAGTTTTCTGCAGGAAAAAAGCAGGTTGAAACGGCTCATTGGTGGACTATATTTCTTGTTTACTAAATATCAAATTAGTCCCATTCAAGACAGTCTAAACAGCTTTGCGACACCATTAAACACACAACTGCAAATGGAAACCAACAATTTGCAAGAAGTCTGAGTAAATGTTTATCTTTGTAAAATGTGACCTATGAACTACATACATCAAAATGCCATGCTGACAAGAAAGAAACAAAAAACATAAAAGAAAAGGCGTTTCCCAAAAGTAGAACAAATAATGGCTCCACGGTTAAAAAGGAAAAGAGGCTGAAAGTTTATATACTTGCTTATGTAATGTACAAGACTGGTATTGAAAAAAATGAATTCTCCACTTCATTAACCAAACATTTCACTTCAAGATCCACAAATCACTTTTGAATTTCGGACAGAAATAACTGATAAAGCCGCAAAGCTAAAATGCCAGAAGTACACTTCTTTGAAATGCTCCTACCTCTACAGAGGCATCCAAGTCTTCAAACGGGTCAGCAAAGTCTGTTAGACTTTTCCTCAGAGTCTGGTCAGCAGGCATTGTGTTGTCATTGTAAGATGTCACGAACTTGAAGTCACTGGTTCTAGAACCCGTTGTCAGGTAGGCGTCATAATTGTAAGTGCTGCGTAAGGTTCCTGTGCCCTCAACGTCTGCGTAATTAGGAGGGAGAAACGCGCTGGGGATGGCGACTGCTCCATCAAACAACAGTCTGGGCTTTCTCCTGCGACAAAACCTCACACCGAGGATGATGATAATAAAGGTCAGAAAAAAGGTGGACACAGACACCAGCGCGATGATCAGATATGAGGTTAGCTTGGAGTTCTTCTCATCGTAAGAAATATCCTTCAGTTCTGGCACCTCAGCCAAGTTATCAGAAATAAGTAAATACATGGAACAGGTGGCAGAGAGAGAGGGCTGTCCGTTATCTTTCACTGCCACAATAAGGTTCTGTTTCATGCTGTCAGACTCAGAAATGTCCCGCTGTGTCCTGATCTCTCCGCTGTGGACACCGATAGTGAAAAGTCCCGGATCAGTGGATTTGACTATATGATAGGACAGCCAGGCGTTCTGTCCGGAGTCCGCGTCCACCGCTATCACTTTGGACACCAGAGAGCCTCCGTGTGCAGCTTTGGGGACCAGCTCGGTCATGAAGGAGTTGCCCTCCGGGGCGGGGTACAGTATCTGAGGAGAGTTGTCGTTCACGTCCGATATGAAGACACTGACGGTCACGTTGCTGCTGAGCGGAGGAGAACCGTTGTCTCTGGCCATCACGTGGACTTTGAAACTCCTCAACTGTTCATAATCAAACGACCTCACAGCGTGGATCACCCCCGTGTCTCCGTTAACAGACAGATAGGAGGACACCGGGCCACCGTTCACCTCACCGGAGAATAACAGAGAATAAATCACGGTGCCGTTTTGTCTCCAGTCGGGGTCTCGAGCAGTAACGGAACATAAAGTGGAGCCAGGTTTGTTATTTTCAGCCACATATGCGCTGTAGGACTGCTCCTCAAACACCGGTGGGTTGTCGTTGATGTCTGCTACAGATAACTCAACAGTTTTAGAGGAGGACAGAGGTGGAGAGCCCTCGTCAGTGGCAGTGATTGTAATGTTGTAATCAGACACTAGTTCACGGTCCAGGTGTCCTGTGGTCACCAGAGAATAATAGTTTTTAATTGAAGGAACCAACTTAAAGGGGGCGCCTTGCTGAATGGAGCAGCGGACCTGTCTGTTACTCTCAGAGTCTCTGTCCTGCACGTTAATGATGCCCACCTCTGTACCAGGTGGCACGTTCTCAGGTATGGGGTTGGTGAGTGATTTTAGATATATCACTGGGGCGTTGTCATTTACATCAGTAACATCTATTATAACTTTGGCGTAAGAAGTTAGCCCTAAACCATCTTTAGCTTGCACTCTCATTTCAAAAGAACTCCTTTCTTCAAAGTCAATCACACCAGTAACTTTAATTTCTCCCGTTTTAGGATCAATAAAAAATACATTTACATCATCATCAGATACGTGGCCGAAGTGATATGTCACATCTCCATTCGCTCCTTCATCTGCGTCTGTAGCACTAACATTAATCACTATGGTATCTGGAGGAGAGTTTTCAGGCAGACTGGCTTTATAAACGGCCTGGCTGAACACTGGGGCGTTATCATTAGCATCCAGCACAGTGACGTGTATGACTACGGTACCTGATCTCGGAGGAGAGCCACCATCTAGAGCTGTGAGGAGCAAATTAATCTCTCTTTGTTTCTCTCGATCAAGTTTATTCTCCAGTACGAGCTCAACCTTGTTGCTGTCAGCAGCGAGAATAAAGTTGTCGTTCTTTTGAAGGTTGTACCTTTGAACAGCATTTTGACCTAAATCTGCGTCATGGGCCTCCTCGATAGAGAAGCGGTTTCCCTTTTCAGCTGATTCCCATATTTCCATTTCAATCAAATCATCGTTGAATTTTGGCGAGTTGTCGTTTACATCTTGAATATGGAGACTTAGTCGATGAAGCTCCAGAGGACTTTCCAACACCAGATCTACTTTTACAACACACGAGGGTTTCTTGCCACAAAGGCTTTCTCTGTCAATTCTCTCCGATGTGATCAAATCCCCAGAACTCAGACTGATATCACAGTACCGCTTACGAGTTCCCTCAAAATCAACACGGGCCTTTCGGGAAGATAAGGTCCTGGGATCAAGGCCGAGATCTTTGGCTATATTTCCAATAATAGACTCGCGTTTCATCTCTTCTGGAACAGAATAACTCAGATCTCCATTAACGAGCTGCAGCGTTACAATACAAGAAGCAAAGCAGAAGATCGGGCCTAGCGCTGGAAATCCTTTGTCTCCCATCCTGAAACAAAAAGGCGTCCTCAGCTTGTACAACTTGTACTTTCCGGGACGGAAAATTAAAAGCTGTCCAAAACACTCAATAATCCAACACTTCACCGCAATGTACACGATACAATATGTTCGGAAATGTGACCGTTTCTCTCACAAATCTGCCACTGACATCTATGTAGTAGTAATGGGTGGAGTGGTGAGTGCCTATTTTCTGTCAGCCAACAGCGACACCATGAGCCACGTTTTATCTTCGCACTAGTATGTAATGAAATATTCTGAACAAAGTCTCAAACCACGTTAAAATAATATTCACCCACGTTCAAATGAACTGTGCATGGGTGGTAAATCTTTCGTTTTCTTAAAACACACTCGCGATCTATTCATTGTAACTGGCTCAGCACTGAATATGTAGGTGGTGTTCACCCCAGTACAGCTGAGCTCAATGAGATTTGGTTTGAAATATGATACCATTAATTTAGCTTTCTAAGAGTTGCTATATGCTGGAATGAGGCCATAGATAAACAAATACTGTTTGAGCCTCCGAAAGAGAAGGCCAGCTAAACTATGAGTACAACACTAACACTCACTAACATCATGATTGTATGACATGTAGTCACAAATAGCAATATGAAACTGTGGTTGAGCGCTCCATATTAAGACAATGAGCTGGGGCAGCCAGATAAATTACAATAATCCAAAGTTTTCATTGCATATACATTCAATTAGTATCATTATTATATTTAAAATTCAGACAGCTTGGCTGAGGAGAAAAGACACCTCCAGCTGCCTGAGCGCGTGAGGAGTATTTCAGCACCACGGACAGATGCCTTGAGATTTGGCAGGGCTGATGGTACAAAGATATTAAACGCACTGTTGGTCTCCTGGCCAGTGTTCTTAGACTCCATTATTGTGAGTTAGAAACAGTTTCACAAAAGTAAACATTGACTTATTCTTAGACCTAAACCGTTCGCCACCTACCCCGAGGATGACTCAGAAATCGGAGTATGTTTCCATCACGTGCTGATAAGTGATGATCAGTGACACGTGCTAATGACTGAAAAGATTTTTTTACATCGAACAGTGTAATGACTGACGAGAGACTGCGCTAAAACGCTTGATTAAAAAAAAGAAATAATTATGTGACAGCTTCACTTATAAATACACTTTGCTGGTAAAAAAAAAATGTTCTAGTAACTATACATTTTCCCATGAGGCGCAGGTTTTCTGCTGGCAAAGATCTGGTTGAAGGAACTCCCTTGTCGGGAATGATTTTGTTTTACTTAATAACGATTAAGTACCACTTAAGATAATGGGCTACATAAATTGCAACCCTATAAAAACAACAAACTGAATTACATATAACGTATTAACTATTTTGTCAAGGAATCATAGTTAAGGTTTATCTTTCTGAGACAGAAACTGAAAATAATCTATCAAAATAGCACTGACACTAAAAGCACGAAATATAGGCTATATTAAAAAAAAACACACGTTTCACAAATACACACCAAGTGAGGAGTCCCATGGATTTGAAGAACAATAGGCAACAATGTGTTACAATTTGCTGACGAAACTTACAAAGTAGGCAGTGAACAAAAAAAACAAAGTTTCTCTCCATTATGCAAAAAGTTCGCTTTAACAACAACACAATCACTTTCAAATGTCGGAGGCATAAACGCATGCTGCAGCCAGACAGGCATTAAAGTATTCAATAAAGAAATCAAAAATACATTTTGACGAATGAAGCACTGAATGGTTCCTACCTCTACAGACTCCTCTAAATCTTGAAACGGATCAGCGAAATCTGCCGGACTTTTCCTCAGAGTCTGGTCAGCAGGCAGTGTGTTGTCATTGTAAGATGTCACGAACTTGAAGTCACTGGTTCTAGAACCCGTTGTCAGGTAGGCGTCATAATTGTAAGTGCTGCGTAAAGTTCCTGTGCCGTCAACGTCTGCGTAATTAGGAGGGAGATACGCGCTGGGGATGGCGACTGCTCCATCAAACAACAGTCTGGGCTTTCTCCTGCGACAAAACCTCACACCCAGGATGATGATAATGAAGGTCAGAAAAAAGGTGGACACAGACACCAGCGCGATGATCAGGTATGAGGTTAGCTTAGAGTTCTTCTCATCGTAAGAAATATCCTTCAGTTCTGGCACCTCAGCCAAGTTATCAGAAATAAGTAAATACATGGAACAGGTGGCAGAGAGAGAGGGCTGTCCGTTATCTTTCACTGCCACAATAAGGTTCTGTTTCATGCTGTCAGACTCAGAAATGTCCCGCTGTGTCCTGATCTCTCCGCTGTGGACACCGATAGTGAAAAGTCCCGGATCAGTGGATTTGACTATGTGATAGGACAACCAGGCGTTCTGTCCGGAGTCCGCGTCCACCGCTATCACTTTGGACACCAGAGAGCCTCCGTGTGCAGCTTTGGGGACCAGCTCGGTCATGAAGGAGTTGCCCTCCGGGGCGGGGTACAGTATCTGAGGAGAGTTGTCGTTCACGTCCGATATGAAGACACTGACGGTCACGTTGCTGCTGAGCGGAGGAGAACCGTTGTCTCTCACCATCACGTGGACTTTGAAACTCCTCAACTGTTCATAATCAAACGACCTCACAGCGTGGATCACCCCCGTGTCTCCGTTAACAGACAGATAGGAGGACACCGGGCCACCGTTCACCTCACCGGCTAACAGAGAATAAATCACGGTGCCGTTTTGTCTCCAGTCGGGGTCTCGAGCAGTAACGGAACATAAAGTGGAGCCAGGTTTGTTATTTTCAGCCACATATGCGCTGTAGGACTGCTCCTCAAACACCGGTGGGTTGTCGTTGATGTCTGCTACAGATAACTCAACAGTTTTAGAGGAGGACAGAGGTGGAGAGCCCTCGTCAGTGGCAGTGATTGTAATGTTGTAATCAGACACTAGTTCACGGTCCAGGTGTCCTGTGGTCACCAGAGAATAATAGTTTTTAATTGAAGGAACCAACTTAAAGGGGGCGCCTTGCTGAATGGAGCAGCGGACCTGCCTGTTACTCTCAGAGTCTCTGTCCTGCACGTTAATGATGCCCACCTCTGTACCAGGTGGCACGTTCTCAGGTATGGGGTTGGTGAGTGATTTTAGATATATCACTGGGGCGTTGTCATTTACATCAGTAACATCTATTATAACTTTGGCGTAAGAAGTTAGCCCTAAACCATCTTTAGCTTGCACTCTCATTTCAAAAGAACTCCTTTCTTCAAAGTCAATCACACCAGTAACTTTAATTTCTCCCGTTTTAGGATCAATAAAAAATACATTTACATCATCATCAGATACGTGGCCGAAGTCGTATGTCACATCTCCATTCACTCCTTCATCTGCGTCTGTAGCACTAACATTAATCACTATGGTATCTGGAGGAGAGTTTTCAGGCAGACTGGCTTTATAAACGGCCTGGCTGAACACTGGTACATTATCATTAGCATCCAGCACAGTGACGTGTATGACTACGGTACCTGATCTCGGAGGAGAGCCACCATCTAGAGCTGTGAGGAGCAAATTAATCTCTCTTTGTTTCTCTCGATCAAGTTTATTCTCCAGTACGAGCTCAACCTTGTTGCTGTCAGCAGCGAGAATAAAGTTGTCGTTCTTTTGAAGGTTGTACCTTTGAACAGCATTTTGACCTAAATCTGCGTCATGGGCCTCCTCGATAGAGAAGCGGGTTCCCTTTTCAGCTGATTCCCCTATTTCCATTTCAATCAAATTTTTTTTGAATTTTGGCGAGTTGTCGTTTACATCTTGAATATGGAGACTTAGTCGATGAAGCTCCAGAGGACTTTCCAACACCAGATCTACTTTCACAACACACGAGGGTTTCTTGCCACAAAGGCTTTCTCTGTCAATTCTCTCCGATGTGATCAAATCCCCAGAACTCAGACTGATATTACAGTACCGCTTACGAGTTCCCTCAAAATCAACACGGGCCTTTCGGTAAGATAAGGTCCTGGGATCAAGGCCGAGATCTTTGGCTATATTTCCAATAATAGACTCGCGTTTCATCTCTTCTGGAACAGAATAACTCAGATCTCCATTAACGAGCTGCAGCGTTACAATACAAGAAGCAAAGCAGAAGATCGGGCCTAGCGCTGGAAATCCTTTGTCTCCCATCCTCGGGGAAAAAACACGTCCTCAGCTTGTACAAACGACTACAGAGACCCAAAAAATATAATTCCAAAACAGAGTCAATAATCCAACATTTTACAACAGCGAACACGATGAAAAATATCGTGGAATGAATGGATTCTTCTGAGAAATGACAACCGATTTTAATGCAGTAACAGTGGGTGGAGATGTTTGTGCTACTTGTGTGCTAGCCTACAGCGGCACCATGAGTCTCTTGTCACTCTTTACACCTGCATGCAACATTCTCGACAAAGTCTGAACCCGCCTCATCTTCACCCACTTTCACGCGAACTGCGTGGCACATGTAAAACATAAACGCTACAATCTAATGTATAATGTTCAAAGATAAATAAGTAGCTGATTGAATAAGACAGTTTTATTATTTTATTGACGTTATATCCAACGTAAATCTAATATTTAGGTTTCTGTAAGGAAGTAAATTCCAGACAAAAACCTAAATATTAGATAAAACCTTAAAGCTTTACATTTGATTTTCACTGATAAAGCATGATATAAATGCATTTTTCAGTACCACTGATACACTACAGACGCTCCTTATTTAATAAAAATCTGAACCATTATTTATATCACTTTACAGTAATGTCAGTTTAGTTTATTACATTTATTTGTCAGGGACCATTTACCAAAAACAATCTCATACAAGGAGAAGAGATGTATTGTACCAGATTTAGCTACTAGCTAATTTCCAGTCCGTGGACAGGTACACCATTACTAATACAACTAATGCTATTAATACAAATACAAGTTCAAAATACAATAAATACTAAATTCAATCATAGATCCAATCATTACATCCAACACTGCATATATATAATCAATTCAATAATAACAAATAAAGTCACAATACAATACACATACAATGTGTCTGTGACAAATTAATGTTGACGAGACTGGTTTATTATAATCCATTTATTGACATCACAGGAAAAAATATGGAAATCTACACATGATTGATGTATGATGAATCTATGGATGAAATCAAATCACAAACAGAATGTGATTTTTAGCAACATAAATGTTGCTAAAAATCTTGTTCAGAAGACATTTATAATAAATTGATGCACATGTATGCTTATAGGTATAGCTCATTTGTTACTAAATATTCATGCTTAATATATCTCTGAAGAGACAATTAAATAATTACATTATTATTAGTAGTAGTAGTAGTATTAAACATTTAGCAAATTCATAAAATATGGCTAGAAGAGAAAAAGAAGTCAAAGCTTAAAATTAATTAATAAATTAGTTTAATTAGCTTAAAAACAAGACGATACACACTCAACATAATAAAATGTAATCCACTTAAATGCATCATAAAGGCATAGGCCTGCATAATTCAGTCAGCAATACAATAAAACAAATGCATATTATGCATAAGTGTTAAAACAGTAATCAGTTAATTTAGCGTTGCAGCGTTGTTGGACTGACAATGGGCAGCTTAAAAAAAGATCAAAATTAATGTGCAGAACCAACCTGAAGTCTACATTACCTACAATGCAACTCAACTGCCAACAGTTTGCTCAAAGATTCTGCTGTGTTATGCAAGTAGGGGCTAATGTAGTTTCGAGACGCTAGCCTCAAGCAGAGATGAGGAGCAGGAACAGGAACAGAGGTCTGGTACAATCACTTCTTTCTAACTCCACCCCCCCTGATTTTTTTCTTTTTCAATCTTGAAGTATTCAGCCCCAACCAACGCGGACTCAAGTGACATCACTTGAGGCAATTTAGCAGATTTTGTGATCTCGATCTGGAGCCACAGAATAATTTATACAACTTTTTTCACATACACAGTAGTAGCCCTTTAAGAGGCAATGAGCTCCATGAGACACATGATCACACATAAGACAGAGAGTGGGCAACAATTACCTTTCGATGCTGTGCCTCCCCCGTCCCCAATGTCCTTCTACATGTACCAATGAATCACACAGATGTTGCAGTGTTACACTAAACAGTTTCTCTGTAGAAGTTGCTGGTAAATTTCGTGTATGTCAAAAACACAAACCATCGTTTGCTGCAGAATGTATCCGTTTTTTAATTTAACAACTCTGCGCAGCGGACTACTGGTTTCTGTTGGTGGTATTTGTGGAGTAAGTGACCGATTTACCATTGGAGTCTAACTCTTTCGCTGTGTTCGACTATATTTCTCCATTCTCTCCTTTTCTCTTCTCACTGGTAAATGTCACATTTCAGCAATTCAGCCCAAACTAGTACAACGATAGTGTTAGCTGTCCAGCAATATCAAAGTGATCATTAAGTTACGCTGACATCATACTAATAATGCAGTAAGAGTACGCGTTCAAGGTGGATGGATATTAGCACAGTCACAGTGCGTGTGTCATAAAATATGAAATTAATTTAAATTTGTCAACATTCTGGATTTTGTTCTCATGAGGGTGTAAAAAGTCTACATTTCTTCTTAGTTGTCGCATAAAAGACAATTCAACATCACTTACTCACCAGTACAGTAGTTTTGAAAGATGAGCAGAAAGATGTTCTTCATGTGTGTCCAGCATTATCGACAAGCAAGGGTTTTCTCTCAGGAAGTAGAGAAACCTAAGGAGAGAATACAACACCATCAAATTTAGTTTAGTATACTGTACTTTCTACTGATGGCATGTGCAGCTTGGTATGAATTAACCCTTATCCTTTCGAACAACCTAGAAAACACACAGCATATTGCATTGGTATTTCAA
This sequence comes from Siniperca chuatsi, assembly GCF_020085105.1. Classification (NCBI taxonomy): domain Eukaryota; kingdom Metazoa; phylum Chordata; class Actinopteri; order Centrarchiformes; family Sinipercidae; genus Siniperca; species Siniperca chuatsi. The sequence continues at coordinate 16,044,261 of NC_058049.1, forward strand.
AACTCTATTTTTAAATTAACATTAATTTATAGTATTACATTTAGTTTACACACACATTTCCAGACAAATTGTACCGATGGACTGTTAAAAGTGCCCAGTTAGTCTTTTACGATGGGTGGAAAGAGGGCTAACGCAAAAGTAATTCGAATTTCAAAATGCTACACTGTCTACACAGATAGTAAAATGGTAATTAAGCCTAATATGTACACTGTAGAAGACAACCATTTTTAAATTTTGAGTCACCATGTTGCCAGGATAAAATATTTACCATATTAGCATTGGCTTTTAACGCACCTCTCCGTCTTTGATACAGTGCACTTCCAAAGTCACTGACAAAAGTTGTTCCCGTTCCCTCTGAAGATGAAGAAAATAAATATAAAGAGAAAACTGTCACTGACAACATTGGTAATTGTTATGAACTAATTGTGTTCTTGTGGCTTCCTGTTTTATCCTACTGGCTTTACTTTATGAAAAACTGAAGCATACAACTGTAACGTTACCAACTTCGTGAACACCAACAGAGCTTCAATAAACATACACATGACAATACATTTGAAGTAATGTTGCTTACCAGGTTGCATAGTTGAGTCCGGTACCTGCTCTAACCAGTTAGCATTTGTAAAAATTTTGCTAAAAAAGAAGCTAATGTATGTTGAATCTTGCTAGCTTAGTACGAAAGCTAGCAAAGCTTACTTTGACGTTATTAAGCTAACGATTAACTTCAGTTACTGGCCATTTTTGTTGCCGTGTTGGTTACCATGGTGAAGACATTAACTTACCGATTAAAATTTTGTAGTTTATTTGTTGCTGCTTAAGTCCTGAACAACTGAGACGACCTTCACAATCGTTTGGGCTAAATTGCTGGACTAACACATGTAACTAACATTTAAACGAGAATGAAGTAGAAGAAGGGAGCACTGACACACTGAATTGGTATGTCGCTCAATTCGCGCAAGGGGACTCTTTTGCGTGACGGACCAGAGCGTACCCTTAATTACTTCCGCCACCCGCAAACACAAATTTGAATAATTAAATAGATATTTAAATATTTAGTTTACCAAGTGCCATGTTTATGTTTAGGATTTAGATGTACGATTTAGGTGGTCACATTTATATCATTGACTGTGGGGTAGCCATTCATGGTTTTATATGAAATAGAATTAGCATAGTAGGGAGCATAATCAAGCATGATATGACTATAGGGTCTAACAAGGAGGATTTATAGGCTGGATATCATTTGATTTCTCTGCTATACTCACTTAACTGCAAATAGTGTAACTCAAAGAACGGTGACTTAAACCGTTTAACTGATGTGTCTGACCAGCTAAAAGACATGTGCAACTTTCTTAACTTATTTCAGCTGATCACTGAACCTGTGCCAAACTCCGGCGATCACCTCCCCTGGTGCCCCCATGTTAGAAAAAAAAAAATAAAATAAACTGTGCTAAATTTCCCTCTTTGATGCTGTTATGGTAGATAAAACATGATAAAGTGCCCTCCTAGAAAGTGAGTCTATCCTGTCTGTCCCTTCACATCAGCGAACCATCCTGTGTACTATGCAATTTTTCCACCAGCAAACTAGTGATCTTGACGAGGTGGTCTAGCAGCTTAAATCTTGCATCTGTTCTCTCGACCCTATTCCCACAAAGCTGTGTAAATGTCTCTTTCACTGCCTATTAGATGATCTTCTGCATATCATTAATGTCTCCCTACAGTCGTGTTTTTCTACTCTCAAGCATGTTACTAAAAAAAATAAATAAAAAAAGTGTAAGTAAAAAGTAGAGTAATCTAGACCCATCTGTGACAACTATAGACCAATCGCCAACCTTCCCATTAGTAAAATCCTTGAAAAGGTTGTCTACAAACAACTGCAGTTACTTAACCCTCCACAATCTGTATGATGTGTACCTGTAGGGTTTTAGAGTGAATCATGCACCGAAATGGCAAAGTAATCAATGATCTTAACAGCGATTAAGACAAATTTTTGTATTATTAGACCTGAGTGCCGCTTTCGACACTTGATCATGACATTCTACTAAATGGACTTGAACTGTATTGGCATATCTAGACCGGTTCTTCAATGGGTCGCAACATATTTAAAAATAACCTCCACTGCTATTCAAGATATACATGCTTCTTGGTACGAAGATACAAGATCACAATGTATCCTTAGACAACCTCAGTCCTGTAAATGTCACGCCTAAATGTCAAGCCAGGAAACGAGGACTCAAAACGCAGACAGAGCAGGTTCAGGTCAACAGTTTTAATGAAAAGAACAAGGCTTACTCGGGTTACAGGCAGGCAGTGGTCACAACCAGGTAAGCAGTCTAAAGAAAACTAATTGAGAGAAAAAAAAAACAAGTCCAACACGGAGCCAGCAAAAACCAAAATCCAAGTCCATAAACGAAGGTACACCAGAAACAGATCATAAAGCCAAGACAGACAATACTAGGGTCAGGAAGCTTAACACACGTACAACAACAATTGACAAAGATTTGAATACACACAGCTAGGGGAGACAACAATTCAAGGCCAATGGGAAGACAGACAGATTGTCTGGGGGGGACAGAAGCTGAGCTAGGAACCTCAGGCAGACAGCCTAAGGGCAGGACATACGAGCAGAGCAACTCAGGAGGTCGGCGGCAAAGGCGAAACCCCTCCAGAGGTCAAACAGGATGCCGGTGGGGTAGACCGAAGCCCTCTGGAGGATGGCAGCGTGGCTGGAGATCAAGACCGGGGTCTATTAACTGGAGAGCTAAGCAAGGGGCTGGCAACAGGGCAGCAGGACTGGAGGCCAGCAATTGGAGTGCAGACCTGGAAGCCAGTGGATCCAGGGAAGCAGGAGAATGTCACGGTGCAACAGGGACTGCAAACTGCTGCAGCTTGGCAGATTGCAGCAGTTCATAAACTGGGAACAGCTGCATTTCCACAGGAATAGGACTCTGTTCGCATTCAGGAACAGAGTTCAGCTGCGAGACTGCAGGAACAGGGGACTGCAGCAGTTCAAGGGCCGGTGTTTGCTATTCTGGGGATTCCACAGTGTGCTGCAGCTCACAGAGCTCAGGAGGCTGTTGCAGCCCAACCGGAGCAGGGGATGGCTCTCCAGCAATGGACAGCTGAGTCTCTAAGGTGCTGGGCAGCAGTGAGGACGAGCAGCTGGGAAGCGGGAAAGCATATTGTCAGCAAGAGCCACGCTTCCGTCTGGGGGGCTTTCCAGAAGGTTCCTCCAAGACAGGAACAGGCTGAGGTGTAAGCTGGTTAGCAGGCAGCGGTGCAGACTGGAAACATGAAGACTGAAGGCTGGAGGTTAGCACGCAGGAGGTAAGCATGCAAGGATATCAGCCGGGATTCAGGGTGATGACTAGCAGGCTAGTGAGTTGGCCAGGCGGCTAGCAGGCTGGAAACCAAGCTGACGGCTGCGAGGGCCTCCAAAAGCCAGGCAGGTGTCCAGGTACTGGTTCAGAGCTGGGCCAGCTCAGGACAGGCAGGTTGCAGGCTCATGATCCTGAGCTTAATAGACCAGGGTGCAGGCTGAGGTGAAGGCTGGAGGCTAACTGGCTGGGACTCTTGCTGTGGTCCCTGGGCATCGAGGAAGTCTGTGATCCACTCAGGAATGGCCTCCCTCAGCCCAGGCAATGTCAACAATTTCCCCTGTGCCAAAGAGACAATTGCCTCTTTGTGGAAGACATTGCTTGACTTACTCCACATGTCCTGGAGGCAAATCAGGTCATGAATAACTTCAAGCTCTTCAAGTCAGGAAACAGGGCGAGGCGGCGGGAAGCTTAACACACATACAACAACAATTTAACAAAGAAAGACAGACTTAAATACACACAGCAAGGGGAGACATCGAGACACAGGTGAAAATAATCAACGCAATCAATGAAAGGAAGCAAAACTAAAAGACACATGTGGGAAGGAGACTATTTCTGGCTGTTTAAGCTGTTGTTTACAAGGACCTAAATAGTATGGCTCCTAAATATATTTCCCGAACTGCTCACTGGGTATAGCCCAATCAGATCCCTCAGATCATCAATCATGTGTCTCTTAAATGTACCCAGAATTAGATTAGTCAGGTGAAGGTGCATTTAATTACTGAGGTGCTGTTCTCTGCAACAAACTGCCTGATGACCTGAGATCTGCTGCTACTGTATCTTCTTTTAAAAGCAGTCTTTTAAACATTGCTTTTCTCTCAGCCTTTTGGTAGTTAGTGTGTGTGTGTGTGTGTGCTTGTGTGTGCATGCTGTAATCCATGTGTGAATGTTGTAATAGATGGCTGAAAGGTTATTGTATTTATGTGGAGTATCTATGTGTTTTCAATAACATTCGTTTAAATATATTTACCATGTTTTACATTAAAGCACATTGAGTTTACCTGTGTCTGAAATGTGCTATTCAAATAAAATTGACTTGACTCTACAGTGGCCCAATGTGGAAGAAAACGTGATGCTGTGCCCTTTAGGGTGCCTATGTGCCTCTGAATGGTTAAATAGTTCCCTGTGTGTTTTTATTACAGATGTGTAGTAGTTATACTTTAAATCTGAGTCACATAATAAAATTATTTTAATCTTAACTAGGGTTTGGAACGGTTTCACCATATGCATCACAGTTTTCTGCATGCTGGTGCCCCACCTCATGCAGCTGGTCCCCTTTTAATTTTTTTAATTTATTGCCTATATCATTTTGTAAAAATGCTGTGGACTTTTACACTTTTACACCAACTGTGCAATATTACAAACAATTATTTTGATCCAGTGTTGCAATACTTTTTGTTTGCTTTGTTAGTTTGTTTTTTCTTTCATATTTGTTGAGTCATTGTATGAATGTGTACAGTATACAGTTAGTATTTACTAACAGAAATTAACCAGGGGAAACAATAATATTTTTAAGGAATTATCTTTAATTCATAAAAGGAACTCTAAATGCCCATACATTTACCAATTGAAAGTCTCTCTAAGAAACCTAACCTCCTCTGTGAGCTGAATTCAACCATCAATGAAAATTATTCTCTTGAGAAATTAATTTGAAAGCAGAATTGAACTGAAATGAGTTCAGTCCTTCACAAGAAACAAAAAATTATACTCTAGATTATAATTTCACAATTAATGACAGTTTGAAAAAAACATCAAATAAAATAATAAAAAAACATTATATTGAAAGTCTAATTATACTTTTTTTATAGGATATGATAAATTATCTTTTGATATTAACATTGTTCTGCCACTGTGGCCAAATGCGCTGTGTTACTTTGACCGGGAGATGGCGCCTTTTGCTTGGGTCTCCTGCAGATAGAACAAATGAGGATAGGAATGAAAGAATGGGAAAGGCTATGTGTTGCCATCATGTAGCCTAGTATTTTCAGACAGTAAGATTTTATAACATGAACCTCAGTGTTAACACTTTCGAGAGATCTCTGACACTGTAAACCCACTAACATCTACGTCCATGCACTTGTTAGATTTAACTACCTGAAAATGATGGAGCGACAGTGACCAAAAGGACAGGCAACGTCCTCCACGCGCTGCATCATGTTACATGAAGTCCATTATGTCACACTCCAAAACACAGAGCACAGCCATTGGCATAGTGAACTATCAAATGACCACTGCATTGTGACCGCAATTTTTTTGTACCATAGGCTTCTGCAGGCAGAGATTATTACACTCAAGATTAGTTATTGTTTAGGCACATGTATTTTTGATTTCCAGCGCGGGCGGTCGTCACACTTACTGCAAAAGGCTACAGTTTGTGGTGGCAGCCTGCATAGTAAACCAGCAAGGCATGTGTGCGTACTGTATCTCATGTGTAGCTTTTCATTGCCAGTTCCTCCCGCAGCCTCGTTCTGGGTTACAGCCATTGACTGTATATACAATATTTAGTTACAGCTTCAATATTCTGGATGAAACGTGCATAGTTGCAAAGCAGTAGATTTTCTTCTGACAAATGTAACTTGTAACTTACCAAAAGTATTTTGATTTTTTTTCATCCCTAACTTTTCATCTTATTTTTCTTGCCATAGTTTGGCATCTTAAACATCCAATGTTCAAGGATTTAGTTAAAATTGTTCAAAATGGAAACTCACAAGAGACTGCAGCCCAGTTTTTATTTTATTTAATTTTTTTATCAAATCCAAACTCCAAAAAGCATCAAATATCAAGGCCAAATTTGCACTTGCATACTGCTTTCATTCATATATATTTAGGCTACTAGTAGGCCAATTAAGATCATTTGCATTAATCATGACAGGCTGAAACAAATGTACTTAATTCTCAACTTACTGTGTGTCCCTGTTTCATTAACTCCTTTTCACTTTCTCACACACACTGTAGTGTAACGTGCAGTGCTGTTATTGCCGTGGGCCAAAATTATTGTGCACATTAATCTCTCCATCTTCATCCTGGCTGCTTCATCCAAGTCACTCCATTTGCCTTCCTCAGCAGGATGATGGTTTTGCTGAGTCACTGCAGCTGGCGACATCAACAGCCAACACACCCACTGAGACAAACATGCACATTTCAATTCCAGTGTACCCTGATTTGGCATAAGCTTAATCTGTTTAAAGACCCTTTTCACATTATTAGACCATTTTAGTTGTTTATATTTCACTATTTGGCCTTCCTTTCTTTCTTGGTTAGTGAAATCCACATTGCATAAATGAAGGTAGACTCATGTTCTGCACTATATAGTGTAGTCTATGTTTATGTTGTGTTTAAACTGGTTTACACTCCTCTCTGTGGACTGGACAGCTTATAAATAGAGTGAGCACAGTGGCCCACTGCTCTGTTTGCATGGCTCTGTTCATTCTGCCGTAATATATATCCATATTCATTAGCCAGAGATTCACTGCTCTGCAGACCAAACACTGCAGGCTACTTTTCTGCACACTGAGCCGCTTTGCTTGTTTGTTAATTTGTTTGTTTAACTCAAATGAGCCAAAATTCAGAAAGACCAGAGCACATTTTGTGAATGCTCATGGGAATATGTAATTGTAGGCATTTTAAATGTGTGGGTGTTAGTGATTTTTGTTAACGTGTTGTTCTTCCATGGATGTGTTGTTCTTAACAGTGAAATGTCAGTGAGGTGTCAGAGACGCTGTATGCGATATTGCATCATCAAATCAACAGCCATAGTCATCTGTGCTGTCTGTGGCATTTGAAAGGACACACCCCCAGACACACCATGACCCCATCTTGGGCACCCCACTGCTTCAGCCCTCCTGTGTTTGCTAAGTGTATAAGGCTATTGCCATAGAGACTATTCCCCAAAGAGCTGTAACCATAGAAACCATTTCCGTCTGTCTCCTGGGGAGGATAAAATAAAGAGTGGGATGTAGCATTTTTGCAAGCAATTTTTTAAACATGAACTCTTGACTTCTCTCCCCCTCCCTGGGTGCAAGATGAAAGCCAAAACTGGAGAGAGGGAGCCTTCATTAACTTTATATATTTCAAGAGCAGCATCAGTATAAAAACACAATAATTCGCAAACACATCTATTTGGTATAGATGAATAATATAGTAGAATAAACCCAGAATGTTGTTTTTTCCAAACAAACAAAACAACAAAATGAGTAATCTGTTGTAGTTCCTAGAGCTCTAAATGGCCCTTTAGGAAACTATTGAGCTGGCTGCCTGAGTAGATGACTGGATAAAAGTATTGATTATCAATGCTGCATTTTATCTAGGCCAGCATGACTGATGTCTCTCTATTTTGGCCTTTTTTCTACAAAGTCACCCATGGGAAAATACAATAAATCTACTTAGCCACTCTATTAAATGATGTTGCCTCTGGAAGCATCCTTTCACAAGGTACTGTTGGGACCATCTGTGACCATGGCGGAGAGATTAGGCATCAGTGCCAGGCAGGTCATTCTGCCTGTGTCTCTCATCTGAGTGCTTCAGTGCAGAGGAAGAAGCAGGATGTGAGCATGTGCGATAGAGAAGAGCAACCTGATACTTTGTCAGTCCTGCCCTCTCTGATGTGAGGAGATGCACTCTTTTTCGCTCTTACTGATTAATTCTTTCCCACTCTTCTGAAGTGTTGCATTGACCCTATTTTTAAAACTCTCCTGAGATAAAAGCCTCCTCTGTAAAATAAGTACAATTCTGATACTGATTTCTAATTAAGACTTTCATTACATAAGGCTATGTTTTGATTAAAATAGCCTTATTCATTGCACAATATTTAAAAAAAATACAGATGATACAGACTCAAAAAAGTTACCATTATGTAAATTCAGTCATATTCTGTATTTTATATTATTATTATATTTTATTTTATATTGTAATACATTTCTTCAAATGACAGAGAGAAAGAATAAGGCACACACACACACACACACACACACACACACACACACACACACACACACACACACAACACGACAAACCCCAAAGACAATAAATTCACATTTATTTTTAAGAAAGAAAACTTTATTAGTGATTTATAAACAAAACACATTACCACTGTATACATTTAGGTAAAATAAAAAAGTCAGAAAGTAAATGAAATAAATGAAATTCACTACTTCACTGTCACAGTTGATGAGCGGGTGTACAAAAAAAGGGTTTTACAACAGATCTGGGCTAGTCCAATTAGGATAGCACATTGCCACCATAGTTCACCACCATACATTGGGAAAGAATGACAGCATGAACGCTCACTAAACACAAGCATACACTACATATACTTTTTTTACACTGGAATATTTTTTAAGTCATTTTTCTGTTTTTTAGAGTGAAAGGGAAGTGATAGCTCATCATAGGATCATACATATTTCAGTTACAATATTACAGTGTTAGTTAGATCGTCATGTCAAAGCCGGACACAGAGAGTGATTTTTTTTCTTTTTTTCTTGCTTTGCTTGTTCTCAAAAGCAAAAATCATAGTTGGTAAAAGAAAAAGAATAAAACTTGCGTTGAAAGGTATCACACTATAGCATTTACAAATATCTAAAGAGGTTTAGTGGATGCCATACAACATCTGTGGAGCGTGAAGATTGTAGTACATAGATGTTTGGCAGACAGAAGAACATACAAATATCTCCTGTGTGACTAATGAAGAAAAATGATAATACAAAAGAATAAAATCATAGCCATCTATCTATTTATATATATATTTCTCTATATAGTATGTGTTTCCTTAGAGCAGTACATGCAGCAGCCACTTAATGGAGTGACGTCATACTGAGCCGCAAAACTTTGGGGACGTGGCAACAAGGTACAGGCAGGGGAGGGGAACCAACAGAAGCAGGTCTTGAGGCCTGTGCGTGCCCCTTTTTCAAAACCTCCTGAGAGAGGATTGGTGGGATATAGCTGTGGGATGGGAATCCATAGATGCCCGTATTTTTAACAGGTTTCAATTACTAATGTAGAGACAATCTATGAAAAGTCTACGCTACATTTACAGCGTACATAAAAGCTGATGAAAATATGTGACTCAACGATCCTAAACAATCAATTTGGCGAACAACTTTCTCTTGTACATGAAGGGGGAGGGCCAGCCCACGGCACCTGTCTCCTCACTTTATCCCAGTCCTCCACCCCTGTAATCTGCCTCATCCCACCTGGTCCCCTCTCATCAGTGGCTACAAACAGGAAATGAACAGTGTACTGTAGTACTCGTAAGTTAAAAGCACTGAACCGTTGTGCCCTTAGAGAAACATCTGACAAGAGTTCAGGGCGTAGACCCCCGACTGGGCTTCCCCAGGCCTCATCCACATTACTCCATGCTGTTCTCAGCACACCACAATGTTCAGAGCAGGCCATTCCCAGGATTGATCCTGAGCAGGGTGCAGAGCGGGGGTTTGGTGCAGTGTCTGAGGGTAAATGGGGGTGGGCATGACATGCAAAAAGCAGTTAAAGCTATGAGGACAGAAAAAAAAAAATGCCAGAGTATGTAATAGTGAATCTCTTTAGATGAAAACAGAACAAGTTCAAGTGGGGAAAAAGGCAGTTGGGGGAGGGGAGGACGGCTCGTGGCAGCTTGGGGCAAGTACAAGCAGGTGAGCAGTTGTAAACTCAAGGTATCAAGGTAAGGACTGGTTGCTACCAAACATTCAAAGCAGAAACCTTTAGGCTTTTGCTGCGGCAGGGGGAGAAGAGAAGGTGTTATCAAAATCTCAAGACTCTCCTAATATTCCATAAGGTTTCATCAGAGTCCACTGACTGAAAGCGGAGTCACAAGCCAGCTCAGCTGGACTCTCCCCTCTGTGATCCTCAGGAGAATGTGAAGTATCCTCCCATCTCTCCATCTTTTCGGTGCTCTCTGCATTCCTCAGTTGGGGTTCTGGCTGGAGATGAAGCTCTCTGTGTCCTTCAAATGCAGTGAGCAAATACAGAGTGATCGCAAAGGATGCTGCTTCCATCCTGAGAGAGTTGATGTACACATGTGCACCGCATAAGCGACTGTGCAGGGCAAAAAGCTTGCAGTGTCTAGTTTTAAGCACATTTCTTTGATGTCAGTTGACTTTTTTGTTTCTCTCCCTCAAGTCGCAAGTGTTTTCTGTCTCTACTTTGTCATGGTAAGTGTGTGTATGTGTTGCCATGTTTGAATGTGTGCGCATGCGCGTGTGTACATGTGGTTTCATTGAGATCTCAGGAAACACTGTTGGTAATTATCAGAGGAATCTGCAGCAGTGTTATGTTAGCCTTAGTTTCAGTGACTCTCTCCTGTGCTATTTACAAGTAGTGTGTGTCCAGCTCCAGATGGCATACATCTGTCTCAATCTTCTTTGTCATTTTTCTTTTCCTTGGCTGGCACAGAGCTTTTTGTTGTTCTTGTACAAAGTATTTGTCTTCTCTCAGAGAGAATGGTTTACACATCATAGTTGGGGAGGGGGTAAGACAGAGGTGCCAACGTGCCCAATGGGTTAAAGGAGAAAAAATTCAAGATGAGGGCAAACATTAGTCCTTCCTAATCGGAAAAGATGACTGACATGAGTTTACTCAGAGTGTATAGGCACATAGGGGCGTGGAGCAAAATCAATCATTTTGTTTATCAAGGCAAGATCAATAGTTGACCTCAGTAAGGGACTGAAGGTAAAATTAATCTTGGTAAGGCCAGGTTCATAACAGAAAGAGCTTTAAAATATTATCAGTGAAAATAGGTAATAAAATGAAATTGGAAAATCTATAATAGTTTTCACATTTTCTTTTAGCCCAGTGGACTTTGGTTGGAACCTCTGTTTTAACAACGCCCTTTTCTTCTTTGCTATTTTTTCTTTCTGCTCCTCTACTCATCTCCATCATCCTTCCCCTTATCTTTCTTGTCTTTCTTCTCCTTCTTCTTCTTCTTTTTCTTCTTGGCCTCCTCTTTCTTTCCGAAGGTAATGAAATCGCTCTTGTCGTCCTCTCCTCCCTGGTTCTGTCTGATGGATATTATGGCGGGGAGCCAGGGATGATGAAGGCTTCTGGGGAACCTCGCCAGGTTTCAGGTGCTGTGGGGGTGCACCAGGACCGCCGGGGCCATAGCGAAAGTGCCAGCTGTTGCTGTCTACACCAGCACCCATTGGGGGGGACACCTCTCCCCCTTCAGCATCTGAAAGAAACAGAGAGATGGATGATGGGTTATTATTTGCTATTTATTAGCTTCAAACAGATGTGGCTATAAAATGACCAAATGTTATAATTTTCTTATTCACAGACAACATCAAAATTGCAGACATTATATTAAATAAAAGGCACAGTGAAAATCTGCGCTGCACATTTATATACATAAATCAGGCCTACTGTGTCAAAACTTTGACTGCAAGGAGATTTCACTGATATCCACAGCAGTCACTGTAAAAATTTAATCGGTCTATAATGAGTGGCATTCCGTGGGGAACAGCCATGACATGCTGTAAAAGATGGGAAGTGGTGGAACTTAACAGGAGGTTTCCAAGAGACTGCTAAGTGGGCAATGAATCAAAGGCTCCCTCTTGGCCAAAGCTAACATCCGTGGCACTGTTTGATGAAACATTAAACCCTTTGTCATTATGTTACAGGATGAGAAAGGTAATGAAGTAACGCTGTGGTATTTTAGAAGAATTTCACTGAACTGTTTTGCAAGAAAAGCAACATTTTATTTTATTTTATTTTATCGGATACTGTATTTCCTGCGCTACATAGAAAGTGTTCAAGGAGTTAAACCAGTAAACTGTCTCGTAAGTAACAGGGTCTAGGTCATATTTAACAGACTGGTGAGAAAACACCTTTCATCATTGCTACAGGTTTTGTACTTTCTCCTGTGCTGCCAATGGACAGAAATGTCTTGTCCTCAGAAATAAATTACATAGTTAAAAGGGTGGCAACATGTACATAAGCAATTCCTTGTTGAAAAGGACACTGGTAAGAAAAGTGGACACAAAGCAAACATGTCATTATTCAGTAATTGGCAGGTGTAACTGTATTTAGGAGGGCATTAACAACCAACCTGACCATGCATCAAGGAGTGTTCACACCCATACTTCATTGTGTGGGTGTGTGTCATTATATTAATGTCTATGTGCAGTATATAACAAACCTAAGCACAGTCTACCAGCAAAAGAAGCCGTCACTTGGGTTCTTTCCTCACAGCAATGACCTACTTGCCACACTTGCCTCACATATTCCTTTTATTTCTCTGACTCCTTTTCTGAGTTCTTTCCAAAGGGGAGATTAACTAGGCAGGACTCCATCCAACCAGAAGGAACAGTGTCTGGAAGAAGAAGCCTGACCTCATGCAGTACCCAGGGCAGAGAATACCAGCTTCCAATCTTATCTTACCACACAATTACCCATCCAGCCTCAAAATATACACTCTATGTTTGGTTTCAGTTTTCTTCATGCTGCATCTCTTAAAACAAAATTAACTGTTATCCTAAATATAGTTGGACATAGAGAATGCAAACGTAATTCTGACTAAACTATGAATGTACTGTCGGGTGTAAGCTGAATATTATCCAATTATGACGACCTTGGTGATACAAGAAATAGTGGTTAAAGTGAACATAGGGATGGACTGATATGCATAAAATTCTCCATTACATCACTGAGACAGAACATAAGTCTCATATGCAGTTAATGTGTTTGTGTTTATTAGTTCCCCTTTTCAAATATAATGTACTCCAATCGCATTCTCTCTATCATTTTCATCGCTGCTTTTAATTAATATTTTGCTCACACTTCTTACTTGTTTTTCCTTCCATATTTTACCATTTTCAATTACCAACTCTCAGTGCGATCCACTCACAGTGAAGGATTCATGGAGTGAATCCATTGCAAACATGACGTCTCCTGCTTGGCATACAATCTCAATCAGTCATAGAGGCATGCACTGCTGTAAAGCTTCTCCTTCTGCAGGGAAACTGCCCAAGTTGAAGCAGACAATGGCATCCATCTTCTCCAATGTGAAGATTTGCTAATTATCCCTGTTTTATAACACAGTATAACACAGTAAATTTAATAGCTTTAAGCTTTAAGCAACTTACAGACGTTACCTTGGGCTTTAGGAAATTGTGATGAGCGTTTTTCACTATTTTTATTTTATTTTATAGACCAAACTATGAACAGACTAATTGAGAAAATAATGTTCAATAAAGGAAAATAATTGTTAGTTGCAGCCCTAGTCTGAATTGTCATTTTCAATATCATGTTTAATTCCCCCAGATATATTTAAAAAGTCAGACTGGGACGGCCGTACATGAATTATGTAGGTCAGGCATTTTAATTGTTTCATATCACTATTCCCCAAAAAGCTATCATACTTTCACTGACTGCAACAACACAGCTGCAAAAGCCACAGAGAGAAGACAGAATTTGACATAGAGACTGAGAAGATTAGGACAGGACAGGCTAAATCCAGTCACTGCTTCCTCCACTTGTAGACCCAGAGACAGCTAGTCACATTCATTTACAAAGCGAGACTCTTCCCCCAGTTGATAAGTCCTCATCTGACTCCCCAAGCAGAAACATGACCCTGATTCTATAATCTCAAAAGGAAGGCAGAAACAGAAGAAAAGGAGCACAAAATGCAGAATGCTGGAGTGCTCGCAATGCTTTGCTCTAAAGTGTCCACTCTCTTGCCTCTAAGAAATTACCTGTCTAACTCAATGTGGGAACTTGATGAGACACCAGTGACCCCATGCAAACTTACATTCATAAACAAAACAACACCCCGGAGAGTGATGAGTCATGCTAAGAGCAGACAGATAGAAAAGGGTAAGGCAGGGCAGGGTGACTCTCTTGAAAGGGTCAATGTCTTAGTTACAAATCATGGGATACACTGTAGTCTATGTTAAACTCTGGTGCAACTGAAAAGGCCATATCATAATAGTCTTTGCTGATTTGGGGGGTTCCTTTTGTACTTTTTAAAAAACATTTCTAACAACATATGTAACTTTGATGTTACAGACAACATTGACAATATGGGCTTTGGCCTGTGATGTCAGCTACACATTTATTCCCTCTATATTTAACCCTTTTTATCTGTCTCCTTATACTGTCTTTTCTCACTTTATTTGCTGTTTGCATTTTCTCTGGGTCTCTTCCTTCACACTGGTAACAGACTCACCTCACCCAACACCGATCTCCACACAGCCATTGCTTCAATCTGATGGCTGTTGCAGAGCAAAACTTCCTCCCTGTTCCTCTTGCACAACCTCCCTCCCTCTCTTTTCCCAGCCACCCTCTCTCTCTTTCTGTCTCTCTCTCTCAGCTCCCCTGACCTTTCAACTAATCTTGTGTGAAAACTCAGCCAGCCAACACCCGTCCCTCCCAGTTATTGACAAAAGTCTTAATCATGCCAATCAATGTTTATGGCAACATCAATGTGATTGGCCATTAAACAGCTTGTCCATCAATGATAACTACCAGGCACATTAGAGATAAGGATGGTTTATTTGTTTCATAGTGATGACTGTTGCCCTCAATTCTATTACTCTCGCCATGTTCCATATTTGAAATGCTAGAGTGACTCAAGCCGCTGCAATCAATAATTTTGCATTACAGACTTTTCTCCATATCTCCCCCTGAGTTTGATCTCTGGAGTCTTCAACTCAGCATCTCTGCGTGTGACTGTCCCTTCGCTCCCCTGTGCCGTCCAAGGTTTTCACAGCCACTTAAATCACCCAAGCTCCATTTTGCCACATCTACTTTATTCATCCCCTTGTCTTGCCCTACCATCGGCCAGTTGGACAGAAGCGCAGTGGAGCGCAGTGCAGCGTTACATAACGAGCTGAGGAGGAAGGGGAGGAGGAGGAGGAGGAAGAAGAGGGGCCAGGAGTGCAAGGATGCAGATATGAAACACGATGCTCACCACCAAAATGGTGGGTGGAGTGAAAAAAATGCATCCTGAAGGTATGATTCTGTTTTTTTTCACACTGCAGTGGTAGAGAAATCTGTGATTGTTATGATAGCAAATAGTCAGCTGCGACCACACCCATCTTGAAGATAACACCTGTGTCTGTTAGTGTGCTGTGCAGTGTGTACCCATTTTGATAAGAATAAAATGTGATGCTGCTGTCTATTCAAAACCTAATTCTTATTCATGTGTCTATTTTTTCACTGATATGCCTGGGTGGTGACAGAATAAGTTTTTGTGCCTGCATAAATTACCATATATTCCCCAATCTGCTAACAGTAAATGAAATGAAGAAATAAAACTGTTGTTAGTAATAATACAATAATGATGGCTGGTTGTAGGTTTTTAAGAGCAATTATGACTCTGCATGTACATATTTGAGTGTACAATTTTGTGTGTGTGTGCCTGTTTGGGTTTCATGCCAGGTTGAGCACCTTGCTGTCTGCTCCCAGCTGGATCATGTGGCAGATGGTGGACACAAGCAATCTCAAGTGACAGGACTTGACACAAAAAAATAGCACTGAATGTAGGTGTATGTGTGGGAGTTTGATTTCTTATCGGTGTATTTGTGTGTGTATATGTTAGCATGTGTAGGTGCTATGATACAAAAATAAATGGTGAAGTAGAAATTGATTTATTCTCCAGAGAGAAAGAGAGGGAGCGAGATGGCAAGACATCTAAAGACTCGAAGAGTACAGGATGGGAACCAAAAACAGTGACAATAAAGGAAAGCAAATAACTGAAGTCGAGAACAGGAAACAGATGGGGCGGAGGGATTCAGAAACAGTGAAAAGTCCCTGACTGCCTCTAGACTGTTCTACCTTGCCTTTCTGATGGTGCCAAAAATCTTTTCATATCAAATACAACTTAACTAAAAGACTGCAGATGTAATGTATGATATCTAGGCTTGAACTGAATCAACTGTCTGTTTTTATCTCTTCTTTACCTATCTGTTTGTCTCTTTTTATCCACCACCCAGAGAAATCACTCAAAGTTTACTCGTAGAAACTTACAGTACATGTAAATGGATGATGTCATGGTCATAGATGCTACATAGTAGATCATATGGTCAAGCCCTGAGGCATTAAAGGAGCAAAATGAAGCATAAATCCTCAGTAGAGTCTCCTCTTGACCACCTTTTTCTCCATCATCTCTCTACACTTTCTCCCCCTCACTTGGCCTTTTGCCTCCACCCTTGAGTCCGTTTTTGCTTTGACAGGTGCCTGCTGTAGTTCATTACTGTTAACCCTAATCAAATCTGTCTTTCTCTGTTCCTCTGTGAATGTGTTTCAGTGTGTATGTGTGTGCGATCTGGGGTAATACAGAAAACAGTAAACCTGCATCCACCTCTGCAGTACACCACCGCCCCAGTGAATGTAGGTCACTCTCCTTCTGTTAATCACTCCTCTGCTCTCTCCTTTACTTTACACCTCTTACCTCCAACTCTCACTTTCCAAACATATCCCTCCCTCCTTTACCTCTATCACTCCCTCCTGCTCTGTTTTAGCTTTTGCTCATGTACGTGCATTTCAGTCACACGTCTCTTTGTATTGTCCTTGACCTGATGCCACAGTCTGCTTTTTCTTTCCCCCTCTTCCCCCCTTCCTTCAGCACCTTTTGTCCCACACCATATGTTTGCACTCCCCTATAACAGCGCCCCTCCCTTCCTCTCTCTCCTGCCAATATTAAGGGCCATGAATGGTTGCCGTGGAAACTACATCCTCCAGTGAGGCAGTAGGACATTGGTAGGAGTCATGGTGACAGTGCTTGTGCTGATGGAGAATAATGCTGCAAGCTCTCTCTGTCTCTCTCTCTCTCTCTCTCTCTCTCTCTGTCTAGTCTAACCACTCTCCCCTAGCAACAGCAGCCTCATATAGCTACCTCTCTTTCCTTTGCAGACTTTGTTACAGTCAATCACTCTGATTTACTTGTTGTCACTCCCTCCCAAACTGTTTATGTCTATTGCTTCTCTACCTTTCTATCCACCTTATCTTTTATTGCTTTTTCTCTTGTTTCTTTTCAATCCCTCGCTTTGCAATACGCCTTTCTCCCTCCTCACTCCTGTCTCTCTCTGCCAATCTCTCCAGGGGATGGTTGCAATTCTGCACAGTTTTCTCTGAATCCCAATGTGCCCTTGGTTTAGAGACAGAGCTGTGAAATAGAGGGAGAGACAGAAGATGAAGACATGAGGAGTGAGGAACAGATAGGGAGAGAGAGAGTTAGACAGCAAGCAGAACCCTGATTTCATTAATATGGGTCTGTTAATCTGGGCGTGGGCTGCGCTCCATCTGTCACAGCAGGAGCAACACACAAAGCAGGCAGCCAAAACACACTTAGAAACACAGCCAAGCACACACAAGCACGTACACATGAAAACACAAAATAAAGATGCACCGACACAGACACACAACTTATTACCAAAATACAGATCCACATGTTTGAAATCAGAAGGGAAGAAACAGGGGCGATGTCGGCTGTACCTCTGTGTCTCATATTAAAGCAAAAAATAGACTGTGAGGCAAAATAGCACCCAGACTGAAACAACTCCCTCAACAAACCAAACTCCCATATACTCCTGCTTGCCACCTAAGGACCACAGGCTGCCTAACAAACAAGCAGATTTAGTTATAAATAGCACAGACTATGACTCATAGTGATGTGACAGGCCACATTGAATCAATATCTCCATTTCTCTCATGTCTGAGACATGATAAAGAGAACCAACTTGAAAGTCACAACACAATTTTTTCTCAATCTTGTCCTCCAGTCAGGGAAATAAATCCTTTTCATATTATCTGACACTCATAACAAATAATTATTCTTAATCCAACCAAAAAAGTTAACCTGAAGCTAATATTTCCATTCTTAACCTGGCTAACAACGAGAAAAAGAATGGACAGTTAGCCTTTAGGCAAAGCAAGATTAGCAGGTACACAATGTGTTGTTCTCAAACTGCCACAGCTTAATTAGACCACCTTAAATCCTCACCAGCTGATCCTGTTACCACTGACCCACCCTGAAGACGTCACTACTGCCTGTTCTCTTCTCTCTCTCTGTCTTTCTATCTCTCTGTCTCTCATGTTTTGAAGTGCCTGCAGGTTGTAAGTCCTCAGCCAAGGCAAGAAATCGATGGCAGAGCGGAATAGGCTGTGGGTGTGTGTATGGATAGGAAGGGACAGTGGTTAGTGTGTAGGTAGTTTGTCTGCCTGCCCACCCCACTGCCTCCTGTCTATAAAAGACACCAGACCAGGCCATTAATTACAAAAAAAAATCACCTCTTTATTTAAACTTAATTGCACTGTTGCCATCGCTCCAGTCCTCTTATTGTAAACACTTCTCGCTAGTTATCTCACCTGTCTCTTCCTTCATATTCCTCCACCAGGCCACTCTTTTCTCTCTTTCACTTTTAATCCTTTTTGACCCCACTTCCTTGTCATCATGAGGAAAGTCAGGAGTTGACAACTGAATTCTTCTCAATGCACAGAGGGCGCTGACACTGTGTATGCAGTGCATCTTTGGTCATGAATCTTGGTTAAGGGCAGGAAATATGGCATCATATGCAATGACATTCACATTACAATCTACGTGAAATGACATCTAGCTTTGAGTATGCTGTCATTAAGAGTTTTGTTATACTCGAGTGTTCCTGTTCTTACAATTCATCTAGCACTGTTATCCTTCTCCGCAGTGCTTTGTTTAAGCCTTGGTGAGGTCCTTCCCAGCCTGATGAAGGACAGATGGCCAAAAACATTTTGTCTTTTGTAGATAAGGTGACTTCATGCCACTGAGTGCAACCCTCTCCTGTCATCAATAGTTATCATAATAAAGATAATGCACAAATATTTATGAGCAAGGTGGAAACTCTACATGTAAGTCTGTTCCACCCTTGCAAAATTTTTGCATACCTAACAACAACAATGCGGCAGAAGGTGTAAAATGTTAAATTTAGACTTAATGGTTATCAAGCAACAAGCTATGCTGACACTTCCATGTGCGTCACTTGCCTGCAGCTGCTTCACAGCAAAAGTACTGCCAATAATTACTATTCTGTTTTGAATACCACTTTGAATTTGACTCAAATATGCAATTTCATGCAACTGAAATGCCTGACGACTTAAATTATTTAAAAGATTGCATCCTACATGAGAACAATATTCAAATCTATCACTACAAAACAGTTAGCGTTCAATTGCCTGTTGTATGTAAGGCACAATTATGTAATGCACAGATACATCATTTTAAATGTCTGTATGGTACATAAAATTATTAAAAGCTTACAAACATATTCAAACATTGAAAATGAATACGATTTGTTGCCCACATCACACACCTAACACTAATCTTGGTCTTTGTGAGTATGTGTGTAAAAGAGCAAGAGAATGAAAGAGGTCCACATTAAGAGGAGAGGGAAGGTAATTGTGTTTTATTATTATTCTCTAATGTGTTCTCTAATGTTTGTCCTCTGTGGCTCAGTGGCTTATGCCTCTCTTAACATCTTGCTGATAATCCAATCAACTATTGGCTCTCTCTCTCCCTCTTTTTCTCTGTATTGTCTCCCTTCCTGACGCAGAGAGCAGAGATATCCATCTACGCCTACATAGCATGTATCATTTCCTTTCCCTGCAGCAGTGGGAAGTGGTAGGAGTGGGTTGGGGTGATCTCGTAGCTGATAGCTCTGTTTTCCACATTTTATTACTCTCTGTGGTTTGATAAGCTCTTGAGGAATGCACAGTAATTGGTATAAGATAGTCTTAGCTGGTATTGTCTGAATCTGTGTCACGGAATGTGTTGCACAGAGATTCATTAAACTAAACTGTAGAAAGGTGTCACTATTTTAGACCTTTAGGACTAGACTAGGTCCATGTCTGCCAAGCAGATTATTTACTGTGTCCTGTTTACTGTGCCTAAGCCACTGTTTAAATTAGTTGTGATTGGTTTAGATGAGAGTAACATGACTGATTCTTACCAGCAGCGCTGGATGCAGTGGGCCAGTTCTGAACCAGGACCCCTTGGGCTCCCTGCATTACTGAGGACTCTTCCATGTGCACTGAGCTGGAACAGAAACAACAAACATGCACATATTAAACACTGGAACGGTATTCTCTCATACAGTATATACTACGCCATGTCAAATTAAACTGCACAACAGAAGGCATCCATACACAGTTTAATACTTTGGGAAACTATGTTATGATTGTTTCATGTGACTAAAATATAAACTCCCACATGTCTAATTCTCGCATCTTCATATGTTTCCTATAATGCACAATATTACAAATTCAACCCTTGGTACTCTTGTGTGTGGGTGTTGGAAATGCTATGTTCAGATTAGGATTAAAGTATTCACCCTACATTTTCCTGACATTCTCTGGATTATGGATTACAGATGGCCGTTCTTACATTTTCACACTTGCTCTGTGGGATTTCAGCACCCTCCCCTCTACTGAAAAACACCACATTCTCAGTAGAGCTGAATAACAGCAACAGAAATAATGCTACAAACCACAGTTGTCTCTCACTGCCTCTACCTTATCTTTAAAAATGGAAGGATTATATTTTCTACCTCTAACATTAAGATTTTAGTCATGAAGATCCAGGTGAAACCTGTGTATCTTTACAAAGGGCCACTGCTTTCTAATATGATTCAAGCAAGAAGGGCAGAACCTCTCTTAAAAGGGTCAGTTCACCCAAATTATACAAATATTCTGTAGCAGCCTAGCCATGAACTATTACCCTAGCCATGAACAGAATATCTAACCATACATATAGTAATATGAAATTATTTTTCTGTGATTTGACTTCACCGTCCATTTACCTTTAAGATGCTAGGTGTTAGCAGCAGATTAAAGACTGTCTAGACCTTTTTTTCAAGGAAAGAGAGATCATTCAGATACAGAACCTACTCAAATAGTTATCCTTAAACCACTACTCTGACTGCTGCTGTTCCACTTTAGCCACCTCTCCACTCTTCTCCCCACTGTTCCTGAGTGTAAAACTAGGTCTCTAGAAGTTAAAACTTTTACTGAGGCCTGTGTGAGCTGGTCTTTCTTCCTGGTAAAAAAGAAGCTTTCAGTCTTCAGGTAGTGGTGAAATAGAATTTTGTAAATAAGAGTACTAGTCTGCTGTTTAATCACGCTAAAGGCAGTTAAAATATGTAGGCTATGTCTAGATCCCTATTTACAATGGTTCTGTGAAGAGCACAAAAGTGATTTGGAGATGGAGGCCATTTTAAGTGCTGCTAAGCAACAGCATCATCAAGGTACACTGATAAAATATTAATGGCAAATCCCACTTTTCAACTAATGTCAGTCCTTTCTCATTCCTCATCTCACCTTCTCCTACTGTCTGTAAAGACATGCTTCCTCATCATTTTCCAGTGTTAATCCTTTCTCATTAGGCTAAATTTGTTTGTTTCAAATCGTAACTACAGTGATCACAAAACAAACTCAGACACAACCTCCCAAAAAACACAATTAGGAAGAAATGTTGTGCATTCCACCAGAAATTAAACCAAATGAAATAGGTCAGTGCCATTACATGATGTTTGGGTGTGGTATCCAAAATCTGTTATACAAGCACTGATTATAGATGGACATTCAGTGAGGCTTGGTGATGGGAGATGGGGGATAGTCAACTTAAAACACATCAGATGTAGTGAGTCACGAGACAGATTTAATATGTTGGACTGGTTAATCCCTGCTGTAATTATGAGGGAATCATTAATGGCACTCAGATGGTACACAGTTATTAATCTGATATGGACATCACAGTGCACATTCATGTGTGCACATATATACAGCATGTGTATATTCAGCATACAGATAATGTATAATCTAAACATCACATGCTACGACATGCACAATACATACATTTACACTTGGGCCTCAGGAGACCCACGTCTATAAGGAGCAACAGAAGAATGCTGTTTGTTTGGAGCTGTGAAAGACTTGTCCACTCCATCTTTTAATGTGGTTGTCTCTATGCTAACACCGCCACAGTCACATACATGTCTTTCTGTGTGTGTGTACATATTATCATTATTATGGGTTTGGTTGTTACAGAGAAATACTACTTATATTTTCTCTAACGAAAGCCAGTTGTTTTCTGATTAAGGCCAGTGTCTCAAATCTATCCATCTATGCCATGTCTATCAATAGGAAGTGGATAGATTAGATAGATTACATAGATATGACAGATGAATAGTAAGATAGATAGAGATACCTTGGCTGAGTCTAACTCATTAAGCCTGTGACTTTTTGTAATTATGGTGCCATCTCATTAGCATGACCCTTGATTTGGTTGGGTCCATCTGATCCCACAGCAGGTAGCCCAGTGTCTTATGTCGTAATCATTGGTGTGGTCATGCAGCAATCCCCATGTCCCTGATAGGCCATCTTTCCACCTGACTACCTGCCCTTTTCCACTGACCCCCTCTCTGCTTACCCTTCCCTCCTGCCAGTTATCATCTGTCTATAGTAATATTGAGAGAGCCATTTTCAACTGCATTTCTCCTCACTATGTCGCTTCTCTCATTTCACATTCATTTTCAATGATCATTACAAGAGTAATCATTTCTGCTCATTAAAATTAGATTTTTTTAATCAAATGATTTAACTTTATATATTTAATAGAAAGATTGTTCACTGGGAAATGTAAACGGATAAAACAAGATGGTAATTAATTCTGTTTTGGAAATGACTGATGCTAAGTCCCACCCCTTTCCCCTCAGCACTGTAATCACAGCTGAGCAACAGCTGGCAGCAAAGATAATCTCAGACATCTTTACTGGGATAGGCCAATGGGTGAACCTAAATGCCTCACCCGGCTCTGTGGTACAAAGATGGGTAAGGCTTTGAAGACATTTATCAATTTTGCCTGGTGGCCATGTAAGAGGGACACTCTGTACCCTTTTCATGTTGATGTTGTTTATTCCATTTCAACAAACCAAAACGATTTTAGTGAAATGTCAAGAGTGGATTAGACTGTGCAGTAGACCTCAATATCAGCTCAACATCAGCACCAACACCAAGAAGTGTTTTCAAAGGTACCATTATCACCTGACTACATATCCTCTTTTAAGTCATTAAAAAACTATGCATCAACTGGTTCTCTAGCATTAACCAACCAAGGGAAACAAAAGGGTTTTGTCAGATATGCAAGATAATATGGGTCTTAATCTTTTAAAACAAATGCCTACTTTGTTTATTTTATCTGCATTAACCCAACTTACTATGCCTTAGCTGCAAAAGAATGTTAGTTGGACATTATCTGTATATACACACCTTTGCTTTAAACAGACATTTTGGGGGAGAGAGAATGACTTCTCAGTATGAGATTATTATCTTTGGTCTCCATTGCAGGATGGTAGGGCTTTTGCCTTTGAACTGACTGAAGAATGACTTTTACTACAGTAGTATGTCATTTTATGTTCATATGATTTTACATCTTAAATCTACAGTATGCCTCAATAACATGCATCTGTACACTATTTGATGTTGTCTATGTTACACGACTCTCAGAATCAACTGTATATGTGTGTTTGGCGGCTAAATGAAACTTTGTTCAAAGTTGTCTGAGGCAGAAATCAGTCTTAATGAAGGGTGGGTGGTGCTTAAGATCAGTTAGAGAATGGTGCAGGATTTGGTTATTTGCTTAAATCTTACCAGGTGGGACAATGGTGTACATGTCTTTTGGTCTTTAACAAAACATGATGAAAGTGACTGGTGAGGTTATGACGAGATACTTACTGCAAAGTGACAGGAAAAAAATGGGATGCTTACCTCTGCATTACACCTCCTGCTCTCAGGGAGGCTGAATATCTCCAGTCCGCACTCGGCACTTTGGGCTGCAAGAGAGAGTGAGAGGAATTGAGTCTTAAGTACAGGCGAAAGCCAATACCATCTCATTAATAAGTAATGGCGGGAACTGCTAGTGTATGTGCGCCACGCACACACATACACACACAAACTCAGTCACATACACAACCATAGCAGTGATAGCCCTGCCTTTGGAGAGAAGTGAGTGATGAATTGAAGCTTGTAGGTGCACTCATCTCCTCCCATCCTCCCCACTTCCATCCATGTCCTTTGAAACAAAAAATGACTTTGAGAGATTTCACTCTAGCGTCCCACTGTCCCCGGCACTGTGATACATAGGCCCTGAGGCTACACGTCCGTTGTTAGTCCACTCAGCCTAGGCTGGTTGTGGTATAGTCCATTACCATGGAAACATTATGTGGCCTCTTGTATTTCCCAAAACCCTGTCTACCTAATGCTTTCCATCCCTTCCTCTCCATTCTCAGTCAAAATATTTCAAAATATGAAAATCAGTCATCACAAAATTACTGAAATAAAAGATGTTTTTCAGCGATGCTAGATCATGGTTTCTGAACAGCGTCTGCTGTATTTCTCCTTTCCACCGTACCACCCTACCTTCCTCTATTCTGTCTCTGAATATTCACCACTCCCTCTCCTGTGCTGTTGAGTTCTTTCTCCCTGTTATATCCTCTTTACACTGATCAAAGCCTTGAATTTCACTGGCACACAGTCTGCCTGAGTCAGTCTGACACATCTCACCATGGTAACCAGTCTACATTTTACCCTCCACCCACCGCCCTCCGTCATTTCACTCCTGTGAAGGTCACAGGTGGAGGAAGGAGGGGGGAGGGGAGGGCAGATATCAGATCAACCCTCTCAGCCCTGCATCTAGTCTCAGACACATCCCAACAGAGGGACACAAAGGGACACCACACCACTACAATTCATTTGTGACATCCTAATATGAGATTTGAGTGTCTGTGCTTCTAGTAAATTCTATTATCACAAATAAAGATACAACATCATAGAACCTGACCAAATGTGGTTAGAGAACTAAAATTCATTAGTGGTTGAAATTCTTCTATAAAATCAAGCTTACAGTGCAGCAAAATGGGCCATTAACATGACCACATAACCAAGATAAGATTGCATTTTCTCTATTCTCAACCTAAACCCTGACAGAGCTAAACCAATTTGACTGAGAACACTAAATTCTCCCTGCTTGGCCATGCAGTTCATAAGAGACCCATTTGCAATCCCATTTCCTTTCAAATATGACAGATGTTCACTTGCTGCTGAAGCTGCATTGACCTCTATAAGTCTGCAGTGGACATTCATCACCCTTGAAATCCAATATTTGGTCTTAATGAGAGAGGCCTGGTATTCCTCCTGGAGTCAATCAAACAGAGCAGAATGTCTACAGGGATACAGAGCACTGCAGCATCAGGGACACTTATCCACACGAGAAAACTAAGGGCGCACTCCTCAAAAAGCAATCAGTGGCTGGAACGATAGTTTAGATTGATATTGAAAGGAAAAAGATGTTTGTATGGCATTAAAAACACAGTTAAACAAACGCTCTTTGTCTTATTTTACCTATTTGCACAACGCACGGCAAGAGAGTGAGACAAAAAACACTCACAATAAGACCAGATTGTCCACAAATGGGACTAAACAGCCTTGCTAAACGTTTGCCCTGTTGCGGCATGGCAGTGGCCGAAGGGAGAGGTCTGCTCGGCCGTATGGTGTTTATGGGGGTAAATGAAAACACACACACTAGCACATACACACATTAGATACAAGCATCTGGAACCTAAACATGGCAGTCTGATATACTCCCAAGGGAAGACATACATGCAAAAATTGTAAACAAAAACTGACAAACAAAATAAACAGAAATCTGACTCGTACTGAGGATGAGGAATCAATGCATTCTGTTTTATCATTTGAAAGGGAGAAACCAAATTAAGTGGAAATAAGTGTGTATTAATTTTCTTGCCTGGCTGTACATTGCAAATTAGGTAATAAAGAAAGCTTTTGGTCTGGCCACTCAACCCTTTTCTCGCCTTTTTCTCCATTCTTCCCTCTCCCTCTGAGTGAACACTCCTAGCATGGATACAGAGCTCACACCTCCGCCATAAACACTGTGACCAATCACCTTTCATCCCCCGCCTCATCTGCGCGGAGCCAGCCAATCCACGTACAGTACTGAGAAACACATCGCTGCCAGTTAATTGCATAGCAAGAACAAACATGACTGGCATTTAATTGGGAACATGTCAAGTGATAACAGAACAATTACCTTAAACATTTCTTTATTCCTCTTTTTAATCACTTATTTTCTCTAATATCCTTTTCTGCATTGCATAGACAGACCCAGAGAGGCTTTGGGGCGAACGCTATTATGCAGAAAACAAATAATGTTTGTTTTATCCTAATAATACTCTTTGTTTTACCACAACCAGAAATGAAGCAAACAACGCATATTGTCATCAACGTTTTACATGGGATAAAATACCACAAAACCATGAAATGAAGCTCTAATCTAAATGAAACTCAGACACAGTCTCTACCTCATTCCCTCCTTCTTTACCGATTCCCAAACTCTGGCTTACTGCTGAGTACCAGAGAGGTACGTGACCAGAAGAGCATATTTTGGTGCAGTGTGACTGGTGGCCCTCATTGCTGGCGAAGGCTGCACTATTTCCCAGACTCTCCCTCTCTATAGAGATGAACACTGAATGCCCTCTGGACATGAATATTGTGGCAACAATAACAGACAAATAACACTGGCTATGTCAGGTCATAGGTGAACAAGCTACAGAAATCTACTAGTTTGTTTTGAAAAGAGAATAAGTAACAGGAAGCAGAGAAAGAGATGGTTTTTGGAAAATATTTAGATTACAACTGAGGAGAAATGTGGAAGACAGGCACACTTTAACATCTTAAACCCTGAATCACCAAACAACTGGTCTATAGCAAGCGTGGAACACACACAAAGACACTATCTACCACATCCAGCAAATCAGAGTACGCCCACCTACCCACTCAAATAAACACACAACCCAGAAAAGCTACCCACACGTATGCCAGCTTTCTCTCTAATATTAAGATGCAGACCTGAAGATAAATGGCATGTAATGTAACAACCACTAAAGGTAACAATAGAAGCATATACATAAACAAAATGGTTAGACACAGATCATATAAATTTGTTTGAGAGAACTTAAAGGACTAAGCAGATCATGGGAGTGGCACACAAATCTGTCACTTTGCACTAGAAAAACAATTATCTGAAAAAGCAGCAATAAAATATATATTTTTTAAAAACATCACACCAGAGAAGAACAAATGAAAGGCTTCAACAGCTCCAGAGCTGTAAATGTCAACTGCAATCCTACTGCGAGAACACCGCCCTAGAGCAAAACCTGAACCATAACTCTCTGAGAATTTTCCTTTTATGGCGTGTGCTTTGTGTGTCATTTACTGTTGTGAGGCAATCTAAAATAACAAACACAGAGATCACACCAGACACACACCTGAATGGCAGTTGCGTCTGGCATACTGAGACGCCGTACAAATAACTGGCTCTGTCCGCTGTGGCTGGTGACGTAGCCTGAGCCCCAGGTGCCACTGTGCGGCCGTCCCGTATTGTAGAACATAAAAGTGTCACTTCCTGACGTGGCAGTCAGGCATGTTTTGTAACAGTATGTTTTCGTCATAGACCCATTTCCCCGCACTTCAATATAATGCGGTTCCACTTTGAGGTCACGGCGCAGGGCCACATTGTCATTTGGCTGCCCTCCACCTCCTCCTCCTCCTCCTCCTCCTCCACCTCCTCCACCTGCAGCTCTTCCTCCACCCGCACCACCACCTGCTGAGGTGCCCCCTTCTGGAACACTCTTCTTGGACACGCAACATGGGGAGCAGGAACCAGGCTGGGTGCAGTAGGCATGGCAACGCACAATGGCCAGCACAAAGACGGTGACCAGGAATACAAAAGTTGTGGCACTCAGGGCTATGATGAGGTAGAGGGTGACATTTGAAAACATTAGGGGGCTGTTGGGCCTGATGATGCGCTTGGGATCAGGGGTCAGCTTCGTTGGCAGCTCCATCACATGCACATGGATGGTGGCGGTGGATGAGAGTGGCGGTAAGCCGTTATCGCGCACCAGCACTCTCAAAACAAAGGAGGTGGAGTTGTCCTCAATGACACGCCTTGTGGTGCGGATCTCACCTGTGTACTCATGCACCTTAAACAGGTCAAAGTCTATGTTGGTCTGCTCCAGGGCATAGAGCAGCCAAGCATTCTGCCCTGCATCACCATCCCACGCCCTCACCTTGCTAACCAATACTCCTGCTTCAGCGTTTTTCATCAGCGTCTCTGTGGTGCGGCTCCCATTGGCAGGTGGATAGACTATCCTGGGCACGTGATCATTCTGATCCATAATGTAAACATACACTGTGGCCACACGGCTGAGGGGAGGCACACCATTATCCTGGGCTTTAATCTGAAAGTGAAACTCCCTCAGCTTCTCAAAGTCGAAGGCTCGCAGGGCACAGGCCTCACCTGTATCAGGTTTGATGCTGACGTAGCTGGCTACAGGGATACCATGGTTGTTGTCATTGAGGACAGTATATGTGATGCGTGCATTTTCTGCAGCATCATCATCTGTGGCCTTAACAACACACAGAGGTGCGCCGGGAGCATTGTTCTCTGTAATATAAACAGTATATGATGTCTGTTCAAAACGAGGTGGGTTATCATTCACATCTGCAACGTCCACCTTAAAGGTCATTTGAGATGACAGGGGTGGGGTGCCTCCATCCACAGCGTTGACGGTGACATTGTAGGATGAGATGGTTTCTCGGTCCAGGAAAGCAGATGTGACAATGGTATAGTGGTTCCGGAAGGACTTGATCTTAAAAGGCAAATGGGGCATGATCTCTAGGGTAACTTGTTTATTTGGTCCAGAGTCACGGTCATTCACACTGATCAATGCTACAACCGTGTCAGCCCGGGCATCCTCACGTACAGGGCTGGAGAGTGAAGACAGTACAATATCAGGAATGTTGTCATTGACATCCAAAACTTCTACAACTACTTTACAGTGTACTGCCACAGGAGCTGGCCCCTTGTCCATAGCCTGTATGTACATTTCATATGAGTTTGTCTCCTCATAGTCTATGTTGTTTTTCACACGAATTTCCCCTGTGTCTGTGTCCATGGAAAACATCTGCCTGACTCTTTCTGGCGTGTAACTGCTGAAAGAATAAAAAACGTCCCCATTTGAGCCCTCATCAGGGTCTGTTGCATTTAACTTGATCACAAGTGCGCCCTTTGGAGAGTTTTCAGACAGTTTTACTTTGTACACGGAGCTGTCAAACGCAGGCACGTTGTCATTGGCATCAAGGATGCGTACATTGATTTTGGCCGTGCCAGTTCGCTGTGGGGTGCCTCCATCCATAGCTGTCAGGATTAGCTGATGAGAGGGTATCTGTTCGCGGTCAAAAGGCTTTTTGAGAATAAGCTCGATGTGCTTATTATTGGAAAAGGGCTTAATAGAGTCCAGGGTGAGGTGGTCGTTTGGGCTGAGGCGATACTGCTTCACAGAGTTGGAGCCATCATCTGCATCCTGAGCTCCCTCGATGTGGAACCGCGAGCCGGTGAGAGCGGACTCCGACACCTCAAGCTGATATTCATCTCGAGGGAACTGTGGCGCGTTATCGTTCACGTCCAAAATCTCCACCTCCACGTTGTGCACCTCCAGTGGATTCTCTAATACCACCTCCAGGTTGCGTGAACAGGTGCCACTGAATTCACAAACCGTCTCTCGGTCAATGCGGTCACTCACCACCAGCTTCCCGGTTTTGTGATTTATGGTGAAATATCTCCTGCCGCTGTCCGATGTGATTCTGATTCGTCGGGTGGAAAGTTTCCTCAGGTCTAGACCCAAATCCCGGACAATGTCACCGACCAATGCCCCGTTCTCCAGCTCCTCCGGAATGGAGTATCGAATTTGTGCATGTGTAAGGCCACTGAGTACGAAAATAACCAAATATAAGGAAAAAGGCACATTCTCCTTTACACTGTAACAGCATCGCGCCGTTACAGCCATCGCAGGCAGGCAGAATTTGCAGACGGGTTTGAGAAATCTTTCCGCCTTTTCAGCTTGCTGTGCGTCCCCACCCGCCTCATTAAAAACGAGGGAATAGTCCGTGCATAACTCCGACTATGTGCAGGAAGACCACCGCATCCTCTCTGGTACTTGTTTATAGGAAATTTTCCCCTGTGCATCCATATTTTCCTTTGTCTGCCTGGGTGCTGTTATTAAATTTCTCTATCCTCCTAGCAAGGCTGACTTTCAATGATTCTGCCTATTGGTCTCTCTCTCTCTCCCTCTCCCTGCTATGTGGTGATGGTGTCTGTGGGCAAAAGGGGAGGGGGAGCCACTCGCTCAAATGCTGGCTGCATTTCAGCACCTCCGATAAAATGATCGAGCACGATCTAATAAAAAATAAAACCCAAAAGACGAAAAGACTCCGAGGATTTATCTATTTACAAATCTGGACGCCGTGCATGGAGTGGTCAATGTCATCTGCACACTGATTTCGGTTAAATGAATTCGACACAATCGTTTTCCCTCTTTTTGTCAGTGCCACCGCCCTTTTCATTGTGCGCTGGGAAACTGATTTATGAACCAGCCTGGCGATTAGACTTCCTCACTGATGCAAACCCACAATTACCCAGGGATCCTCGAGCCAAACGGAAAAGCAGATTTCTGATAAATACAGTCTATATTTCGAAAATAAAAGGAAACTGATAAATAAACAAATAAACCAAATGTAAAAAAAGAAAAGGAGCTCTATGCGATTTTATTTCAGTGCAGCAACTCTCAGTAATGTTCAGCGTTAGCCAATCCAAAGCAGGGGTTTTCATTATTCGAGTTTATTTTACAACAAAAGCCATGGGAATAAAAGGAGGCGTCAGGTGAATTGAGCGGCGGCGTTTGGTTGTGTATTTGAGGGGGTTATCTTCCTGTTTTTAACTACACAGCCATCAGACCAATAGTGAGGTGGATCTGGCTGTTTCACCTTGTGTCTCTTCACGAGTTAAGTGCTGAGACACTGTGGACTTCTGTCAGCACAAAAATATTTCCTGTTCCTTCATTATATCACTTCTCCTCACAGCAACAGCTGATGATGTTTTGCACTTACACCACTACTAGACGTGGGAGCTGCAGAGCCCTTTGCTGCAGAGGTTCATTTCCACATAAAACACAAAGCCCGTGATGTCATGAGGATGTTCACTGGTGACGACACTAACCGGGTCACAGACAAGATGCTCCAGATGTGACTCCTTTACAACGCTGGCCTCTCCTGACAGGCAGTAATGGTTATGCACTAGACACTAATATTTAAAAGTAACCACATTACTACAGCACTTACAAAGAGCAACATCTTGGAGGGATTTTTCTTTCACACATACACTGTCTCCCTCGGTCATCTGCTTTTATCCTTGATTAATAACTTCGCATATTGTACACATTAGCCTGCAGCTTCCAAATAACATCACCAATCCATACGGGTGTTTCAGTTTTAGTTGACAAGACAAGATGCACATTGTGAGATTCCACTTTCCACTTCACCAAGGCGTTTAGACGTTGTAACCTGCAGACGGTCTGAACAGCGCATGTGTAGTGTAGCAGTGGTGATATTATCACCCAAATCATCCAGCTCTGGCTGTCCTCTAATTACGCCGGCCTCAGAACCCATGTAGCCTACCTCAATTACATTCAGATTTAAATTGGATTCAAATTAATTGGATGAGACCTTACCCCCAATGCAGTCAACATGAGAGAAGAAATGGAAGATCTTTTGACACTGTTCAATTGTTCAAAACTGTTCAACAGTGCAGCGGCGCCTGCGGAAAACATGGGCCTAATCAATTGAAGTTCAGTGTTCGCAGTTTCGAATAAAATCAAATAAATAGGTCCCGAAGAACCACCAAGAATATCAATACAAATCCGTCGTAAGAACAACAATGATGCATCCACTAGGGTACCGACATTAAAACTGTGTTGATGTGATCCATCGTCACGCTTTAAACAAGTTATATGCTGTGAAGAAATGGCCTTGTGAGACCCTGAGCCTTCTTGATTCACCTCGGCCACTGGGCCAAGATGAGCCTCCACCGCCCACATAATCGTTTTCCTCTCCTGGTGCGCTGCCACTCTCACCCACGCCCGGTCTGCCCACGGCGATGACAGCGCTTGGCATCCCGGGAGACGGGGAGAAGACAGTGACTCACTCGGAGGCTGCTGGATGGGTAGATACAGAGCGACTCTTCACACTCCAAGGCGACGAGGAGGAGGTGGCGAAATGGGGAGTTGGTGAAGCAGCCAAATGTCCGTTGAAGGAAGACAAATTATTAGCTACACACACACACACACACATACACACACACACACACACACACACACACACACAAAAAAAAACACAGTCTACATACAGTGTTTTTCTGAAGACTCAATTTGTGGTATAGTTTATAACGGTATCAGTAGGCTAGTAACAAAGTGTGCATGTTGTACTCGACAGTATGAACGTATGAATATGTATGTTGGCCTATTACAAATTACGTCATATGCATATTTATTTTTTGCTTATATTTGCAGTGCTTCTGCAAAACGGTTTGAAGGGTTACTATATTTGGCATGGATTTCTCTCTCTGTATTATTATCCCACTGAGTGGCGGTGATAACACAGAGTTTCTTTCAACCGGGGCTAACAGTCTCTGATGGTCTGCATGTAGGCAACGGTCTGCCACGCTAACCGTGACATTTAGCAGATTTTCCCGGTGGGACGTGTGGACCTCCGTGTTTGGCAATGACACAAACATGAAAACAGCCGACGTTTATCTCGTCAATAACAAACACAGAGCTGGATTTACACCTGACCTTTGCACCTCTCTCTCATTCTCCTCCTTGCCTCCATTCTACTCTTCCGATGTGTTTGATATGTTACAGCTCTCTCATACCTTTTTCAAATACGCCCATCTGTTACAGCGTTAATTGCTCGCTGCTGAGCTGTGGATTATTTCATTTTTCACTCAAGGGTGCTGCAGATAAAGCTATCACCCTTATTCCACCTGCAGACAGACGGTTGTTACACATCAACAAACACTGATTTCAAAGAGCTAATTAGGTAATCCGTGTTTATTTTTACTGTATCTGTTCTTAAAAACACACAAGTTGTCAGAACTCGGTTCCCCCATTGCATCAATTCATTTACCTGACCTTGACATTTTTTGTACTCTCAACCCCCTTCCAATTCCACCATATTCTCACTTTCCCCACGTCTCTCTCCTCTACTCTCTCCACTCTGGAGTGTCTCCAGCTGCACCTCTGTCAGATATCTGCTGTTCCAGCTGAGGGCTGGCTAAGGGGCATACTGGGGTCTTAAGTGGAAACATGAGAGCTCATGCCTTTTGCAGACTGACAAAAATGTAAGAAACCGATGAGAAAAAAGACTGTGGCTTCATACAGGTAGGCCTGTGCTAGATAAGGGGAGGAGAGATAATTCAGATTTAAAAAATTGAGACTCCCTCTTTGTTCATTATCTCTGCCAGAATATAAGCATCCCCTGTTTCATCAATTATGCAAGATGGCCACCATATTAATAACATTCTCTTCACTAAGACTCAACCTCATTAATACTGTAAGCGTCCACTCTAAAAGCCATTCATATTACTTCCCCTAAGAGTCTGTTATCTGGAATCCCCCCATTTTTAATGAGTCAGGTGACACCAGAGATACACAGAGGAATGGGTCACGATAGGGTTATCATGAAGCAGGACTCTGTGCCTGTAGGCACACAAACACACACACACACACACACACACACACACAGGCAATGTAAAAAACAACTATAAAAACACAAATGAAAAAAGGACAAAATTATTGTCCGAATGAATGTCAGAACATCTTTTGCTGTTGTTTCTTCTCATTCTGAAATTTCAGGGAACAGCCATCAAGGGCTTTGATAAACAGATGTACTGACTGCAGAAAACAGGCGCATGTAGGCTCTTAGAGGTTAAACTGACTACACCTACTGTTTCACAGGTAAAGTTCATTGTGTGCCTTATTTTAAAGCATTTAGAGAAAGAGGGAAAAGATTATTATTCATGCCCATAATCAAAGACTGCTGGCCCAAAGT